>NW_006790942.1:971204-998774 GCF_000442215.2 Lipotes vexillifer | reverse complement strand
TGCGGTACGCGGGCCTCTCACTGCTGTGGCCTCTCCCGTTGCGGAGCACGGGCTCTGGACGCGCAGGCCCAGCGGCCACGGCTCACGGGCCCAGCCGCTCCGCGGCACGTGGGATCTTCCCGGACCGGGGCACGAACCCGCGTCCCCTGCATCGGAAGGCGGACTCTCGACCACTGCGCCACCAGGGAAGCCCTACATTGGCATTTTTTCAGTGCAAACCAGTGATAGAGGTATAAATATATTGGCATTTTTTCAGTGCAAACCAGTGATAGAGGTATAAATATATTGGCATTTTTTCAGTGTCGTGCTGTAAATCACAGTCAATGGCATTCTTTGATGCCGCATACCTTTAAGAAGACAGTGATTGGATGATATTATGTAAAAATACATTTTAAAACCCGATCTTGGATGGCAAGTCAGTGGGACCCGGTAGCAATGCACAGGAGGTCGCAGCCACGTTGCCGGTCTAGCCACAAGGCTGGGCGCTGGCCAGGGCACTGCTCTGAGACCCGCCAGCACGCTGGTGACTCTGGAGAGGACGGGACATTTTCCCAGAATGGGCTTTGCTGGGGCCACTGTGCCCGCCTACCGGGGCCACTCTGCAGACTCCGGAGCAGAGGCAAAATCAATCTCCACCATGTCGCGCAGCCCCTTTCCGCCCACGTTTCCGTCTACATCACCCTCGCTGACTCGCAGTAAATGCCTATCCCTGCCTGACCCACGTCCTCCCAGCCACCTGGAGCGGCCAGGGGCCAGTGAGCCTTCAGAGCAAGGTGTCAGGACATCGTACCGAACCCCTGCGTAACCCAGCAACTCCTCTGGCAGCAGCGGGCTCAGGAGAGGAAGCGGGGATGTCGCCCTGCGGGGGGATTATCCTGCCGGGGGCCCTTCAGTGTGGCCTTGTCACTCTGCAGGCAGGTGCCCTGGGTCGGGGGGGCTTTTCTCTGTCCTGCGGGGACAGTCACGTGCCTTCGGTGCCAGGAGGGGACGGGTGACGGGACACAGCCTGTCGGTTCCCCCATCTCAGGTGACAGAAGCACAGTAGTCCTGCAGGTACACACGCCCACGCGAGACGACACGTCTGCACAGCGTCTCCCCTCCTTTCCTCACGGATCCTCCACTAGGTCACCTTCCTCTGTCAAGATGTCTGTCATGTGCACCCGTACACAAAATATATTTAAGACTTTAAGGTAAAATTATGGAACGGCACTGCTACATACACTCGTTTATTATGAAAGTTCACCGTGGGCAGCCGGAGAAGTCTAGGGGCGCTTAGGTCCCTGCTCCGTGCTCGCCACTGGATCTCATGGGTCTTTTTAAATCAAATTCTGGCTCTTCCAGACCCTTTATTTTGAACATTTCTGGCATCAAGATTGGCCTGGGAAGTCACTGTGTCGTAATTGCCGAGAGTCTAACAGAGACCCCCTGCGGTCAGGGATGACCAGGTGCCCGCTGCCGGGTCCACGTCCTGCATCTGCACGTGCCGCCACCTCCCAGCTGTGCGACAAGGTGTAGCTTTTCCTGTGCCCCGTCGCCAGGTGTGGTGGGAAGGAAGCTTGCCCGCTCCAGTCCGAAACTCACGGACACGTGTGAACGTGAGGCTTGGCTCCCAGGCACAACCACACCTGGCTCCCTCCACTCTGGCTTGAGCTGCGCTCCAGATGGACCCGCGCGGTGTCCCTGTGGAATAGAGCTCAGCCAGCTGTCATCCTGGAGCTGCCCCCCGTGCCTGCATGAGTCACCACCCTCCACTGGTGTGAAAACATGGTCTCAACGCTCGTCGCGGGCGATCAGAAAATCCTTAAACTCATCGATCAGTAAAGTGGATCCAGATCTTATAAGCTGGTCTAGCAGGCCTCCTCTCTCCTCTCTCCGGGTTGCGCCCCAGAGCACCGAGAAGGCAGAAATCTCGGACGGGCCCCCAGGGGCGGGAGGGGCCATCAGGATGAGCTGACGTCCGTGCCCCTTCCATCTAGGCCTTTGGGAGCAAACTCAGTATATTTTCAAATGGTTACTAAGTTTTTTCCCGAAGAGCTAACACTCCTTATAATTAAGCTTCTGGAAAATGTATGAAAATCAAAAGTAGGATATTTTTCCCCCACAACGGTCATTACTTAATGCAGTTCTTTCTAATTAAAAATTTGTGTTTCTTACGGTTGGAGATGGAGTTGGCAGCAGGAACAAAGAGAACGTTGGCAGGTGCCAGTCCCCCACCTTACCCGGGGTTGAGTCCCCGGCCCACAGGACCCCGATGTGACTCTGCGACCAGACGTGGCAAATCCGGAAGGCCGTCTCCCTCCTCTGCCACCCGCAGTGGCCACGCCTCGTCCCTCCCGATGCTTTGTCTCCTTTCTCCAGCCTCTTCCCCCACCCGAAGTCTCCCTGAACATACCCCGTGCGCTGTCACACTCGCTAAGACCGGGAAGCAAAGACGAATTGCCGAAAACTGCCTAGAAGACGCCGAAGGCAAGAAGCGGGGAGGGAGACGTGGACCCAGAACAGGAAACAAGACAGGAAAGGGCGGACACCTTCAAAACACAAAGGAAGATTAATTCCGTCAAACCCCTTCCACAGGCTTCAGGACGAGGGGTCATAAGTGGAAAGATGCTTCAGAAACTACTGATGCGGCCGACGCAGACTGGGCCGTTAGCCCGCGGGAACAAGGGGGAAGGAAGAGGTTCTGTAACACCTTCCGCGGCTCCAGGGACAGAAGAGGCGCCGCTGCTGGCATCGCAGCCCAGGACGCACCTCGGGACTCCACACGGATTTTCTGTCTTTCTCCACCCTTCTCCGATATCCTACGATCACCTGGAGAAAGTCACGCAGAGCCGCGTGGGTCCAAGCTGAACATCAACTCCGCCTCACGCAGGAAAAGCAAAGAAAGAGCATGGAAACTCCACCACCTCGCTAAACTCACTCATCACCAGGATGGGTCCAAGGAGTAAATACAAGCCAGATGCAGGGACAGAACACATGAAAAGGACACCCGTGAAGAGGACGGGACCTTGAAGACTGCGTGGTGCAGGAGATGGCCTGTGTTCCGGTAAAATGCAAACTTGGATCTGCAGGTGGGCCCGAGACAGAGCTGGCCCAGCGCTGCCCCAGGAGACGGCTCTGGCCCTGCCAGTGCCCCGGCCAAGCCCCGCGGACCACTCCTCCCTCTGGGCCACCCAGGCCCGGACTCTGTCCAGAGCTTCCCTGGAGTCCTGGTCCAGCTGCCATTTCTTTTTTTAAAAAATAAATTTATTTATTTATTTTTTGGCTGCACTGGGTCTTCGTTGCTGCGCGCGGGCTTTCTCCAGTTGCGGCAAGCGGGGGCTATTCTTCACCGCGGTGCGCGGGCCTCTCACTATCGCGGCCCCTTTTGTTGCGGAGCACAGGCTCCAGACGCACAGGCTCAGTAGTTGTGGCTCACGGGCCTAGTTGCTCCGCGGCATGTGGGATCCTCCCAGACCAGGGCTCGAACCCGTGTCCCCTGCATTGGCAGGCAGATTCTCAACCACTGCGCCACCAGGGAAGCCCCCAGTGCCATTTCTGACACCCCTGACTCGAGATGCTGCTGGCCACCCAAGTCCCCTCGTTCTTCCTTGGAAAAGTGGCCTCATTTGGGCTGCAGCATCCTTCAGACCCTTTGGTCAGCGAGGCCTGAAGCTGGAGCCCTCGCCTGGCACCATGGGGATAACACAGACGCAAGGCGTCTGGAAGACAGAACACACACCTCTGGCAGATGTGTGCGCGCCCAGCCTCATCCCTTCCTGCCGCTCCCCTTCTCCCGACCCCAGGACCAGCTCTCCCACCGTCCTCACCCTGTCTCCCCCCGCCCCCCGGGCAGTGCTGGCGACGCTACAACAGGGATGCAGAGGGGCCTGGACCGCCCCCAGGGGCCACGTGCTGAAGCGGATGGAACTCGAGGCGGAGGAAAGAACACCACACCATCTCCGGGCCGGGTCTGGGCATCCGGAAAGGGTTTCTTCCCAGTAACACCGGCCCTTCCTCTGCCTGACCGTAGTGCAGAGACGGAGTCAGCCCAGGACGGGGGAGCCCATGCAGGTCACAAGCCTGAACAGATGCCGGGACTTGGGTGCAGACCAGCTCTTGCCCCATGGTCAGGGCTGAGCAGGTCATGGAAGGGCTCCAGGGGCGGAGCAGACAGCACCGCTGAGGGCCGTGTGCCCCGAACTCCTGCCCAGCCCTGCGCCCCCCAGGGCGAAATAGGATCTGCCCGATGGGGCCAGGCGGGGCCACCCCCCGCCCCCGCCAGAGTGAGCCTGGGGGCTTCAGCCACGTGCAGCCACTCGGCCCCATGTGCAGGGGCGGAAGGCAGACTCGAGTGCTCACCTGAGCTCCAGCCCACGCGGGACGGTCCCGGCCCGCCCAGTGGCCAGCGCACCTGTGCGCAGTGCCCACCCCCGCCGCCGTCCAGGCCGCCCTTGCTGTGCTCTTCTGCTGCCCCATCATTCTTTGGAACAACTTGATCCTCTGCGCTTCCCTTTGACGCTTTGAAAATCACACAGAGAAGAGCCCTAAACTGTTACTTCAAAGTGAATATCGGTCCAGTGTCCCAAGCCCCTTCCTTTAAAAACAGATCAATAGCCTGGAAGAACAAGGTGCACTTGGGCCCAACTGGCCTTCACGTGCCGGCACGGCACCTGCAGCCAGAATCACGAGGAAAGCCTGCAGGTCCCACAACCGCTGGGCCTGCCCACCTGCCTACCCCCTCCGCCTGCCCATCCCCCCTCCTGGGGTCCCACCACGTGCCCATTCCCCCCCCTGCCCCCATTCCCCCGCCACCTGCCGTGAGTCCCTGAACCCTTCCTGAGGGCCGGCCCACCTGTTGCTTCTGACTCGCTTCTGTTCTCTGCTGTCCCACTGGGTCCCAGCCGGATTATTTCCGGGGCTGACTCATCCGCCCGGCTGTCTGGTAGCCATCCGCCCTGGCCGGGCTCCACTGGGGAGCGGCTTGCAGGCGTGGACTCAGCCGCCCGGCGCTGCCGGGCCTGACCCGCTGCTCTCACTGTGCCTCCGACCAGGCTCCCTGCGTCCGGAGCATCCGCCACCTGCTTGGAGCCAGGGGTCCCGGGTCAGCTGTTCCCGCATCTGCTCAGAATCCGCGTGTTCATGGTGGAATTCTCTCCCTCTGTCACGGTGTGGAATCCCTAACGCCAGGGCTGTGGCTCAGACCCAAGTTCACAGCCACGTGATATTTCGTGTTCTGTGAAAGTTAGATAAGATGTGGAGCTTTCAGAGATTCAGGACGCAAGCCTGCCGGTGCGCATCCTCAGAGGGGCCTGGGCCTCCTGGGGTCGCTCAGGGCGCGGGGAGGGCTGGCGGGGCTGACGGAGGGGTCTGACGCTTTGCGGAGAGAGGAAGGGGCTAGATGTGGGGACGGGACAGATTTTCCTTTTTATCTTTTTCCAGTTTTACTGGGAAATCGTTGACGTGCACCGCTGTGTTAAGTTTGAGGTGTACAACGTGATGACCTGACTTACATATATTGTGAAATGATCATCACGATAAGTTTACTGAACAGCCATCATCTCGTACAGACACAAAAAGAGAAGAAAAAATACATTTCTCCTTGCGATGAGAGCTCTTAGGATCTACTCTCTTAGCAGCGTTCCCGTACACCGTGGGGCAGAGTGTAAGCTACAGTCGCCGCACTGGGCATCACAGCCTTCGTCCTGTTCTTCCTGCAACCGGACGTCTGTTCATTCTGACCACCTTCCTCCAATTTTACCCCTCTCCTCTCCCCTGCCTCTGGTGACTGCAAATCTCATCTCACTAGCAGTTCGGCGGGGTTTTTTATTTTATTTTTTTTAGATTCTACATATAGTGATGTCTCACAGCATTTGTCTTTCTCTCTGACTTATTTCACTTAGTTTCACACTTTTCCCTCAAGGCCCATCCGTGTCGTGACAAACAGCAATATTTCCTTTTGTCTCGTGGAGGATCAGTGTCCCGTTGTGTACGTGCTCTTTACACACCCTCTTTATCCATTCATCCACTGAGGGACACTTAGGCTGTTTGCATGTCTCGGCTATTGTAAACAGGGCTGCAGTGAACATCAGGGTGTGTATATATTTTCGACTTAGTGCTTTCCTTTCCTTTGGCTAAATACCCCAAAGTGGGGCTGCTGGCTCCTAAGGCAGCTCTATTTTTAACTTTTTGAGGAACCTCCACACTGCTTTCCACAGTCGCTGCACCGATTTACATTCCCACCAACGTTGTACAAGACTTCC
Source organism: Lipotes vexillifer (assembly GCF_000442215.2). NCBI lineage: Eukaryota > Metazoa > Chordata > Mammalia > Artiodactyla > Lipotidae > Lipotes > Lipotes vexillifer. The sequence continues at coordinate 992,535 of NW_006790942.1, read as the reverse complement.
CTTTTCTCCACTTCCTCGCCAACCCTTGTTATTTCTTGTCTTTTTGACGATAAGCATCCTGACAGGTGTGCGGTGACAGCTCGTTATGGTCTTGATTTGCATTTCCCTAATGGTTAGTGATGCTGAGCGTCCTTGCAGGTACCTGTTGGCCACATGCACGCCTTCTTTGGAAGAATGTCTCTTCCGACCTTCTGCCCATGTTTTAATTGGATTATTTCACTTGTTGCTATTGAGTTGTATGAGTTCTCTATATATTTTGGATATGATCCCATTTCAAATATACGGTTTACAAATATTTTTCCCATTTGGTAGGTAGGCTGTCTTTTTACTTTGTTGATGGTTTCCTTTGCTGTGCGGAAGCTTTTTAGTTTCATGTAGTACTACTTGTTTCTTTTTTATTTTGTTGTTTGTGATTTAGGTGTGATTTCCAAGAAATCATTACCAAGACCCATGTCCAGGAGATTTTTTTCCTATGTTTTCTTCTAAGTTTCACAGTGTCGAGTCTTACATTTAAGTCTTTAATCCATTTTGAGTTAATTTTTGTGTAAAGATGGGGTCATTCTTTTACATGTGAATATCCAATTTTCCTAGCACCATCTACAGAAGAGACTGTCTTTTCTCCATTGAGTATCCTTGTCTCCCTTATCAAATATTAGATGTCTATAGGCTTGGGGTTATTTCTGGGCTCTTGATTCTGTCCCATGATTATTTTAAAGTAAATTACAAAAATTTCAGAAGAGCCCCTGTTTCCAACACCATCAGAGCAGAAAATGTAAGAAATCATTTTTTCTATTTACTTAGAATAAAGACAGGCTCCCATCTTGCATTTTCAGGGCCCTGCCTCACCCTCATCCCAGCCCTGGGGCTCCAAGTAAACTTTATGTACAAAAACAGGTGACTGAAAAAAAAAAAATTAAAAAATAAATAAAAATACAAAATAAAAAACCGGCGACTGGCCAGCGTGCTCTAGTTTGCCTACATGAATTTTTGTTTTAATATTGCATTAACTATTATTTATCTTGGCTACCAGGTTTGAGGGGGGTTGTCTGTTCTTTGGAGTCCCCTTAAATACCGTGCCTCACCCTCGTCCGGGCACACCGCGTGACCCCCTCATCCCTCCACAACCCCAGGCATCCCCTGGGGTCCCATATCCAGGCCAGGCACTCTCTGGGGCTGCCCCTTCAGAAAACGTAAGAAAACCTTTAATTAGCTGATATAATAATAAACGATACTGCCATACCATAATAAAAACTACAGTCGGTAACTATACTCTTTGGTCTCTTTTAATAACGAATGAACATGTAATTTTATCTTATCTCGTGCTTCCCTGAAGGCTCCTGCACGTGGGGAAGCAGAGGACTCGCCGTGGTCCCCACGCCTGTTTGGATGCTCCGAGGCCCCGTTCTCTGTCACTGGGGCCCAGACAGAGCATCGCGGCATCACAGGATGGCCGTCCTGCATGTAAATGGGCAGACTTCTCAGGGGTGAAAGCACCTGCCAGGGGTAGTTCACATTTGCACCGAGCCCAGAGTCCCCCGACTGCCTCACTTTTCACGGGCTTCACAAAAGCCAGATCTGATCACAAGAACAAGACGAACGGGACGGCTTCCTCACCCCGTGCAGTGCGTGCTGACACTCACCCGACGCGACAGTGTCCCGCCGCCCTGGCCGCTCGCGGACACAGCTGGCTGTGGCTGCATCGCCACTGCTGTGCGTGCACAGGGATGCTCTAGAATGTGCGCAGCAGTCACAGCTGGAAAGTCACTGAAATATAATACCAGCCCCCGAGGGGCCGTAAGTTATTTTTTGACACTTATGAATGGTTAAAGAAATGGAGTCCACCTTCGGGAAATAATGTTTTTTTATGTCTCATCCTATCCCATTTTCCCCAGAAGGTGGAACAAATGTGTGGTGGTGTAAATCACGGTGGTGGCCCTGGAGCGGCCCTGCGGCCCCCCTGCCAGCTGAGCCGAGGGTGCAGATGGCGGCCCCAGCTGTGGAGGCTTCAGCAAGGAAGCAGGAAGGAGGGGGGCCACTGGGTGCAAGATGAGCACGTGAGAACCTGCCCGGGTCTAGTATTCCTCCACTGCACCCATGAAGCTCCCTGACCCACACTCCCTGGCCTCCCTGCCGCCAGAGCCCTGTCCCTGTGCCCAGGCTGCCGGCCTCTGGCGAGGTCAGCTGCCCTGTTGGGGGAAGACTAGGAACGTCATAGCCCGAGTGACTTGCACTGGCTTCCTGCTCTTAGGTCCGCCCAGTGGTCCCTGCGTTTAAGGAACACGTGGCCGAGTTCACTGCACACGAGCTGATCCACTACTCCTCCCAGGTTGATGCACTTCTCAAGTCCCCCTCATGTGCCCTGTGCCCTGCCACGTGCCAGACAAACACACCCATGAAAACACGTGCCCCATGCTCTCTTGCAGCCAAGCACAAGGAAAAAAAATCACCTTTCCACCACCCAAAGGATTATTTGCTTATAACTATGATGAACGTGTTGAAGGAAAATAAAGGTTGCTGTGAGAGTTTAAAGCGAGGGTCACGGGGAGCTCTGTGTCTGCGTTTCCTGACAGCAACAGGGAGACTGAGGCTCCGGGGAATCAGGAGGAGTCAGCCAGGCCACAAAGTGCTGGCTGGATGGGGGTGAGAGGGGCGGGAAGAAGCCGTTCCAAGGCAGCAGAGGAGCGTGTGAAGACATTGCCTGAGATGGGCTTGCAAACGGCACAGAACCAAGGCCAGAGTGGCTGGCAGCGCCACCAGACACCACTGGGCAAGGGATCTGCACAACCCACATTGTCCACACTGGGAACCCTGCAGCAGGACAGAGGGCAGTGAGTGTATATGCACGTGCACAACTCACATTGTCTACACTGCAGTAAGACAGCATGAACAGGAGGGCAAGCAGCAGCTTAGGCAGGACCCTTGTGCCCTTAGGAAGGCGTCTGGCTGCAAGGAAGAGAAAGGCAAGACAAGCTGGCCACGCAAACATGAACTTACTTCTCACGGGAAAAGGGTGGGATCGATACCCCTGTGCCACCTGCACCCTCCGCCCCTGCACAGCAGCACCTCGTGATGACTCCCAGGCAGGGAAGGGCTGAGGGGAACGGGACAGGGCTGTAGGCCACACAGCCAATTCTGCCCTCTCCCCCCAGGACACCTTTCCCGGGGAGGTGTGGACAGCACTGGTGGGTGCCGCGCCAGCTGGAGATGCCGGTGTCTGTCACAGCCTCGCTTGACCTTGCTGAGGACGGGAGGCTTTGAAAGTTGAAGATCTCTAACCGTTCACATTGTTCCACCTTTTCCACCACGCTGGGTGCTGCACACCAGTAAATCCGGCTCCGTCCATGGAGCACACACATACCAGGGGCCACCGTGCGCCACCCCGGCGCTGGCGTTGGAGGGTCCCGATGGCTCACCTAGGAGCCTTCCAGCCGGCAGCTCACTCTCCGCTCACTCAGCTCTTCCAGAGGGCTGCTGACGGGTCAGGGCTCCTCCAGGAGCCGTCTCTATGGAAGAGCTCTCCTGCTACAACCTGGATGACGGGGTGTGAATAAGACACCACGTTCCTGTTATTCCCTAGAGTCGAGGTAAAGGGAACAGGAAACCACACTCCCGCCCGAGCTGCCAGCCTCATCCTTGTCTGGGAACCGGAGACGCGAGAGGCACGCCACGGTCATCTTTCCTCTTTGCTACAAAGAGCAGAGTTAAATTCATCCCAGGATGAATGTGCGCCGTTACACCGTGAGAAGTCATACCCTGTTACAAAGTGGAGGGTGTCGGGCCCTCATCTCCCCAACCTCCTCACCCTTGATGGCCTGATGGACGTCCCCGAGCACCCACGAGTCTTTCCACCCGGGAACGTCCGCAGGGAATGATGGATGGCTCGACACGCCTGCACGAGAGGACACAGGAAACTGGATGAGTGAAAGCACATTTTCCTTTTTAATAGTCCATAAAATGGACATGTTACGTGTCTTGAGAAAATCTGATATTTTACCAGGGTAATGCAGTAGAAAGTCAGTCTCTAAACTGCTTGACCAAATCCACTTTGCCGTTCCCTGGCCGATTGTTCTGTTTCCAGTAAGGCAGACATTAAATGCATGGCAAAGCCAAGAAGCCGAAGAATATGTAAGCAATACCAGAAATGAAAATTACAAGTCCACAGAAGGCTGGAATAAAATCAGGTAAAGCCACCCTGAATTAGGTAAAAATGGTGAAAAATCAAGGTCAGTAATATAAAAAGAAAAAACATAAAGTAAGGAGTTTTGCCACCATAGCTGCTTGGGTAGAAATAGGTGAAAGAAGGACGAGTTTTTGCGCGTCTCAAAGCGGTGATAAATCTGGTGACGAGGGCTGCCCAGCCTCTCTCAGTCCTCATGGTTGTCCTATCTGCGTCCTCAGCACCATCAATGTCACCTACGGGGTCAGGTGACCTGCACAAGGTCAAGGTCATACAGGGGGAGGGGGAAGGCGGTTCTTGACGTCAACTCCAACTCTGGGCTGTTCTGCAGGTTAATATCACCTTTCTCTTCAAAAGGTGAAAGAAATATTCTTTCCAGTTTTGTTTCTTCTCACATTTTTTTTTTTTTTTTTTTTTTTTTTTTTTTTTTTTTTTTTTTTTTTTTTTTTTTTTTTTTTTTTTTGCGATATGTGGGCCTCTCCCTGTCGTGGCCGCCCCCGTTGCCGGATGCGCAAGCTCAGCGCCCATGGCTCACGGCCCCAGCCGCTCCGCGGCATGTGGGATCCTCCCGGACCGGGGCACGAACCCGTGTCCCCTGCATCGGCAGGCGGACTCTCAACCACTGCGCCACCAGGGAGGCCCTCTCACATTTTTAATAACAATAATAAATGCCAATACTGAGCGCAGTATATCTTTCCATTAGGGTTGCCTTCAATTTCTCTCATCAGTGTCTTATCCTTTTCCAAGTACAGGTTTTTACCGTCTTAGTTAGATTTACTCCTGGGTAATTTTTTTCCTGTCAATGCGATTGTAAATGGGATTGTTTTCTTGACTCCTCTTTCTGATAGTTTGTTGTTAGTGAACCATGTACAGAACACATTTTAAAAGTGGGCATAGGACCTGAATAGACATCTTTCCAAAGATGACACGCAGATGGCAACAGACCCATGAGAAGATGCTCAACATCACTAATCATCAGGGGAAATGCAAGTCAAAAGCACAATGAGACACCACCTCACACCTGTCAGAATGGCCGTCATCAAAAAGACAACAAACAACAAATGTCGCCAAGGGTGTGGAGAAAGGACAACCTTTGTGCACTGTGGGTGGGAATGTAAATTGGTGCAGCCGCTGTGGAAAACGGTGTGGAGGTTCCTCAAAAAGTTAAAAATAGAGCTACCATACGATCCAGCAGTTCCTCTTCTGGGTGTTTTTCCAAAGAAAATGAAAATACTAATTTGAAAAGATACATGGAGCCCTATGGCAGCATTATTTATAATAGCCAAGACATGGGAGCAACCTAAGTGTCCATCAATGGATGAACGGATAAAGAAGACGTGGTGTATAAATACACAATGGAATATTACTCAGCCATAAAAAAGACTGAAACCTTGCCACTTGCAACAACATGGATGGACATAGAGGGTATTATGCTGAGTGAAATAAGTCAGAGAGAAAGACAAATACTGTATGATCTCACTTACATGTGGAATCTAAGAAATAAAACCAGCAAGCAAACATAACAGAGCAGAAACAGAGTCCTACAGAGAAGAGACAGGTGGTTGCCAGAGGGGAGAGGGGAGGAGAGAAACAGGTGAGGGAGATTAGGAGGTAAAAACAAAAATAGCACTATTATGACAATTCTACAATAAAGAAGTTTGGTTGTTTTTAATGAAAGTAAGGGTGTCATTGTCATCACATAATATGACATACTTATCAAGTTATTGGTGGCATTTTAGGAGGAAAATCACGTAAAATTGCAATGACATCAGGTATCAACATTCTCTTTGATGCCTGTTCCTTTATTGATTCAAATACATCGAGTCAAGTTTCAATTTTTCATCAAGACATCCTGATCCAGTCTTACCTTGAACAGGTAATCTGATCCACAAATAAATGACTAGGAAACTATGACAAGATTAGTTGTTAGGTAAGAAGGCTTATGGTGTATAAATCTTTGTTAAGAGGATAAAAATGTGTGTGTGTGTGTGTGTGTGTGTGTGTGTGTGTGTGTGTGTGATGAATGAGTTTTGGGAGTGAGGCTGATTTAACTTCAATTCAAATATGGCCTAAATGTCTCTTTTTCTGGAAAGACTGAAGGTAAATCAGTCCTGAAACTCATTTCCATTCATCCCTTGTGCACTAACAATATTCAACATGTTTTGAGAGAAGGGGACCACATGTCTTTTGATGTCTTTCTCTTTAAAAGTCAATCTTCCTACTGTCAGAGCCAGCAATCCATTTGGCCAGCATAATATAGACCCCATGTGTTCTGGACCCTGGATCTTGGTAGCAACCATGGAACTCAAAGAATTCTCCAATCTGTGGGTGTGAGAGTGTGTGCATGTGCATGTGCCATACCCCATACAGGACTGAGGTACTAGAAATCCCTTATACTAATACCTGGAACCAAACAAAATGCTGCTCTACAGAAACAGTATCATTTTCTAAAGATGTAAAACCAGAGCTCAAAATTATTTAAACACACTAAGTATATATAGATAACTGATCTAATATCTATGCCTACTTCCTTCATAAAAAAACGGGCTTATCCTGATACATATATAGAAGACTACATATATATATGTGTGTGTGTATATATATATATATATATATATATATATATATATATAGAGAGAGAGAGAGAGAGAGAGAGAGAGAGAGAGAGAGAGAGGAGAGGGAGAAGAAAAAAGGGTTTCAGTCCTCTTTGACAAGAAAAAGACATGCTGTGTGATTATTAGCAACACTGGTGAAATTGAAAACAAATTCAGAATTGAGATGTGTTCCTGGTGGACTGGTTCTTCTGTCGTATAATGACTCCCTCTACCTCAGGTAATCTTCTTTGTTCTGAAGTCTGATATATCTGATAGTAATATAATATAATCTGATACTAGTATAATATCTGTCACTAATATAACCTCATTTCTTTCAAATACTATTCGCAAGATATATCTTTACTATCATTTTACTTTCAACCTGCCTATATTGTTATATTTGAAGTAGGTTTCTTGTATCCAGTGTATAGTTCGGTCCTGTTTTTTCATCTATGTTGCCAATGTCTGTCTTTGGTGTATTTAGACCAATCAACTGTAACGTAATTTCTGTTCTTAGGGTAAGTCTGACATTTTCTTTTCTGTTTTCTGTTTGTTCTCTCTGGTTACCTGTTGTCATTGGTGACTGTCTGTGTTTTAGTAGGTTCAGGCTGGTATAACAAAGTCCCATAGGCTGGGTGGCTTATTTGTTTGTTTACTTCTCACAGTTCTGGAGGCGGGGAGGCCAAAATCAGGGTGCCAGCATGGAGATCTACCAATGAGGACCCTCTTCCAGGGTGCAGACGGCCAGCTTCCCTCTGTGTGCCTACCAGGGAGGAGCGGAGGGAGCAGGTTGTCTGCCTCTTCTTACAAGGGCACTAATCTTACCAGTAGTCCCCACAGCCATGACTTTGTTTCCCGCTAGAGGCCCCACCTCCAAATACCATTACAGTGCAGATTAGACCTCGATGTATGAATTTGGGGCTGGGAAGGACACAAACAATCCACAACAGTCTGTTTCTCTGTTTTCTTTTTCCTGAGTTCCGCTGGGTTACTTGGGCATTTTTTAGGAGTCCAGTTTTATTTATCTTTAGTGGCTTTGAGTGTATCTATTTAATGGTCATTGCAGGTGTCATATTGTACACCATCCCAGTTCGCTGGTGTCATTACCTCCCCAGTTCCGTGATGTGGAGAAAGCTTGCTTCACGTCGCTTCCATTTATCCTCCCACGTTTACAATTCAATTATTTTCTTAAATTTTACTGAAGTATAGTTGACTTACAATGTTGTGTTAATTTCCACAATTTAATTATCTGATGCGTGTACTCTACATAAAATTAGAACCATAAAATAAGATAGTGGTAAAGTTTTCGCTTCAACCATCAAACGTAATTTACAAGACTCAAGACGAGAAGGAAAAGCCTATAGTATTTACCCATAGTTTTACTCTTACCGTGCTCTACTTTCCTTCCTGATGTCCCAAGATTCCTTCCTTATCATTTCCTTTCTGTTTAGAGAATTTCCTAATAGTCGTTCCTTAGGATATGTCTTTTGAAAACATATTCTTCTAGTTTTATGCTTCAAGATATGCCTTTTGCCCCCCGTTGACTGAGACATAATTGGTATATAACACTGTATACATTTCAGGCATAGAACGTGTTGATTTGATGCACTTACACGTGGCAAAATGATAACCACCATAGTGCCAGCCGCCACCTCCATCATGTTTCATAACTACCATTTCTCTTCTGTGGCGAGAGCATTAAAGATCTACTCTCTTAGAAACTTTCAAGTCTATAATACAGTATATCCTTAACTATAATCCCTGTGCTGTACACTAGATCCCCAGAACTTACTCACCTTCAAACTAGACGTTTGTACACTTTGACCTACATCTCCCCATTCACCCCAACCCCAGTCCCTGGAAACCACTATTCCAGACTCTATTTCTATGACTGTAGCTTTTTCAGATTCCACGTATAAGTGATATCACACAGTATTTGTCTTTCTCTGTCGGTCTTATTGCACTTAGTATAACGTCCTCAAGGTCCTTGCATGCTGTGGCAAAAGCCCGGACTTCCTCCTTTCTCGTGGCTGATGTTCTATTGTATATACACCACGTCTTCTTTATCCGTCCATCCATCCACTGGCTGCACTGAGCTTGTTTCCATATCTTGCCTATTGTGAATAACGCTGCAATGAACCTGAGAGCACACATACCTCTTTGAGACACCGTTTTCGTTTCCTTTGGGTTTATACCAACAAGTGGGATTGCTAGGGCTTAAGGTAGTTCTAGTTTTAAATGTTTGACGAGCCTCCAGACTGTTTTCCACAGTGGTTGTGGCCACTATATTTTGGAAACGTATTCTTCTAGGTTTTACTTCTTCCAAATATGTCTTAATATATCTGAACATGTGCTTTCATTCTTGAAGAGTAGTTTTGGTTGATATAGAATTTGCAGATGACAATTCTTTTTTTCAGCACTTGGAAAAGGCCATGCCAAATACAATCCCAAACAAAATCCCAACAAGTTATTCTGTGGATATTCACAGACTGATTCTAAAGTTTATATGGAAAGACAAAAGATCTGAAATAACACCTCAGTGCAGAAGGAGAGCAAAGTCTGGGAATAGACACTACCTGACTTCAAGATTTACTGTGAAGCTACAGTAATCAAGACAGTGTGGTATTGGTGAAAGAACAGGCAAACAGATGAATTGGAACAGGTTAGAGAGCCCAGAAATAGACCCACATGAATGTAGTCAACTGACCCTTGACAAAGGGGCAACAACAATTCAGTGAGAAAAGACAGTCTTTTCACAAATGGTCCTGGAACAACTGGACATCCATGTGCAAAAAAAGAAAAGAAAGAAAAGAAAAGATTCCAGACACAGACTTTATAACCATCATGAAAATTAACTCAAAATGAATCACAATAGCCAAGACATGGAAACAACCTAAGTGTCCATCAACAGATGAATGGACAAAGAAGATGTGAGATAGATAGGTAGATGATAGTGTGTGTCAGAATATTATTCAGCCATACAAAAGGAAATCCTGCTATCTGTGACAACACAGATGGACCTTGAGGGCTTTATGCTAAATGAAATGTCAGACAGAAAAAGACAGACACTGTATGATCTCATTTATATGTGGAATCTTGAAAAAATGGAAGAAAAGAAAGACAAACCAAATCCATAGAAAAAGAGATCCGAACCTCAGATCTGTGGTTATCAGAGGTGGGAGTGGGGGGGAGGGTAATTGAAGGAAGGTGGTCAAAGGGCACGAACGCCCAGTTATACGATGAATAAGGACGGGGGATGCACAGCGTGGTGACTACAGTTAACACTGCGGTATGGAACATGAAAACTGTTAAGAAAGTAAATCCTAAGAGTTCTGATCACGGGGAAAAAAAAGTACTTTTTTTCCGGCTCTATATGAGATGATGGATGTTCACTGAACTTCAGGAGGTGAGGAGATAAATAAACCATGGGACGCCCACACAATGGAATGTGATTCAGCGCTAAAAAGAAAGGCGCTCTCAAGCCGTGGCAAGACACAGAGGAAAGAAGCCAATTTGAAAAGACTACACACGGTACGGTTCCAACAATATGACATCCTGGGAAAGGTGAAAACTATGGAGACAGTAAAAATATCAGGGGCTAGGGAGAGGGAAGGACGACCAGGCAGACCACAGAGGACTTTGAACTCTGGCTGAGCTCTCCTTATGGCTCTTCTGGTCCTTAGAGGGCAGCTTTAGAACCGCATTAGAGCAACAGAACTGGGCTCGAAGTGAACCCGTTGGGCAGGAGACCTGGCTTTCTCGGCCTCCATCTTCTGCTCTGAAAAATGGGGGTGATGACGCAAACCCACTGCAGAATTAATAGAAACACAGTCTGGCGCTGGTGGACGCCAGTGAGTGCAGTTCATAAGCCACTTTGTATTCACATATTTGTTTAAGGGCTCTGTCTGACGTTTTTCCTGTTTTCTTCCCTCGGTGTATGTGTCACCTTTAAATCTGACGTTCTATGTCCTGTCCTTCTTTTATATTTGTCCTTGTTCATGTCATCTCTCTACTCATGGGTGTGACCTTTTTGAACCTGACCTAAACAAACACACACACATACACATGCATATACACACATACACGTATATAGCCACATACACACACACATACACACATATACACACATACACACATGCACACGCACACCATGCACACATGCACATACAGACACACACACACACATACACGAGCAGAGGTAAAACTGGAGAAATCTGAATAGAATTGGTGGTTGTATCAACGTCACCACACTGGTAGTGATGTCGCAGAACTATAGTTTGCAAAATGTTATAAGTTGAGGGAAACTGGATAAGGCCTACAATGTGAGTCTACAATCATATAAATAAGAATTTTAATTTAAAAATCTTAAGCAGCTCCTAAGAGCATGCCCTCAGGAGCAGCAAGGAAGGAAGGCTTGAGCAGCCTCATGCCCTGAGCGCAGCCTTTATGTGAACCAGGGAACATTCACAGTGGAAGGACGGGCCAGTTCATTGCAGCAGAGCAATGACCCTCATAAACAGAAGCAGGATGCGGAGAGGCAGAAGGAGGCGGCCGCGCTGCTGCTGGGACCAGACACAACACCTCTGAGGAGCTAGAATCTCCCCTCTGAGGGTTCCCAGCAGCTGCTGGAGGCCAGGGTTTACCTCGGGAACAGCTTCTTATTTTCAATAATTTCATTCATATTTTTAAACGATGCAAGAGGCAAGCCGTTTCACATAAGCATACAGTGTGCTGACTAGTGACAGAAGATGCTAAATAATAATTTTTGAATTAAAGCAACTAGAGAGACAATCAGGGAACTTTTGAACTCTGATCCCGAGGGCTGTGCAGTACAGTTGACACTGGGCCACCTCGAGGGAAAGGGCAGGGTGTGAAACCCCTCATGGATGCAACCGTGGGCTCGCTTCAGGAGCAAATTCAGGCCTCCTGTGCTGATGAGATGCGTGAGGAATCATAAGCCCCCAGTCCTGCCTGACCGAGGCCGTCTGCCAGGGGGGTCCGGCCAGGCCCCGCCCGCAGCAACAGTATCAGCGTCAGCATCAGGGTGAGCGGGGCAGCCTCAGGGCAGACCCCTGGCGCAGGAGGACGCAAAGGCTAGGGGTCTTGGGGGGGAATCCATCTGCAGACGCCAAGGTCCTCCCAGGCTTCCTCTTACACACAGTGCCCCTCAGATGAGGGTTTATGCCACGAGAAAGTTCAGATCCATCACTTAGAAAACCGAGCCACCCCTGGAGGCCCTGGGCTCTGTAGCACTTGCTCCAGGGTCTGGGCTTTCCCCTTCTCTGCACCTGCGGCCGTGTTGCCTCAGCATCTGCTCCCATCACACGATCCAGGAACAGACGCACCAGGGGGAGCAGATTGTGTCTCCTCACCTGGCCGGGCATCTGTCTGTCCTGCTGCGGCTGGAATGTGACACCAGGTGGGCAAAACGCAGCCCCCGCACACGTCTGGAGGCCCTTTGTTCCACTCGGTGCCCCTGCTGTCGGGCCCCCCAAAGTTCAGGGGTCCAGGCCTCTATTGTGTTGGCCTTTCAAGACAAATGGCAGATCCCAGATCCCAGCGGGTGACACTCAGCTGGACCCATGTGCTTCCTACACAGGGGTCCTCCACCACGGATCTCAGAGCCAGGGAGGAGCCTGGGGGCCGTGTGCTCACGTGTGTGTGTGTGTGTGTGTGTGTGTGTGTGTGTGTGTGTGTGAGCATCCCACCTCCGGCCAGGAGGCCACTTTAGGATCTGGTCCCTCTCTCTTAGCGCCCTGAGGCTTGTTTTGCCTCCGAGCTGCCTCTTTGAAGCTAAAATCTGGTCTTTCCTTGGGGCCGGTCCTCGGGATGCTGCCACCTGGGCCGGCACCTGGATGCTCACTGCTGGAGCTCGTCCCAGGTTCCGAGCCCTGTGCTCCAAGCAACAGAGGAGGTGGGTGCATGGGGCCTCACCTAGCTGACGACTGTGGCGCACCTGCCCCTATGCGAGCACGGCCACCCGGGCGCCAAGGGGAAGAAACAAATACGAGATCGCAGTGACCCGAGCAATGGCGGCAGTCTTGGTAAGATGGGCTTTGGAAAATGGTTACGATCTCAACAACTGGCAAAGGAGGGGGGGAATGGAAATAACTGGAAAGGAAGTCAGGCTCGAAGAATGAGGGGCAGGGAGGAGACGAGGACGCAGGCACGCAGAGCTCCCATCGAGTCCAGCGAATGTGAATCAACTCTGCCTCCGGCGCTGGGGTCACGGAGGGTCTGCTGGGGGGCACAGGCGCTGGAGATGATCTGGACCCGCTGGAAGCGAGACTCAGAGTCCCCGGGGCACTGTGTTCCGGGCTTTCCCACCTGGGGGTCAGCCCGCCCCACGCTCAGCACACAACCCCCTGGAGACCTTCCCAAATGGAGCATTCCCCAGGACCCAAAGAATGTCGTCGGGGGGTGGGAGAGGAGAGGGAGCCTGGCCTGGACACTCTGTGCCCTACTACCCCCGCAGCAGCTGCAGGCCGCCTTCCTCCTGGGGGTCCCCAGTTACTCGGAGGAGAAAGCCAGAGCCGAGAGCACGAGAACGCTTCCCTCTCAGCACCGACGGCTCCCCCGGGAAGCCCCAAAGCCCGTGAACTGGCCAAACAACAGGGCAGAGGCACCAGCTTCCAGATCCAAGGATGAGTCACATCCTCTCTCAGGCCCGAGGCCCTGGCCCTGCTCCCTGAGGACGCTGGCGCTGGAAGAGCTGCCGCGGGCCGAGCCAGGGCCGGGCCCATCCCGGCTCTGCCGCCCCGTCACACCCACCCGAGCCGGGGACCCACAAAGAGCCCTCTGTGCTCCCGGCCGCGAGCATCCCTGTCTGCAGTTGCCTTGTACAAACAGCAATTTTAGTTTTGACCAGTGTCTGTGGGCTAAAAGCTGAAAGAAACAGAATAAAAGAAAGGCAGCTGAACGCAACAACTCAAAGCCAAATTCTTCGTAAGTATATACTTTTTAAAACTATGAGAAAATGGACAAGGCTTTTGGAGATTCCTGTGGTCAAATCCAGTGACCACTGACTTTAGGGACATCTCGTTTTTCTGATGACAGAGCAGAGCCAGCACCCGGGGGCACAAGGATCCTGAAAGCGCCTCTCACAAAGCCCAGGGGACGAGCTTCTGACTTTTCAGTCGAGAGAAAAACGCAGACGGGAAGGGGAGTTTCCTGTCCGCCCAGAGCCTGCTGGGCCACCCGCCCCTGCACTGTCCCCAGGCTGACCCCCGCGCATGCACGGCGTGTGCGCAGGGGCCTGGACGGCTGGCAGCTGAGGAAGGGTCTCCCGGCTGAACTGCTCTCCGCGCACAGAAAACTCTCTCCTTCCCACTGGCCACGGAGCCTGCAGGCACGAAAGGCTGAGAAAGCAGGGAAGAGAGTGATTCATTCTGAGCTGAAAAGTGACTCAAAAAGGAAATTGCAGGGTGAGCCAGGAGGGCACAGTGCAGGGTAACCCACCGAGACCAGCCCCGTGTCAGGAGCCGTCAGGGAACATGCCGGACACACCCAGGCCCCGCCGCCGCCCGGTTCCTGGCTGGCCTGGCACTTCTGCCCACTCCCAGCCACCCTGCTCGGGCCCCTAGACTCGAGGAGACAGTTCAGATGTGAAGACAGGACACACATCCTCCTGGATGCTGGGGCCCAGAAGGGTGGCAGGGAAAGCAGGGGAGCCCGCGTGTGCCCCCATCCCTAGAGCCTGAGCTAGAGCTTCCTGCCTCAGCTCAAAGCTCACTCCAAACCACACGCAGGAAAAGGAGCAGAGCTCCCTCCTGCTCTAACAATTCACTTTCATTCTTTCTTTTCATCTTTTCTTTCCTTCTTTGTTTTTTTTTTCTTTCTAAGATAAAGGGACTTTTATACCTTAAGCCTTAAAGTAGCTCAGGTACGCTATGAGTCGTTTCACCCCTGCAAAGTAAAGATTAGAGAAAACTAATAGAATATTGTAAATCAACTCTACTCCCATCAGTCCATCAGTTACAATCAATAAGTTGATTCACAAATATGTTTAAAAATAAAAAGTAAAAATTAGGGTAAAGTACACGAAATTACCATTTTGGTGAGTCAACAGTGGGTGAATATCCTCATTTTTCAACCTAACGGAGTACCTGGGAGAGTAGCCAAAGCTGCCTCAGAAGCTGCGAACTACTTTTCGGTTGGCCTCACGGGCATCTCGGGAGATGTTAGCTTGCTACTGAGTGCCCGTCATTGTTCCTCACCTGGCGGGTCTCCCCGCAGGTCCCCGTGCTCCCTGGAAAATGGTCAGCATCCTTCCTTCTCCCCACGCGTGACAAGCTGACTCCAGGGCTGCACCAGGGCATTGACCTCTGGGCAAATCCACACCATTCCAGGCTCTCGGGGTTACGGAGAGCCTGCCACTGACCCCAGACCCAGGCCTAGACCTGGCCTCTGAAGGAGGAAAAGAGAGGCTGCCAGCTCGTCCTACACACAGGACAGGACACCAGGGCTTTTCCACGGGCAGCGTTGGTGGCGTCGGCTGAGTAGTCTGCCTGCCTTCCTTCCTTCAGTGAAAACTCATTAACTGTTTACACGACGGCAGGTGCCTTCTAACAAAGTCATCACGGCTTGGTCTATCCCGAGAAAGCTGAGATTCTGCACAAAGACAGGCACCCCGTCCCCACCTGGGCGACGGGGGGTGCGCACGGTGAGGATGGAATGGACTCGCTGGTGACGGGTGAGGGAGTTGGGTGAGTGACCAGGGGAGGAGACGTCGGGGAGGCAGCCTCCCCTCGAAGTGCTGGGGGCAAAGCAGTGAATACAATAGACGCCAGCTTGACTCTGGATCATGTGGATTTGACAGACATGATATTTTGAGTTGCATTTAGGAAAAAAAAAATAGTTTTTTAAAAAGAAAGAAGGATAGATAAAGTTGGATTTAGAGAAATATAATCAGGGTCATTTTTTCAGAGGAAGCAGGGACATAAGGATTTTCACCAAAAGGAGCAGCTTGGGGTCATGCAAGCACATGGAACGGGCATACACAGCCCAGACGGGAAAGCTATGAGGTCAGACGTCTCAGAATCTAGAGCACAGGGAGCGATACTCAGTATCTTGCAATAACCTATTATGGGAAAGAATCTGAAAAATATATGTCTATGTATACCTGAGTCACTTTGCTGTACACCTGAAACTAACACAGCATTGTACATCAACTATACTCCAATAAAAAAATTGAATAAAACCGTCAGAATCTGATGAATTTTAGAAAAAGGAAAAGGGTAACACATCCTGGCCTCTGCTTAGGACCCTGTTAGAGGGGTGACCAGCACTCCCAGACCTGCCCTAGTCAGCAACACGGAAGGAGGACAGAACGGAAACAGGTCTGACGTTTCGCTTTGCCTCCAGCCCAAATCTCCCGAGCAGCCCAACGGCTGGCGTGAGTGCTTGGGGGCAGGCTGAACTGGTGAAAAGGAAGAAAACTGCCCAGCCCTGCAGGAGACCCCTCCCCAGTGTTCACTTCCCCCATTGAATATTCTCGACATCTCTGTCAAACATCAGTTGACATGTACAGGCGGATCCATTCCTGAATTCTCTGTTCTCTTCACTGATCTATTTGTCTACTCTTAAGCCGATTGCACACCACCATGATTAATACAGAGCTACAGGAAAAATCATATCAGACAGTGTAAGTCTTCCAATGGTTTTCATTTGTCAGCTTTGTGTTGATTTTCTTAGGTGCTTTGTTTTCCCAAATATATTTTAGAATCAGCCGATCTATTTCTTTTGAAAAGTGCGCCCTGAGATTTTGATTGTGACTGTGTGATCGCTACATCAGTTTGAGGAAAATCAACAACAGAACGTCCTCCAATCAATGAACATGAGCATTATTCTCCATTTACTTAGGGCTTCTGTCATTTCTCACAGCGGTGGATTCACGTGTGCCTTTTCCTAAACTGATTCTTGTGTCGTATTTGGTGTGTTGCTGTTGTACACGGGATATTTGTGTTCTGTTTTCCAGTTCTTTGCTACTGGTATATAATGTAATTGATTTTTGAAAACCAGGCATTATCCTGTGACCTTGCTGAATTCACTATGGGTTCCAGAGAAGTTTTAGCATATCTGTGTAAACCACCATCACATCACCTGCAAATGAAATAATTTTACTTTTTCCTTTCCAGTCATACGCCTTGTGTTTATACTTCTTGCTGCACTGGCTACAACCTCCAATAATATGTTGAATATAAGTAATGAGAGTAGATATCCTCATGTTAGTCTCAATCGTTGGGAGAAGGCGCTTAATGTTTCACCACTAAGTATGGTGTTAGCTGTAGCTTGTTTTTTTTTTTTATATAAATTTATTTATTTTATTTTTGGCTGCATTGGGTCTTCATTGCTGCGCGCGGGCTTTCTCTAGTTGCGGCGAGCAGGGGCTACTCTTCTTTGCGGTGCGCGGGCTGATTGTGGTGGCTTCTCTTATTGAGGAGCATGGGCTCCAGGCACGCAGGCTTCAGCAGTTGTGGCACGTGGGCTCAGTAGCTGTGGCTCACGGGCTCTAGAGCGCAGGCTCAGTAGTTGCAGCGCACAGTCTTAGTTGCTCCGCGGCATGTGGGATCTTCCCGGACCAGGGCTCGAACCCGTGTCCCCTGCATTGGCAGGCGGATTCTTAACCACTGCATCACCAGGGAAGCCCTGTAGCTTGTTTTTCAGTCGATATTTTTTACAGACTTGAGGGCTAAGACCCACGAGCTGAGGTAGCCCTGCCAGGGGCCTGGGAAAGCAAGAGCCTCAGGCCACTGTAATTTGACCCTAATGGTACAACAATCTTATTCATTCATTCGTTCTTAAATACGTATTGAGCACGATCTACGTGCCGAGCTCTGTGCTAAGTGCCAGAAATAGAACAGAGAGCAAAGCCTCCGGCCTTCATGAGACTCGCCTGCTAGTAAAATGGCATTATTCGAATAACACGGACATCAGCGCATCACTGCAAAGTATGATCTGTGCTCTGCAGGAAAGCATCACAGCAGCTCCCAACCAGGCTGGGCAACGGAAGGGGAGGAATTCTCTGGGGGAACTTGAAGGTGGCAGAGGGTTCGAGGATGCAGACGCCCAGGATGACCGCCAGGCTTGGTGGGGGGCTGCAGGGGTGATGTCCACACGCAGGGGCAGCAGGTGGACCGAGTGAAAGAAGGGCAGCCTGGCCGTTCCTTCCTTCCGTCACTCGGTAAGTATCTCATTCATGCTTGAAGGCACTAAGCCCTGTGCCAGACAGGCCTCCATGTCAAACCTTTACATTCATATTTTAGGTACCTTTTCATGCATAATCTTGAGATTCCAACAAAAGTAGCACATTTATACAAAGTACACCAGGCAGGCAGTAAAATTGCATCTTTCTAATTTTTGTCACACGCAGTCAAGCTCAGCAGACGTGCTCTGGGCTAAACGCACAGAAACAGCTCCCTAAGTAACAGGTGGCGTTTTGTTCTCCGTCTGCCTGCCTTTCAGCTTTCTTTTGTTACACGTGTTTTTTGCTTTATTTTATTTTAATGTCAGAAAGAAGCTGTTCAGCAAACAGATAACTTAGAGGGTATGGGTGTCTTTCTTGAATAACAGTCTCTCTGTTTTTTATCCTGTGAGATTCTAGACCCTTGAAAATCATTTAATAAGTAGAATGTTTTTTCTTCCTGCAAATATACCCCCTTAACTGTTTATTCTAGCATAAAAGCTTTCCTATGTCATCAAATAAACACCACAGAAAAATTTCAATTGAAAACAGAAATGCTTATGCTTTGTCTCATCGCCACCAGTGACTATATTTATGCATTTCATAAGCCCTTCGGAAGTGGTTCCTGTATGGCGAGCCAGACACTCTGATAACTTAGCTAAACAACTTTTACTGCCTTCAATTTATAAACGTTATTAGAAGATTCTTCTCCCTGGAAATTACACGCATGCAGATATTAACTCTATATACGTATAGGTACGTATGTGCAACTATGCAGCTACAGACGATCACTCGTAGATTCTTAAAAAGTAAGTACTTATTACACTGCAGAGACTCTTCAATGAGTCTAGATAAGAGACGCAAGCGCTTTAGCAAGAAAAAGAACATAGTATCTGTTTTGCATATTGTATAATAAATTATCTCATGGAACTTTTACATGGGCTTCCCCTGAATTAAATCCACAATGTGAAAAAGAAGAAAAATATACTGGGGAGAAAAGCAAAATCAATGTCTGAGCAGACTTTTCTCCCAGCCTGAGCTCCGTGGTCCCGTGGCCGGGAGACGGCGGCAGGTTGCAGGCTGACTCAGTCCCATCTCCACCGTGGCTGCTGCCGTCTGCCGGGCTGGACTCGTTTTCTCATCACTGGCTTCTCAGGTTTGTGCCCTTTTGGTGGCTTCAGCCAAGAGTCCAGTCCAGCCCAGGTCCGAGAAGCGATCGCCAGTGAGCAGGGCACAAGAGGCCAGCCCATCGGGCCCCTCCACCTGCCCTGCCAGGGGCTGCCTGTCAGCCTTAGCCCCCGCTGGAACCAGGTGAAATAACGAACCAGCAAACGAAATACCGCTGCCACACAGGTGGGGGACAGGTAGAGGGAGAGTGTGCACCTGGGATGAATCCGGCTTCCCTGCCTGAGTCCACCTAAAACCAGAGCCCTCAACCGGCGCCAAGTAAACCCCTGTGATACTCTCCAAGTCAGAGGCCTTGCCGGGAGCTCCCTCCGTGGCTATGAAAGCGATGTCCTTGTCTTGAAAAGTTATGAGGAGCTTTGAACAAAGTCTGCCTTAGTGACTGAAAGAAATGGTTCTCTCGAAAATGTATAAAGAGCTTTGAGAAACTCTTCATCAAAATATATTTATGGAGACTCTTTCTTAAATGTTTGACCTGAAGTTTCTCAGACCTGGAGATTTTCAGGTTTTCTCTCCAGATGAGAAAGAGAAGCTGCTCGGGGTTAGGAGCTGCACTTGCAGCAGGAACGTACCATGGCGACAGTAAAGGAGCTAAGTTTGCGCATGTTCTCTTTTTCTAACATTATTTATTTGAGAAAAACACTAGAAATATCTGAGAAACAAAAGAGTAAGACTGCGAAAAGTTCATAAAACTTGAATTAGGCAGCAAATTACAACGCATTGCATTTGAAAGTAACAACGCACCACAGAGCTAAAGAGAGACTGCACGTGACTTAGCGAGGTACAAACATCCCTGCCTGGGTCCCTCTGCAGGTTTGGAAAAAGAAAACAAGACCCTGGAAATGAGGTGATATTGAAGGAGGAAGGTGATGAATTTGTTTTCTTACAGCACCATAAAGCCTGTGAGCAGCTGAACTTCCACGAAGTCAGTGGATTATTGCAAATAATTTTAAGAAAAAAGGATTTGTTTTAATGGCTCAGGCAGCAAAAAGGCCAGAATGGAATCTTCCAGTTCCATTCATTTGGCCTCTGTTCATTCTTCTGGGTCCTAATTCCAAAAGTCACATGTCAGCAGTGTCTTTCTATGACAAGGGGAGAAAATTTGCCTCTTTTTTTAAGTCTCCATCGAGAAGAAAACTGCTTTTGTAGCCCCCCCCCCCCCCGAGCGAGAAGATTCACGCACACCTGTCCTGGGATACAGGCTGAGGCTGCGATGCTGCCTTCCCGGGCCGAGAGCCTGAATTCACATGCAGAACGTGCAGGTCACATTTTCAACCCAGGCTCCCAGCCTCTGCCCGTGTCATGGCTGTGACGTGCATGCTGTTTTCCTTATGACAATCCAGATCAGCTGCTTTCTCCTTTGCACATGTCCTTTGACTTTTAAATTTTCGAGTGCATGTTCCAAGGAGGATGTTGCTTTAAAACTAACAGAGCAAATATGAAGCAGGATGGATGGTCAACACACAGTGACTTGGAAGACAGCCCTGGCATGAAAGCAACTCAGGGTTACGCTTACGATGCACACACTGCTGCCAGGCATTGCGTCCTTGAACGCTGCAAAGCTCTAAGTGTGTGTCTATATCTGGGGAACAAGCAAAGTCTTCATTAATTTCTCTTGCCTCTTCCTGAAGACCGACTGTCTATGATTAGGACAGAAAATGTGGTATTTCGAAGATTATCGGGCTCTTTGGGCAAAAGAATAGTCTTCTTGTAAGTGGGAGTTTGTCAAATGAGAAATCTGGAGAGACGCATAAGGCGACACATGATTCTGTGCACAGCTTCACTCCAGGCGCCAGCGCGCTAGGAAAGTATGACCACGATTACATCAGGTCATTGTGAAAAATCTCTACGGACAGTAAAATGAGAAATCCTGAGCGTGAAATAAATGTGCTTCCCACTGTAAGAGGACTCGCCAGGCAAACCTCTAACCATACGTTTCCTTTCTAGCTAAGATGCTTGTGTCCCCTCGAGCTGGCGAATCCTTTGGGCCCCGCTCTCTGAGGAGCAGAGCTGCTTTCCATTCAGGCCTCCACTCCCTTTGCCCTTTCACCTTCGAAGGACAGACATCGTGGCTCGGGAAAGGCCACAACTGCGTGCCTTAACCGAGCTCCTGGACCCCGGACTTTCCCTGGCAGCTGGGTCCCCCGGGGAGGTGGGGGGCCTGGAGGAAAAGCAGGACCTGCTACCCTCTTT
>NW_006790942.1:945781-971170 GCF_000442215.2 Lipotes vexillifer | reverse complement strand
CTTTCCCTGACCTCAGCGGGTCGGCAGCCTCCTTCACGCCCCGTAGCCACAGCCCAGACCTCAGCGCCTCTGGCATCTGCCAGTACCACCCCGTCCACCAAACTGCCAGACTCCACAGCGCCTGGAGTCTCCTTATCCACCACCTGGAAAATCCAAACTACACTGAGAGCCGCCCATCACCTCAGCAGATCTAATCTCAGCAAGAAAGCAGACCATCCGATTATTCCAAATGGGTACGTTCATTGTAAGAAAAGAGGCAGATGCACCAAATTACCAGGAACTCTGCCTGCTCCGGTGGTCAGGGCGGTGCTCCCAGCATCCTTCACGTGGGGCACTTTGGCTGCTGGGGTAGGGGCGCAGCTCCGCGGGGCCGGGGGACCCCAGGCAGCCCGGCAGAGCGTGGCCTGGGGAAGCCATGCCAGCTCGGAGCCGGAGCACAGCTGCAGGGAGCGGGCGGGCTGGGCAGGGGGAGCTTCCGAAGGGGACCCTGGGGGCTCCTGCCAGGCGCAGCAGTGGCAGCGCCAGGTGTGGGGTGTGGCCATGGGGAGCCTTCCTGATTTGGAGAGAGCAGCGGCTGCGAGGACAGCAGCTCCCAGGCCTCCCAGGGCCCCCTGGATTCATTCCAGGATTGAGGAAATGCAGGAGAAACTGTTCTGGGGGCGGCGGTGGCGACCGCAGAGGCCAGGGTGCCCGCCGCCGCGAGACAGGGCAGATGCGCAAGGGCGCATGGATACATGGGAAACTGGGAAGGGGCTCAGAGCCTCGGACAGCACTGTGACGTGTCCACGGTCCCCCGGCAGAGACTCCATCCCCACCCCGGCTAGAGGGGAAACAGAGCCCTGAAGTGAAGACTTGGAATAGAAGAAAACAGTGGCCACATTTTACAAAACAGCTCAAAATTCTTGTTGAACTGATTGTATTACACAGAATAAACACATCAACTCCGTGGCTATGCTCCATGGCTCTTATTTTATGTTTCCCTTGCCGGAGACGGGATTCTGACCCAACAAACAGACCGTTATGAAATAGCGATCCCCACCCTTTGTGGTTGAATAAGAGGAACGGTTAGACACAGTTTCCATTTCGTAGTCCCCCCAAAACTAGACGTGAATTTTCCAGTATTTCTCCTGCCACGTAGAGAAGAGGTATATCTGAGGGCCCAGGCATCAAACACGGCCGCAGGAGCCCTGCCCGGGGCCACTCCTCTGCTGTTACAGGGGAACATTACACAGCATTTGAAAGAGAAATGTCCATTTCCTTTAGTGCCTTGCAGACCACATGCCACTTAGATGGACTACGTTTTGAAAAACCAATCTATTGATTAATTTAAATTACACAAATTCAATTATAGTAACTGCACCTTAAACTTTTAAGGTAACAACAGAGTAGATTATGTTTTGAGGGGTTTTTTTAAAGGAAAGATGCAAAATAACGTATCTGTGTTCTTTCTTCGAGTTCCTAGATTCTTGTTCCGAAGTCCAGGAGACAAAGGTCAACAGCAAAACAAGCGCAGAAGGTGACAAACTGTGGGAACTGGGCGAACTTGAGAAGGAAGGACACAGGGTTTAAAGTATTTACTGTAGCACCTGAAGAAAGAGAGAGAGGGTGACAGACGTGTAAGAAACCAAAGCTTCCCGTGAATCTTGGGACCGAGCCGTGTCCAGGAAAGACCGTCTCCTCCAGTCAGTTCCCAGTGCTGGTCTGTTCCCTGGTGCTCTTTGACCTTGGTCGGTCCAGAGGGCAGAATTTTGAAACAAAGAGCAAAAACAACAAAGAAGACAATTTTTGGAATAATTAAAAGAGACGCGCCTCCTGCTTTAGCTGATGTGTACAAGCCATTCTGTAAAGTGAGGATCTCACGTAAAACATCGATCCTTTGAAGGAGCTTCAATACTGCTCGTCTCTCTTTTGATGTTTAAACTTGAGTCTTTTTTTAAATTTCAGCTTTATTGAGGTACAATTAACGCAATGGTAAGATATTGAAAGTGTACGTTGTGGTGATCTGATACACGTGTACACTGTGAAAGGACTTCCCGCACGTGGTTAACTAACAACCGTCACCTCACGTTTATCTTCCTGTGTGAGGACTTTTAAGTTCTGCTCTCCTAGCAAATTTCAATGATACAAAACCGTGATCAACGGTAGTCACCACACTTTACATTCAATCCTCAGAAATTATTCTGCTTGTAGCTGGAAGTTTATGCCCTTTACCAGCCTCTCCCTGTTCTCCTACTTTCCTGGTCCCTAGTAACCACCATTCTAGCTCTGTTTCTATGACAAGCTCAAGTCTAAAATGGAAAGAAAATAACCCACAAAATGTAAACAACTTAAATGCTTGTCTTAAGACAAAGTATCTATAAGGAGCAGTTATATTTAGAGAGACCTGGTTATTAATAAAATCAAAAGTTCTGTTTACTAATAACAAACCACTCTAACTTTATGTTTTTTGTTTTTTGTTTTTGTTTTTTTTGAATAGCCAGCCTTCAGTTGATACTCCAAACACTGTAAATTTCGGATGGGCTGGTAAATGCAATCCACCAACTAAAACAATTATAATAATATAAACATTTCGTTGTATTTAGAAGTGACAGAGGCAGGATTTGAACCTGGATCTGATGCCCCAGCCTTTGCTGATTCCAGTAGAGCCAGTTGTTTTTCTTAGTTGACATATGTTGAAACCAATTAATATACTCCGGTTACAATTTTCAAACTGTGCATTTCCTTGGTGCGTTGCCCTGGGACCCTGGTGGGTTACGCTGGGGACCCTGGTGGGTTGCCCTGGGCCCCTGCAGGCCCTCAGTCCCTGCCCAGCTCAGCCCCACTGCCCACTTGCCCACCAGGAGGACACCCAGGCACTGAGAGTCTACGTCCTCACCCTGCTGCTCTCAGGAGTGAAACCTTCTCCAGGCACGTTCTGAGCAGCGGTCTGTATAATAACCAGCCAACACACAACCTTCTAAAGTAAATCAAGATCAGATGAAAGGCACTTTTAATGCTTATTGCCGGCTTTGCATTTTGCCTATATTATATTCATGAAATGTACTGTGAAAAATTAAAAACTGAACTACCATGTGATCCAGCAATCCTACTCCTGGGCATATATCTGGAGAAAACCATAATTCGAAATGATACATGCACCCCAATGTTCATAGCAGCACTATTTACAATAGTCAAGACACGGAAGCAACCTAAATGTCCATCAACAGATGAATGGATAAAGAAGATGTGGTACACATATACAATGGAATATTATTCAGCCATAAAATAGAACGAGATAATGCCACTCGCAGCAACATGGATGGACCTAGAGATTATCGTACTAAGTGAAGTAAAAAGAGAAAGACAAATACATGATATCACTTATATGTGGAATCTAAAAAAAATGGTACAAATGAACTTATTTACAAAACATAAATCAAGTCACAGATGCAGAAAACAAACTTATGGTTACCAAAGGCGAAACAGGGGAGGGAAAAATTAGGAGATTGGGATTAACATATACACACTACTATATATAAAATAGGTAACTAATAAGGACCTACTGTAAAGCACAGGGAACTCTATTCAATACTCTGTAATGACCTATATGGGAAAAGCATCTGAAAAAGAATGGATATATGTATATGCATAACTGACTCACTTTGCTGTGCACCTGAAACTAACACAACATTGTAAATCAACTAAACTCCAATAAATAAATAAATAAATACTTACCAGCAAGGAAGAAAAAAGAAATGCGTTGTAAATTTGGGTGCAAAATAATTCTTTTTGAAACTAGTAATAAATTGCTGGTTAAAAGCAATATTTAAGAGACATTATAAAAACAGACATGATGCTCTTGATTAGCTTAATATGAAATTAACTGCAATAAATTAACTAAATTAAATGTTTGCTGCTGTGGACCACAGTGACAACATGTGAAATGACAGGCTGGATGCTGGCCTTCCAGCCAAGTCAACGGCAAGAAAGGATGGCAAAACATACCCAAAGATGGGAGGAAACAAACCTAGTTCTCGAGGCAATTTGTACTGTGAAAGTTTGCAAAATAGTGCCAGGGTATCTGCCTGGGGTGTGTAAAAAGTTTTTAAAACACTTTTTTAATGTGCAAAGAAGTCATGGCTTAATATTATTGAAAATGTATACAAAATTCAAGCCTCGTCAAAATGAGTTTGTAGGATTGTTCAGATTCGCTGCATAGCCCTTAAGAAAGAAACGAGTCAGGTTATACAGTGCTTATTAAAGCTTCTACTGGGATGTTGTAATGAGTATAACGATGGATCAGATGGCTTACAAATGCAGTCAGAGTTCTGAATAATCCAAAAGTTATAACACCTGTTGAGTTAGTTTGAGGTTTAAGCTCATGCGACATCTTTACAATTCAAAAGGGCACACACACACAGATGTCTCCTTCCTGGCATTTTTATACAAATTCACACACACACACAAACTTGAATATGCATTATTTTGCTAAACTTCTGACATACATACAAGAGAAGAAACAATTTTAAGAATTTGTGATAATTTGAAAAACATCATCTATAAGTTGACCAAAACGTAGCTGATGAAGCCACATCAGGAAGAAAGTGTAGTTATGGGTCCTATTAAAACCTCTAGGAAAATTGAGTTCTCTGTATATAGAAAGATATTTTTAAACACTGACTGTTAAAATGATAGCATCTTTCGAAACTATTGAATAATGACATACAGATTGTCATTTTTATTGGCTATGGTCTTTCAATTTCATACTTTTCCGTGTGTAATGTTTTTGTTTGGCAATAAAGAGGCTACTGACGCTGAGAAGTTTGAAAACGTTTAGAACTTGAATTGCATTATCTCTGGAATGGAATGTCACCGCCTGAAGCATTTCTTTGTGAGGTGAGCTGAGGGCCCCCAGGTGCAATGGGCTGCGTGTCAGTCACTCACTGGGCTCCAGGTCCTGTGCTGGTCACTCCGTGAGTGACCCCAAGTCTGAGGAGCAGGGATGAGCAGCTCCCCTGCTCTGCAACTGAGGACTCAGGCGGGGAAGCGTCCACAGCAGCTCAGCCTTCCCGATGACAGAGGGCTCTGTGTGTCGCAGCAGAAAAGCAGGCGGAACACAGGCAGGGGGGAGCCACCGGCGGCACAGATCCCCAGGTACCGGGTGGACGGGGCGGGCTGTGGATGGACGCCGGTCACCTGGGCTCAGGCGGCATCTGAAGCCCAGGCTGCGCTCTGGGTGCAATGTGGGGCTTTTCAATAAACGCCCCTACGGTAGGTAGAAGTGACAGCTCTTAGGACAAAATCAGGGACTCGGTATTCTACACAGAGGGTAGCAAACCTGAGGAAGTGAGCGTCCTGGCAGGTGCAGGTGGGCACAGACCCAGAGGCCGCCCCCTCAGGGCTGGTGCATGTTTGACCTTCTGCAAGTTACATGACATCACGCTGCCCACACTCTGTATTTGTAAAATGGAACCACTGTCCTTTTATAGATTAATTAAAAAATATTTTTAAATCTTAAAAACAATCACGTGTCTTTGAAAATACATACACGTACCTTTTCTATTCTTTGACTAGAAACACTTCTTTGTGTAAAATTAGTCTTAGGCCAGGATCCTGAAGTGTTTGTTCTTCCTTGGTTTGCCTCAAGAATTGCGCCCTGACAAGTCCCTTCCTGATAACACTGCTGTTTCTCATTTAAATAATTAAGGTGCTGATAAGAACCAACAGGACAAAGACAAAGGCCCCTGTGTGTTACCTGAGAAGCAGGGAGACGAGTGAAAAGATGAGGGAATCAGGCACATCGCCTGACCTGCAGCTTTGAAATGAGAAACAAGTTCTGAGGAGGGTGAAAATACTATTCAATGCCCATCAACAACACAGACACTTCACAGAGTGCGCCATTTATTAAGAATCATCTCCCACCATGAAATAACCCTCAGAGAAACACACTGGGCCTTCTTAGGAATTAGCCCAATGCCTGAGGTCCCTGGAGCTATGAAATTCAAAACAAATAAATAAAACTGAAGAAATACATAATATGCCCGGCAACCTGGCTCAGCCTTAAACAACTTTTCCTTGTATGAAAACTTTCAGAAAGAAACTGCTGTGAAGTTGACGTGAGCGCTCGCCCTACGGGTCGTGCTGTGATATTTTAATCACCAGGTACACGGAATGGTGACTGATCCAATGACAGAAAGTCTCGGGGCTGTCCCTTCCGCCCCTTCCTCAGGTGCATGCACGCACGCACAAGCTCACACACACACATACGCACGCACACATGCACACGCACATTATATTTATTTTTAAAAACTGAAATGTATTTAGACACTGATGAGTATTTAGAAGCATCTCTCCTGCTTCTCTTGTATTTGAAGCTCTGATGCATGTTTTAAACCTACAATAGGCCCTATTTAGGCTAGGCTGGCAGAGACCCACAGGGACTGGGGGCCCTGCCTGTAAACCTAAGATGGGGGAGAATTACAGATAAAATACGATTTCATCCAAACCCTTTCCCATAAGAGATGCTGATGCCAAACCAGAACTGCTTTGAAGAGCATAATAAGAGAAAACTGGGTTAACTTTGGGTTTTGCTGCTTTTAAATGATGGTTAGTCTGCAGTGTCTGCACTTCTGAGTCCCCATAATAACTAGGTGCCATAAGAAAAATGCCAGGCCCACCCCCAAGCTGCCTGGCAAACATTTATTGAGTGCCTACTGCATACCATGAACAAACCAACTGACCAGCAACTCCTCGGGGATCTCTAAGACAGGTAATGCTTGGGATACAGGTGGAATAAAATGCAATATTCTGCTTAACATGTAGTGTAAGGAAATGGTTTTCACCACGTTCCCCATGCTTGCCAGTTTTCTTTCTCTCTTACAGACAGGGGTCCTACAGCTTGGCATTCTTCTTTGAGAAATCTGTGACCACAGTTATAAATAACTAGCTATTTGCCCACAAAGGGACTTCTGTGTGGGAATCCGTGGGTGGTCAGGGCCCTGCCCACAAATCTCAAAGACCAAGAGGGAAATGGAGATTCTGCAGGGCAGGTAGCCCCGGCCAGACTCCTGCCCCCGTGTCCGTGCTGCCGGGCTACTCACGGGCCAGAGGACAAGCCTGGGTTCCGAACAGCTGAGCATCCCAGGACCCGGCCAGGCATCTGAACGCCATCCCAACACCAGAGCAAGTAGTCCCACTGGCCGAAAGCCTTACTTTCCGTTAAATAATAAGTAACAAACAAACTAATTAATATAATAAAACAGCTACTTGGACAGTGCAGATCCACAAAGTAACCCCCGTCAAAAGTGAGGCTTTTGAAAGAAAAGACGGTTCTGCTTTTAAATTCTCTTCAGACCCCAGCCCTGCACTCACTGGCCCCAGGAGGCTGTTGCATTACCCTCACTCACTGTCCTCCCTAAACTGGGCGGCCCACCTGCTCACCCACGAAGCTGCTGCAGGCCCAAAGGCAAGGCACTTAGCGTGCACCGGGGCCACGGCCGGGGAAGGTCCCTTTCTCGTCAAACTCCTCCTTGGCCTACCCAGTAAGCACTTCTGACATCCACCCTCCTGCACATGGCCGCTGGCCTAATCCGGCAAGGGTTCGTGACCCCATAGCGGCCACTGGGTGCAGGTCGGGGGCAGCTTCTGGAAACAGGAGTTTGTCTCCTAAGAGAAAGACAAGGGGAGGGTGCATCAGCCCTTGACTCCCTCCGGACCTGACAGCTCAGGATGAACGCTGTCACACAGATGCTGAGAATGATCAGGGAGAAGCAAACAGCCTGGATATTGGTACACCTACAGTGTCAGTGCAGCTGACCTCTGGAATTCTCATCATATGAGGGTTGAATCAAGGGTTAACTTGCACGCAAAAGCTCCCTAATGACTCAGAAGACACACAGTGTCCCTGCGGCCAAGGTACCTGCACCGTACACATGAGTCCGAGCTTCTCCAGAAAGCAGAGTTTGAAGGACTGGCACTGATCAGAATACCAGTTTTTGGACTAAATACCAATATTTATTTTGAAATAAGTGTCGATTCACATGCAGTTTTGAGGAATAACGTGGAGGTTCTCGTACACCTTTAGGCAGTCCCTCCAGTGCAACATCTTGGAAAACCAAAGCACAAAACCACCACTTTTCCTAAATACATCTACTAATATATCATGTGATTTTTCTTCTTTAACCTGTTAATATGGTGTATAATCCAGATCTATTTTTGAATACTGAACCAGCTTTGCCTCTCCACTATGTTATGGTGTATAATTCATTTTATATAATTCTATTTACTACAGTTTTGTTAAGGATTTTTCAGTCTGTATCCATGAAAGATATGGGTCTGTAGTTTTCTTTTGTTGTACTGTTTTGTCTGGTTTTGATTTAAGTATGATGAATTGGGAAGAATTTTTTCCTCCTCTATTTTCCAGAATAGAGTTTAAACAATTAATGTTAATTCTTCTCTAAAGGTTTGGTAGCATTCCTCAGGGAAACTATTTATGCCTGAAGATTACCTTTTGGGGATGCTTTTAGTTAGAAATTGGATTTCTTTAATAGTTGAAAGGCTACTCAAATTCCATATGTCATAAGGGGTAAGTTGTGGTCGTTTGTGCTTTTCAAGGAATCAGTCCATTCATCTAAGTTGTCACATTTATGTGTGTAGACTTGTCCATGTTACTCTCTTATTATCATTTTCATGTCTGCAGGATCTGTAGTAACATCCATTTCATGCCTGATATTGGTAATTTGTGCCCTCTCTCTCTCTCTTTTTTTTTTTTGGTAAGACTTATTAGAAGTTTGTCAGGATTGTCGATCTTTTCAAAGGAAAACCTTCTCGTTTCATGGGTTTTCTTTACTGTTTTTGTGCTTCTAATTTCATTAGTTTCTGTCATTTTCCTTCCATTTGCTTTGTTTACTTTGCCAGGTTCTTGAGGTGGAAGCTTAGATCATTGGCTTGGAAATTTCCCTCTTTTCTGAGGTAAGCATTTAGTGCTATGAATGTCCCTCCCAGCACTGCTTTAGCCCCATCCCACACATTTTATTATGTGGCATTTTCATGCAGTTCAATGGACATTTCATTTCTGATGAGACTTCCTCTTTGACCCATGGACTATTTGAAAGTACATTGGTTAGTTTCCAAGTGTTTGGAGATATCCCCCATTTTGGATTTCTAGTTTGGCTCCACTGTGGGCAGCAAGCATTCTGTATGATTTTAATTCTGTTAGATCTGTTGATTTTGTTTTCTGGCCAAGATATGGTCTCTCTTGATGTGTTGACTAGATCCTGTTGGTTGATGGTGCTGCTGAGTACTTCCATATTCTTGGTGGTTTTCTGAATAGCTGTTCCATCAAGTGCAGAGAGAGGCATGTTGAAGTCTCCAAATACAGTTGTGGGGTTGTTGTTTCTCCCTTCAGTTCTATCAGGTTTGTTTCACAGATTATGCAGCCCTGTTGTTTGGTGCTTACACATTTGGAATTGCTGTGTCTTCTTGGTGGCCTGACCCTTTTATCATAGTGCACTATCCCTCTCTGTCACTGGTCATTTTCTTTGCTCTGACATCTCCATTAACTGATATGAATATAGCTTTGATAGCTCCTTTTGATTAATGTTTGCATGATACATCTTTTTTCTTTCAATTTACCTGTATCACCCATTTGAAATGAGTTTCTTGCAGGGATTATATAATTAGATCATTTAAAAATCACTGTGTCAATCTCTTTTAATTCATGCACTTAGATCATCTAAATTTAATGCAATTATTGAATTGTTAAGCCTTAAGCCTGTCATTTTATTTCTTTCAGTTTATTCTGTTTTTCTTTTCTCTTTCTTCCCTTTTCTGCCTTCCTGTAGGTCACTTAAACCTAATTTTAGAATTCCAATGGGAGTGTATCCCTTTGTATGCCCTTCAGTGGTGGGCGTAGAGAAATTCCCACAGTCTCCCGGGGTAGATGTTTTACTTTTGAGTGACGTGTAAAAAGGTCACATCATTTTTATATCCCCTTTCCTCCCTCACTAAAAATATAACCATCTTAAATATTTCTTCTTCTCACATTTAATGCCATATCCAGAAGTTTTATAACTTTTGCTTAGACTGTCAAATACAATTTGGAGAACTCAATAAGAGAAGGAAAACACACTGTATTTTCACATTTTCACTCTTTCTCCTCCATCCTGCCCTGCTTCCCAGTCCTCCTGGGACTCTGATGACTCAGAACTGGCCCCTCCAACTGGACTCCCTTCTCAGCGTTTGCTGGTGTGTGTGGGTGTGGGCGGAATCAGTGGTTGTCCTCTAAAAGCTCTCTGTTCTACAAGGCTCTCATCCCTGATCCTCATCTGCATCTCAGGTTCTGGATTATTCTGCCCCAGGTCTGGGATACGAGGAGAAGGGAAACCAGGGGCCCCTGCTCCTTGATGCTCTCAAGACTTGATGCCAAGTCCCTACCTGTCCACCCACCTGTCTCCAACTTTCAGTCTCCCTTCACGTATTAGACATTTAAAGCCCATCGATTTCAGCTGTACTTTGTGGGAGGAACAGGAAAAGTGCATCTAACTTATCCTGAAAGCAAAAGCGCCTCCTCCTCTCTCCACCCTTGTCCTCTGGTCACAGTCAGGGCAGGTTTTGGTTTTGCTTTTTGATTGGTTTAGTTTGTTCTTTTGCAAACAAGAATCACAGCATTTCTGAGAAGTAAAGACTTAATATTTTCCCAGTCTCAGAATGAATTCCCGATTTTCTGAGTGAAGCAGAGAGGCATCATGTAAATAAGCTAATAATTCAACCAATCTATCCTAAATAAATGATTCAAATTCATTATTAGCTCAGCCCAGCTCCCCTAAACAAACATAAGCAATATGCAAATAAACAAAGAGAAAATGAATAAATAAGTGAAACACGTGAGCCAAGATGCCCTAGGTCTGGGGTCCCCACATACCAGCGGACCTCACAGGTAACATGCCTGGTCAGGGCCACCTTTTCTGCCTCTTTTATTTTTGCCTGGGCATTCAAGGGCAGGTATAAATGACTCTGCTTCCCACGAAAATTTGACCAGTGAACATCATATGTGCTTATTTACATCCAACAACGAGGCTCCTGCCCAAGACACAACCTCATCTCCACGTGCAGGTAAGAGAAACGTCCAGCACATGTGACGTGGGTGCCTCCCCAGAGCGTGCGTGAACGAGATTAGGGGAAGAACTCAATTTAACAAAGGTGTTTTCGACACTCAAGGTGTCAGGTTCTGCAGAGAATTTTGGAATTTAGGTCTCTCAGGCTGGCAGGATAAAGACTCCTTGGGGTGCACTGTTAGCTGAGCCGTGAAGGTGCTCAGCCTTCATGCTGAGGGTCCTGCCTCTGGTTCCTCCTCCGGCCTAACACAGGTCCAGACAGAGAGGGTCCCGTGGGAACGAAGGTCACACTCCGTGGGGCTCCGGTGTCGTCACAAGTAGGAAGATGCAAGGCTGGACTCAGTATTCCTCTTCTGGCCCTTTCCTTCCCAGTCACCCGTGTATCAGAGCCACATGGAACACCAGAATTCACCAAATAAATTCTTCCAGAACCACACCTGGAGCTTTCAAGACATGCCCTTCCCGAGGCTTCCCCAGTACCAGTGAGAGGCAGCTCCTGCTGGGTCAGGGCTTGGGGGCCTTGATGGTTCTAAGGAGCGAGGAAGGCTCTGATGCAGGTCCCACCAGCTCCTTAGAATCCGGGCAGCTGCCAGCTAAGCACCACCAGTGGCAGCTCAGAGTCACAGCCATCGGGGTTGAGGTCAAGTCCCAGAGCTGGGCATCTGCAGAGGGGCTGGTGGGGCTTCATCCCTAGCCCCAGGCATGGAGATGGAGCAGGGCCGCGTCCAGGGCCCGCATCCCCGCATCCTTGTATCTCCCTATCCCCACAGCCCTGCATCCCTGCAGCCCCGCATCCCTGCAGCCCCGCATCCTCATGCAGGTGGCCAGCCCTGGAAACCAGGCCAAAGCTCCAGGGTGGACTGTTCAGACCCAACGTGAACAAGGCCCCACCGGTGCCCAGAGCCCCCAGCGAGGGGGAGGCACGCGCACGGTCCCCTAGCCACGGCCCTGCCTCTGGGTTCTGCTTCCCCAGGCAGCTGGTTCAGGAGGAAGGCCTGCTGCTCCGTCGCTGCTCGGAGAGCCGTCAGGGAAGCACGCGTCCAGAGGCCGGGCTGCGTGTCCAATCAGGGAGGGAGTGAAAGCCCCTTTCTTCCTGCTCTGGGCTCCCGAGTTGCCAGTTCAGCTCCCCAGCCAAGCAGGAGGGGCCTGGCAGCTGGGCCGGAGCAGCAGGAACTCCCCACGCAGACAGCCAGTCTGCGGCTGGTGGCCCACAGAAGGCCACTCTGTTCCCGGCCCCCGAGAGCAGCCGCGCTGCACAGGCCGCAGGAGGAGACTCTGAAGGGAGTGTTTTTTCCTAGAATGCACAGCGCCCCTATTTCCTTGGGGGGGCAGGGCGGGCAGTAAAACTGAGCCACGGCCAGGTCGCCAAATGCAGGGGGAGTCACCAAGGACACCTATCTCCTGGGCTGGGGTGGCTGGGACCCATCGCCAGGACAAAGTTTGAACGCTTCAACAAATCATAATGAAATTAAAATAAGAAAGCATTTGCTAAACATGTCTGGTAGGAGGCTTTCATGCCGCTCCTTTTTTCCTACCAACTGCTGCTCAGAGAATCCACTGGGCTGTTGGAATTCAACAGAAGATGTGTATTTGTTTGAAGTGGGGAGGAAGAAAAGCAGTTCGTGCTCAGAGTCTTGGTTTACGTGGGGTTTTGAGGTCAAAGAAAATTCAATTGGTAAATCTCAGAGCGTATGTTAAGTATAAAAAACAACAATTAAAAAAACCAACCAAGAATATATCTCCAGGATATGAGAATTCTTAACAGGAAGGTCTATTGAAATGTACCATATCATTTGTTTTCTCTTTCATTAAAATGTAAGAATTGATTTCCTTAAAAATCTGTGAAAAGAAGCCATCATTCTTTCATGAAACATGCTCGTGAGCGCTGCTGGACAGGCAAGGACTCCAGAAGCCTTCGCCGTAGGGGGTCACCCCCTGGGGGCTCGGCTCCCTTCTCTGGAGGTTAGAAGTCATGGTTTGTTTGGAGCAGGAAGTGGAACCAAGTGAGAGCAGAGGCCCCTTCCAGCCTGGAATTCGCCCCTTTGTGACGCCGGCCTGGCCTTCCTCGAGCCCCGGCCCTGATGGCCACCTCCGCCAGGAGCCTGTCTGCAGCCCGGGCCTGGCCGCCGCGTCCAAGTCAGGAGCAGTGGGCGGGCTGGGCTGCGGCCTTCCCTGTGCTCTCTGTGTCCCAGGCTCCCGTCAGGGGCCGAAGGGGGTGCCCTCAACACTCAGTGCTTAAGTCCTGACCCCAGGACCTCAAAGGGGATGACCTGGAGGCAGGCCTTTAAAGAGATGATTAAGGTAGAGTGAGGTCACTGGGGTGGGTCCTGACACAACATGAACCGTGTCCTTGTAAGAAGATGAGATTCGGACGCAGACACACAGAGGGAGACATGTGAAGATGCAGAAGGACACGGCCGGCCATGAGCCCAGGAGAAACCTGCCCTGCCAACCCTTTATCTCAGACTCCTGCCTCCGGAACTGCGAGAAAACACACGTCTGTGACAATTGTTACGGCCTCCCGGCAAACAAACGGCCTCTCGTGCTCTGTGACACCCAGCTCCTAGCTCGGGCAAAGGAGGATTCAAAACTTGCTTATTGGTGACTCAGTTTGCTATATATAATACACAGTAATGTAAATATATGTAATGGCATATATATTACATAAAATACATATAGAATTATATAAAGTAATATAGCTATGTGTTATATAATTAATGTATAACATATTATAATTATATATTATGTATTATAATGTATATAATACATTAAATTTATGTAATACATATAGAGTAATACATTATGTAATATAATACTATATGCATTACATAGCATGATAGTAAATATACACACAGAGGAAATATGAGTGCGAAAAAGAGAGTTGCCATTTTATGAAAACCGCACAAATATACTGAGTCCTAAAAACTTTCTATAAGTAAGATGCTTGTAAAATTTTTAAAATAGAAACTAAAAATCTAGCAGCCTTCCATTGGACTTCTGCTTCCAGAAAGATGTAATAGACATGTTTTTCCCTTTTCTTCCTGCTAAGTACAAATAAAAATAAACAGTATATACAACACAAACCTAAAGGTAGAGAGGAGAAGGTGGGCCGCTCAAGAACTCAGGACCCGAGGGAAACGGTGGCGAATTCCATGGGTTTCCTTTTTGCCTTGTATCCCAGCCCTGGAGCTGAAGAACCGGCCACCCAGAAGTGTGAACAGGCACAAACCAGAAAAGCCCCAAGAAAAGCCTGCCATCTCCAGCCAAGGGGCTGGGAAAGGGGCAGCCTGTCAATAAGGAAAGTGTCTAGACAACAAGTGCTCCACTCTTGCCAAATGCCAGAGGAAAAGTGTGGCCCCAGCCCCACCAGCAAAGGCACAGGGAGGGGCCTGCTCCCCGTTCCATCCAAGTGTAATGAGATGCCCTGGACACCTTGCCAGGGTGTGTCACAAAAGGCCAAGTAATGAGTGGGCTGGGAATTGCATCCTGAATGGGGGTATGAAGACCCCCCCACTCCCCAGTGGGGTGATGCCAGTGTAGCCAAGTGGGGAGCAGTAACAAGGCACCCTCAGCATCCAGGCCAGGCTGGTGTCGCTGGAGGCCTAGTGGGAGCCAGACTCCCACTTTAACCAGCGGTACAAGGAGCCTTTCCTCCCTTGGTGCCAGTGAAGGTGCCAGTGAAGGCCAAGGGGGGACCCTGAACTTCTAACCTTATCTGGCAGGACCCAGGCAGAGGCCCCTTCCCCCTGCTGGAGTGATGCAGCTAAAATGGAAGGTTTAAATAAAATTCAGATCTCATAACATAATACCCAAAATGTCCAAATTTCAGTTGAAAATCACTCATTATACCAAGAATCAAGAAAATTTCAACCTGAATAAAAAATAAGACAGTCAACAGACACCAGCACCAACATGCCAAGATGTTAGAATTACCTGACAAAGATTTTTAAGCAGCCACCATAAACGTGCTTCAATGAGCAAGTACAAACACACTGGAAACATATGAAAGAACAGAAAGTCTTAGCAAATAGAAGATACAAAGTAAAACAAAAGGGAAATTTAGAATAGAAAAATACAATAACTGAAAAAAAACTTTTAACTCAGTACATGGACTCAACTACATGAGGACAAAGGAAGAATCCATTAACTGGACAGTAAACAACAGAAATTACCCAATCTGAACAATACCAAAAAAAAGTAGAAAAAAGAAAAGGAAAAGATGAACAAAGTCACAGGGAACTGTAGGCAGATTTAAAAGAAAATTCTCACATTCATGGCATGAGTCCCTGAAAGAAAGGGGGAAGAAAGTGTCTGGAAAACTATTCAATGAAATAATGGCTCCAAAATCTCCAAATTTGGCAAAAGACATAATCCTACAGATTCAAGAAGCTGAGAAAATCCCAAACAGGATAAGCCCTAAGACATCCATTCCAAGAAACATCATACTCACATTACTAAAATGTGAAGACAAAGAAAAAAATCTTGAAAACAGCAGGAGAAAGAACGCTTTTTCTCTAGGGGAAAACCAATTTGAATGAGAGTGAAGTTCTCTCCAGAAATTAAGAGTCCACAATATTTTTTAAGATGTAAAAGAACTATCAACCTAGATTCCTATACTCATAAAATGCCCTTCAAGAATGAAGGGAATTCAAAGACTTTCTCAGATGAAGAAAAAAATTGCTGCTAGCAGAACTAACCCAACAGAATAGCTAAGTGAAGTTCTCTAGACAGAAAGGAATTTCTGAAAGAGGGAAACTTGGAAGGGCAGGAAATGAGAACAATGCAAAGAGTAAAAATACGTATCTAGACAATACATATCCTTCTCCTACTGAGTTTTCTAAATTACCCTTGATGGTTAAAACAAAAAGTTGTAACACTTTCTGATGTGCCTCTAAAAATATGTAGAGAAAATATACAATACAATTGTATTTTAAACAAGGTTATAAATGGGATATAAAGGGAGGTAAAGTTTCCAAACTTTATTCAAACTGGAAAATATTGACACCAGTAGACAGGGATTAAAACAATAACAACAACTTACAGAAAGCGATACATTTAAAAACACTGAGATAAATCAAAATGGAACTCCAAAATGCGTTCAATTAACCCAGAGAAAGCCAGAAAAAAAGACACAGATAAAAGAAAAAATATACATAAGTAGAAAAGAAAAATGAAATGTTAGGTTTAAACCATAACAATTAATAATTACATTAAGTGAAATGATGTAAATACAGCACTTAAGAGACAAAGATTGGCCCAGTGGATTGAAAATTGTGACACAACTATATATTGCCTTCAAGAAACTATATAGAAAAAGATGTATCATGCAAACATTAATCAAAAGAAAGGAGCTCTCAAAAGCTATATTCATATCAGCTAATGGAGATGTCAGAGCAAAGAAAATGACCAGTGACAGAGAGGAATAGTGCAATACGATAAAAGGGTCAGGCCTCCAAGAAGACACAGCAATCCCAAATGTGTATGCACCAAACAACAGGGCTGCATAACTTGTGAAACAAACCTGATAGAACTGAAAGGAGAAAGAGCAAACCCACAACAGTATTTGGAGACTTCAATATATCTCTCTCTGCACTTGATGGAAAAGCTATTCAGAAAACCACCAAGAATATGGAAGTACTCAGCAGCACCATCAACCAACAGGATCTAGTCAACACATCAAGAGAGACCATATCTTGGCCAGAAAACAAAGCCAACAAATCTAACAGAATTAAAATCACACAGAATGCTTGCTGCCCACAATGGAGCCAAACTAGAAATTCAAAATGGAAAATAACCTCCAAACACTTGGAAACTAACCAATGCACTTTTAAGTAGTCCATGGGTCAAAGAGGAAATCTCGGGACAAATAAAATGTCCATTGAACTGCATGAAAATGCCACATAATAAAATGTGTGGGATGTGGCTAAAGCAGTGCCGGGAGGGACATTCATAGCACTAAATGCTTACCTCAGAAAAGAGGGAAATATCCAAGTCAATGATCTAAGCTTCCGCCTCGAGAACCTGGCAAAGTAAACAAAGCAAATGGAAGGAAAATGACAGAAACCAATGAAATTAGAAGCATGAAAACAATAGAGCACACCCATGAAATAAGAAGTTTTGTTTTTTTTAAAAAAATCAACAACCCTGACAAACCTCCTATAAGACTTACAAAAAATAAAAGAGAGAGAGAGAGAGGTCACAAATTACCAATCAGGCATGAAACGGGGATGTTACTACAGATCCTGCAGACATGAAAATGATAATAAGGGAGTAACATGGACAAGTCTACACACATAAATGTGACAACTTAGATGAGTGGACTGATTCCTTGAAAAGCACAAACGACCATAACTTACCCATTGTGACATGTGGAATTTGAGTAGCTTTTTAAGGCAACTATTCCTTAACTATTAAGGAAATCCAATTTGTAACTAAAAGCATCCCCAAA
This sequence comes from Lipotes vexillifer, assembly GCF_000442215.2. NCBI lineage: Eukaryota > Metazoa > Chordata > Mammalia > Artiodactyla > Lipotidae > Lipotes > Lipotes vexillifer. The sequence goes on along the minus strand of NW_006790942.1, from coordinate 953,629 downwards.
AGTTAATCTTCAGGCACAGATAGCTTCCCTGAGGAATGCTACCAAACCTTTATAGAAGAATTAACATTGATTGTATAAAATCTATTCTGGAAAATAGAAGCACCAAATTACACCTCCAGGCAGAATGAATAGCCAAGTCTGAGCAACTGCCAGGGCCCAAGAAGATGCAGGATCCCCGAGTCCCCCAGCATCTGGAAGGACTGTTCTAGGCCTTTTGAATAACTGACAGAGTCACAGTGTTTATGAGAAAGCAGATAAAGAAGAAAATAATTAATATAGAATCTGATAAGCATTCTAAAGCAGGCATATGAAGGGCACTGATGAGGCCACAGGCAGGGGTAAGATACAAAACACAAACATTTTGGATTATAATAAACTTTAAAGTGCTTTCCTGTCAGATCTTTTCAGGAATTGCACATGTAGTAATCTGGACCATTAAAAGGTTGGAGGATATTAATGAAGAACTAAGTCTGTGCTGTAATTAGCACATAGATTTGCACGTAAAGCATAACTGAACACAGAAACGCGTCTATGTAGCCCCAAGCCTTGGGTGTGTTATTCATTTTAAGCAAATAATTCTTCGTATCTTTAGAAATTTAAATTGTCACTGCGTAGGATGTGTGACATGGGGCAGCCTGACTCGATGTGGTTTTGCTATAAACACCAATGAATTTTTGATCTGTTTGAAAAAACAGGATTCCTTGCCACGAAGTGAGGTCGAGTCTAAAACATCATATAAAATGTGATCAAGCACACAAAGTAATCAAGTGTGCTCATGTACCCTCACAAATAGATGTTTACTTTTCAGATTCTGGTCTTCGCCTTGAACTTCTCTGGCAGGAAGAAGTCTGCTTGACAAGGCATATAATAACACAAACTAAATCTGCCCTCGGCCGAGAAGTCACAGCCTCTACCGAGCAGCCTCGGAGCAGGACCCGGGCTGCATTGCGAGCTCCCACGCTGGAAACACTCCACAGTGCGTCCTGTGGAAGCAGCATTCTCTACCCAGAAGGCACCATCCACCACATCCATCTTCCAGGGGAAAGGCTTTCCAGAGACCACAGGCCAATAAGAAATGGCAAGTGACACACGAGGCCCCAGCATCAGAGAACAAGTGGCCCCTGGGGATGCGAAAGCCAGTGAAACTGTGACTGCAGCCATGCCGGCATATGCACGCCCATCAAAAACATCATACAAGTGTGCATCATGCACACACACACGCATCCACGTGCACACACGCACAGGTACGCACGCGCATGTGGCACAGGAACAGCCACCAGTTCACTTGGAAAGGACACAAAACCCCTGTGAGGTGAAGCTCACCCTTTGCCCCCAGCGTGAAGCAACCACACCTCTCCGGGCCTCAGCTTCCCCCAGTGCACCTCAGAGGGGAAAACAACCTATCGCCCAGGGCTCACCTGAGGTCGGATGCTGTAAAACAGATAAAATGCCAAGAGTGCCGTCTGGCACACGGTCAGTATTGAATAACCATAGCTTGTTCTTGAAAGCAAGATGCAGATGTTTCCTGCCACCTTTCTGGTGCCTACCCTCCACCTCCAGGCTTCTACCTGTTAAAACACGCTTCCCTGGTTATAAGTGCTGGCAAACTCCGATTAGTCAAGCTCAGAATTTGTTCTCAGGAAATCTTTATCCTTAACCGACTTGTCCAGGCCCTCGGCTGTGTTTCCAGATGCTCAACACCCTTGATTCCACCTCCAGGAGAGGAAGGGCTCTCCCTTCCTGCTGGTCCCTGTCCCCTGCCCCAGGCACAAATATCTGGGCAGCGCGGGGCAGGACCGAGGCAGCCCGGCCGCAAGAGCGATGCCTCACAGGCCCAGGGGACCGCTCTGCAAGGCTCCTCCTGGAAAAGCACCAGCTATTTTTGAGACAAAGTACTCTTCCTCAAGCCCGAGAAAGTCCACATTAGTAAAAGCACGGGGACCGCCTGCCGGCTCTCCCTCGGTGACCTCCCTCCCGGTTATTTTCAGCAGTTCCTCTCTCCGCACCAGCCCACAGAGGGAGGAAGTGAGCGTGTCCCCAGGGCGACGGTGTGACCTCACGGCTCCTGCGGCCACAGGGTCCCAGGGGGGTCCCAGGGCGGCGCGGGAATCAGTCTCCCGCCCGGCTAGCGGGTCTGCACCATGGGACGCGGCTAAAGGATCTCAGCCCTGGACACGGTCCTGGGGGAGGGCAGCCGCCCAGCGCCCCATATGTAAGAGTCACCCAGGCCGCCTATCTCCCCTCGCCCTCGGGGGTTTCCTAACGTGCGTGGCCGAGCCCCACGGGACCACATCCCGCGGGGTCCCTGGAAGCCACCAGCCTGTCTCCTCCCTCCCCGCAGGGCCAAGTCCCCTGCAAAGAGGTGCCACTTCTCCGGCTCTGTGCTGTCGCAGACCTGCTGTGACAGGGTGGCCGAGGCTGGGGGTCGGGCCACGGCCTGGGGGCAGCGGTGCCCATTCCGGCTCTTCCAAACAAGGGAGGATGCTGAGCTGAGCTGAGCCCAGCTCACCAAACGCAGACCCGGGAGCTGACAGCTGGCTGTGGCTCTCAGCCATGGCGACGTGGGCAAGGTGTCGTGGGCACAGCTGGCTCAGCCCTGCTGTCACCCACGGCCCCCGGGCAGCGCTCCCCACAGGCCTGGGCCTCGGCCGCCGCTGCCCCTCTCTGCAGTGTCCTCCAGATGCCTTCCCTGTTCCCTGGGGCCTCTTTTCCCGGGAGGCCTCTCCCCTGACCCCTGGTGCCCGTCAGGCTCTCACACGGCGCACGTGTGACTCGTGGCTGGTCTCCTGCAGGTCTTAGAGCACCACCTGCACGCTGAGCTGGCAGAGACCCGGAAACAACCCGCCGGGTTAAAACAGACACGGTGGTTTCCCTTGGATCCGAGGTGAGCTCCCAGCCGCGGGCGGCTCTGCTCCACGGGACCGTTCAGACTTGAGACCCTCCACGTGAATTCCCCTCCGTCCCCGCAGAGCTGGGTCCAGGCAACAGGAAGACTCTCCATCCCAGAAAAGGAGTAAAGAGGAGAGACGGGTGCTGTGCATGCACCACTTTCTGGGGGGCCTCCCAGGCTCAGCTGAGCCGTGAAGGAGTGGCTGATGGGTCCACACCACACAGGGGCCAGCTGAGGTCAGCAGAGGGGACGCGAGCCTCCGACCTTGCGTCCGGCAGGAAGTCGGGATGACAGAGCTGTGGCCCCGGGGACAGCGTAACGGATGCAGAGCAGTCCTGGCTCAGGTCCAGCCCTGCCTCTGATTGGCTGGTTTGTGCATTTTTCTGATCATGGGCTTCTCCCCCCAGAAGATCAGGAAATGCTTCCGAGGGTACCGCTGAGGAGGGAATAAAGTAATGACCATGAAGCAGACTGGGGTCCAGGGGCTGTAGGAACGTGGCTGTGACCCGGGACAGACAAAGGAGGCACCGAGCCCCAGCTCAGGGCACACGGGTTGGGGGAAATCTGCGTTTCTCTGAGTGAGCCAAGGAGAGAAATAAATCTAGGCATTTCGTGACCATCTTAGAGGCAACATTTGGACTGTTTCACAGTTTCTCTCTTTCCAACGCTGCTGTAAATGTAAACACATCTGTGCGATGCCTCACAAAGACCCAGCAAGCTCAGAAGTCTGCGGCCTCAGAGGAAAAGGACCCGGGCCCGCATCCAAGCAGTTCTGTCCCAGAGATGACCCAGCAAATCAGAGGTGGCAGGGGAAGGGGGGACCAGCCGGGTTCAACCCACTGCCCACTTGGAAGGAAAGCCGGGGCCCTGTCATGAGAAGGAGACGGTGAGGGCGCCCAGGGCCAGCTGGAGAGGACAGCCCTCGGGTGGGAGCGGAGACTCTGCCCTTTGAGGTTCTCATCAAAGTGCAATTTTTCAGCAACTCTTAAGAGAATAACTCCGAAAGTGCCTCAAAATATATTTGTTTATACGAAACTCACAGTTCTCCTACTAGAGCTGGCATTGTTTTCGCAGCAAGGCCTCACACCAGACCTTCTGCAAAGTCAGGACCAGGACCCTGGCATCACCGAGGGCATTTCCGAGTCCCTTCCCTGCACTGCATTTCTCCATGACCCAGAGCTTTACTCATAAAAAGGAAGTGGGGAAATGAACCATTTTTAAATCTAAATAAGGACTGACTTGACCATCTATTACCAGATTATGTGGACACACACACGTAATGATAAACATCCACGACTGAAACAAGACTTTGAAACAGAGACTTTTAAGAACTTGATTTCCAGAACAAGAAGAAACACTTCAGAATTGAATCAGTGTACAAGGCTCTGCAAGCTGGCTCACTTTTGTTTAAATGCAAGGTTCTCTGACCACGAAGAGAGGCCACATCTCAGTCCTCAGACTGAATGAGAAATGAATGCGCCAGAGCTCGGCCGATCCCTGAGAACCTCTTACTGAGCAGCCCTCCATCCACCGCAAGGAGACAACCTGAATCACTCTCTTTCTACTGAGATTGACGTCTCCTCTCATCTCCCGAGTTCCTGCTGGTCCCATCCCATCCCTAATCCCAGCAGCATCCACACTCCCAGCCACAAAGCTGGCTTCTCAAATGCAGCATTGCCTTCCTCAGAAAACCAATCCATCAGTGCCACGGAGATTATAAGACAATGCTGCTTAGTCGGGGATTTAGCCTGTCTCTCCTAAGACAGTAGTCTCATTAACCGCATGCTCTAAGATCAGTGTTAGTCACCCTTCGTTTCATAGGTTCCCAGGTCTGAACTGAATGTTTCTGTTTCAGGGGAATCCAAAAAGGTACAACAATTGTGAAGTTTCACTGACATGGAGTCAGTTGATAGGCGAATGCTGGAGACGTTGGGGAAAGCAGCAAAATCAACAGCAGGCTTGGTTCCGTGAGCCCTTCGCCTACAGTGAGCCCCGAACAGTCGCGTCCGTGAGCCCTTTGCCTACAGTGAGTCCCAAACAGTCAGGCGAGATAAGAGATCTGCCAGTGGCAGAACTTGACCTCAATCAGGAACTGATTTCACCAGGGATGAACAAAGAAGGACAAGGGGGGGAAGGATGTATTTGACTCCTCCTAAGCGCTCCCTGAACAAAGTACATCCAAATGTGTAAAATCTTATTAAAGGGAAGAATCCGTTGGCTCTAACCCTCCGAGTGTGCTATTTCTAATCGGTGTAAAACCCACTGTGGGATGTAAAAGAGAAAGTGAAGGTTCTTCTCATCTTGAGGCTGAAATCCGCCGAGCCCTAAAAAGTGATGACGAACGGCCAGAAAATTGTAGGAAACTAACTATCTACAAACTCGAACCAAACTCTGACATGTCGAATGATGTCATTATAACTGAAGCTCTAGCTGGGACTCTTTATTGTTTAACTGGATCTCTCTTCAGCACAGGATGTGATATCACCTCACAGAATACAATACGGTTCAAGGTAGGCAGATGCTCAAAAACAATGGGGATGAAAAAAATAGAAAACCTACTTCCAAAGTTTCAAGGATGTCATTGAAAAGGACACGTGAATTTAAGCTAAAAAACCTGAAGGGAATTTGTTGTGCTTTTTGGAAACATTATAAGGATTCTTCTCCTCGTCCGAGAGAAAACACTTCCTCTGCTGACACAGGAAGGAAGGGCAGGTGGACTCCCCGACGGTAGCCGGGGAAGAGGTGAAAATTTAGAAGGTTCGCGAAGGATGACCTCTATTTTCTGTCTGAAGTAATAGGCGAGGCTACATGCTCAGGTGTGACACCTCAGAGCATCGAGAGGGACCAAGAAAAGTAGCAACAGCTCTCACAAGTCACTGAGGGAAACAACTGTCCCACCATGAGTTATTATTAGAATGAGATTTTGTGGCTGTTGTGTAAGTGACAACGTGGATTCCAGGGCAGGCTCTCAAGGCCATGTGCTCTCCTATTTGTAGGACAGTCACATGTGTGTCCTAAGAGCAGTATTCTGAGATGTGCGGGAGAGGATGTGACCCTTTCTTCGTTTCTCTGCTTCCAGAGTGTCACGGGCATTGCCCTTAAACATGTGCCTGGTTAAGCGGAGTTGGGGATTGAATTCTCTGGTTTTGACTGAACTAGCCCTGAGAAAAAGGACGAGTAGGTTGAAATCATTTCTTCGCAGAAACCCCGATCTGAGGGTAACAGTGACACAAAAGGCACAAGCCCACGAGCAGGGAACACAGAAGCCCGGCCCCCTCCCATGGAGCTCTCCCACCGAGAGTAGGACGATCTAGTCAGATCTGCAAGAAGCTGGCCACAAAGAAACACACATTTATAAACTAGAAAGATTATCCCACTTATGAGACTACAAATGAATCATTGGTGAGGAGGCTTGAACTGAGTGCACTGTGATTTACAACATAAACTAATGACAGCATGAGCAGTAAGACAGTTAAAAGTAAGCGCGTACAATGGAGAGAACAATATTTACAATTTTTTAAGATATTTAAGGGTTGGAAATACTCAACATAGTACTTTATTTTTAATTAACTTAACGAGAACTATTTGTAAATCTCACTTGGGGTCTATTGCTTCGTAGTAAGAGAAAAAAAGCCAAACAGCTTTGGGGCAACACTTGCTCTTCTGGAGACAGTATGTCGAGATTATAAATCATTCTGCAGCAAACGCAACTGGAAAATGCACATAATATAGCTATGTTCGTTTGAAGCATTAAAGATGGAGTGTACCCCGTTCCAGTCGGGGGACTGGCTGCCCCGCTTTGCTGGACGGTATGTATTGCTCAGGGTAGGCGATCTGTTAACATGCGACCCCAAGACCTCCAACGCTGCAGAGCACTGAAGACCTTCCACTCACTCAGCGTCCACACAAGGTGCCCCTGACCAGGACGCTCTAAGCAGTGTCTGTCCTCCAAGGATTTACCGCGGAGCCCCAGGCTCCGCAAACGTGTACCCCACCCCCTGCCCAGCTGCTCGAAGGGGACCACGCAGAGATCAGTGGTGTGGCCAGGCCGGGGCAGCCCCTCTCACTTCCGCCCGCGTCCCGCTGGCCAGGACCCGGTGTTATGGTCCTGTCTTGATGCGAAGGGCTGAGAAGGGGGGTCTCCCCACAGGACCAGGAGGAACATTAAGGGTGCGCTGCTAACCATCACCATGTATGTCTAACACGTCTAAGCTTACGGGTGCTCGATCCGCTGTGTTTCAAGAGAAAAATGCTGAGTCTCTAAATCATAGAGATGCCAAAGAAAGTATATCCTCACACAAAAGGAAGTGATAAATGAAAAGACTGTTCTACTGAAAATAAAATGTGAAGCTGTGAAGCTCTGACCACAGTGAAAAAACAAAACAAAACAAAAACCCCTGAGTAAGGCTACAGAGATAGCACCAGACAATTAAGTAAGTCATTTGTAGGCTTTAGTCAGGAAGTTAGTTCAAAGTGACCAAAGTCAGTAGTGTAGTCAACTTTATAAAAACGGAGACTTAAATGCTATGGAACTCTGACAGTAATTCACAACGAGGGAGGGTGGGGACATGATGGTGGACCCTTCTGTGACGCACTGATGCTTACTGTTCAGAGCACCGCAGAGAATGCGAACACTCTCAAGGTCCAGGATGAGCTGTGAGTCATCTATTTTCCTCAAAGACAGGCATTCCAGCTTTGCCTGCGTTTTCTGTGATGTGCAGCTCAACTAACAGATGCTGGTGCCACTTCCGGCAGGGGGAGGTGTGGATGAGCAGTAAAAACTCAACAACCCACTGATGACAAACACGCTCAGGAAATTTGGAATAGATGACCGCTTCCTAATCTAATGTAGGACATCTGTGAGAAAGCTACAGCAAACAGCACGTGTGAGGCGGAACAATGGGCACCTTCCCTCCAACACAGGAAGCAAAGCGAGGGTCCGCTCTCGCCACCGCTCT
>NW_006790942.1:932556-945517 GCF_000442215.2 Lipotes vexillifer | reverse complement strand
CCGCTCTTCAGCATCACGCTGGAAGGGGGCAAAAGCAGGGACCTCTCTTTGTTCCCTGTGTTGGAGGCAACGGGCCCAACACTGATTTAAAAGGCATACAGATTGGAGAAGAGGTAAAAAGGCCTTTATTTGTAGAGAACACGACCATCAACATAGAAAATCTTAAATAATCCACAAAACATCTAGTAGGAGAATATATGAGTGTAGCATGTCTCCAGCATACAAGATCAGCGCACAAATATCAGTTATATTTTAGGTACTATCAAAGGACAACTGCAATATTAAACATTGCATTTATATTAGCACCAAAAATACTATAAATACATGTACACATGCTCCGACGTGTACACTTAAAACCTCAAAACAATGCTGAGAGAAAGTAATGAAGACCTACATAAATGGAGAGATGTACCATGCCCATGGATCAGAAAAATCAATAGCTTAGTGAAGACGTCAATCCTACCCAAATTGCTATATAGATGTGATGCAACACCTCAGCAGGATTTTGTTTCTTTGGAAATTGACAAGCTGATTCTAAAAGTCATATGAAATGAAAAGAATGTTAATTAATCAAAACAATTTTGAAAAAGAACAACATGACAGAATTTACACCACCTGATTTGAAGATTCACTATAAAACTACAGAAATGAACACACTGTGATACTGGCCAAAGAATAGCCACAGCGATCAATGGGACAGAATAGATAGTCCAAAACTAAGCCCACACTATGTAAGTATTTGACAAAAATGCCAGAATAATTCAATGGAAAATGAATAGTCTTTTATATAAATCAGATACCCATATGAAAAATAAGGAACATTAACCCTTACCTCAGACACATACAAAAATTAACCGAAGGAAACCAGCGGTCTAAATGTAAGAGATAAAACCATAAACCACGTAAAAAATACAGGAAAAATATCTTTATGGCTTTGGATTAGGAAAATATTTTAAAGCAGCACACAAAAAGCATGAGCCATAAAATTAAATTGTGGTAGATTGGACTTCATCAAAACTCAAAACTTTTGCTTTTCAAAGGCCACTAGTAAAAGAATAAAAGTCACAGACTTTATTCTGATAAGGGTATTCCATTCCTAATACATAAAGAACACTTACAACCTAATATTAGAAAGAAATTCAATTCAGTAGTCATCGGGAAACGCAAATGAAAATCACAAGGAGTCTGCACTATACACCCACTAACGACCAAACTTAAGAAGGATGGCAATCCTGAGTGCTGGTAGGACCGGGTGCAAGGGAGCCCTGGGCAGATCCCAAGTCCCTGGGGGGTGATTCAGACAGCACAGTGGCCAGAGCCAGGCTCTGGACCCGGGACCCAGCGGGCCACGGGAGGGAGCCCAGTGGGTTCCTCAGGACATCATGGGCAGCTCCATGGGGCTCGGAGGGTCAGCTCCCTTACTCAACCTGCTGACTGATTACTGCTGTCACAGTAATTTCTTATCGCAGGCCACTCCGTACTTTCCAGCATCGGAAGCATATGTAAGACGTGAGGGCCCCGACCTCAGTAGACCTCGGGTATCTGCCCTCCCCACCAGTCACTTGCTTAAGGTTCCCCAAAATTACCTAGAGGTGTGTTAGGAGCAGTGAGTGTGTGGTGTGTATACTCGGAAAATGTCTTCTTCGCTCCCCAGCCCTCTAAAGGCCCTGCTGCGCATTCACAGGGGTCTCCAGGACGGGGGCTGCGGAGGAAGGGGTTCCGGGTTCCTCCCACTCAGGCGACTCCTCTCCCTGAGTGTGGACCACGGAGCCTGGGCTGCGCTGGCAAACGCAGAAGGCTGACAGACAGGTGACAGACAAAGGGGTTCAGAGATAAAAACAGACACAGATGCGGGGAGAGAGGAGGGAACATGTAATTCACAGTCCAGTGGGGAGGAGAGATCAGAGAAAGAGAGGCATCACTCAGCGTGGCAGGCGCTGGAAGGGTAGCCCCGCGGCAAAGGCGGAGGACAGAGGCAGGAGGGATTCACTCACCTCTCTGAAGAGGGGCCTCAGGGGATGGGGTGAAGGCCTGGCAGCAGTCCTGGAGGGAGACGGCCCCGTGCTGTCAGGGGGGCTGGGGGAGCGGCACAGCGGAGAGAAAGCGCTGAGAGACCAGAGGAGGGTCACCTGCCTGAAAGGTTGCCTCAAGTCCCCACAGAACTTCCCATTACTCGCCCTACAACATAAAACTGGTACAAATGGGTATAAATTATGTAGATAACTAAGCTTTATATTTTCCTTTCATTAAAGTAATTTCATAATAGACTTGTAATACACTTGGAAATCAATTCTGTGATGTCATTTCCCACAGCTTCCGAACGCCTCCATCATAAAAGGTCCACATTGAGGGAAAAACACTTTCATCAATTCGACGTCCAAGCTCTTTATTATGGCAAAATTCCAGTTAATTGTGAGTCTAAGAGAAAACTGTTTGCACACAAAGTTAAAGGAAGCAGTTATAACTTTGCTAGTCACTTTAACGTGCTTTTGTACTCACAAAAGCACCCATCTCAAAGCTGCTTGAACTCTGGGAAGTTCTATGGTCACTTCATGCACAGCACAAATTCAGCCCAGTTTTTGATTATTCTGTCACTGATTGATTTGATATGAGGTCCCTGTTCAGGCCTAATTGCCGCTCTTGGAAAAGGCCCTCGCGGCGCAATGCCGCGTCTCCTCCACACAAGTAACTAAATCTATGCACAGAAATTACAACCGGCTCCGAGATGCACTCAGCAGACTCTATCAGGCCCACAGCTCGTTCTAAGGTCCAAAAATATTAAGTTCAGAATGTCACAAGAATGTAGAGAACGCTCTGAGGTGGACAAAAGACACCCCTAGTAAATACCTGCTTTCCCTGACAAAGGTTTGCAAGACCGTATGGTGAGGCCAGTTCCACAATGCTCTCAGAGACATGAGAGAGACGCTATGGTGAATTTGTAAAGTTTTGGCTAAAAGAATAACATAGAAGAAAGACCTGGGGGAAGGGGAGCTGGGAGTAGGATGCGTCACCAAGGTTTCTCGGCAGGTGCAGGATCTCTGCTGCTAGAACAGATGTGACTCCTAATCAGCCTTCTGTGGCACTGCCCTTCCATTAGCTTTTTCTCTTTAAGGGAACACAGATGGCGGGGCCCAGGCCTGAAGCTTACGAAGGAAGAATGGATTTGCTCCCCAAAGGTGCTCGAGAAGCTCCCAATGCATGAGGTCTGCCCAGACGCCTGAACTCGCCCAGCGAGGAGGCTGCTCCCCAGACACGCCAGCAGGGAGGCTGTTCAGCACACCTGGTAGGGACGGGAGCGGCCCGTGGCTCCTCTTCTTAGCCCCGGACAGCCACGCTTTGGGCTGCTTGCCTTTCTAACGAGCACCCCAACAATCTCTAAGGACTAGATATTTGCCACGGCTCTGGCATCTGGCAGATCACTAAGGTCGCGCAGTGCGTGTATCGGAATACATCCATCCCCGTTTGTCCCCTACAGTCCTATTAGAAACGCCGCACCTGCCGGACAAGGGCACGAACAGGAATACCGCTTAACCGTTAACTGTTGCAATCTCACATTCACTATCACTTCATATTAGTTAAGAGCTCTCACGGAATTTGCTTCAGGATAATACAGTGACTGCCTGCCTTCCCCAAGCATCCTCGACCCTGGATTCAAGCAGCACCCCAGTCCTCCATTCAACAAACAAATGAAACAAGGAAAGAGAATCAGAGACCTCATGTGGGGTTGTTACATACCGTAGGCAGAATTTTTCTGCTTTCAGTCTAACAATGACAGTACACACATTATAGAACAATTTGTATTCAAAAGCATTTTGCCTTCTGAAGCGAAACAAGTGACATGTGGGAGAATATTGTAGGTTTTTTTGCTCCTGGCTGAGCTAACCCATGTTATCGCTGTCTTAATTCAAAGAGGGTGTTTCATCTGTGTTAAGAGCAGAAAGTCCTCTCACGGTAAAGACGTAAGGACTAGCCTTTGCAGTCAAAGAACCTGTCTTTCAAGTAAGTAGAAGGTCCATTTTACTGGGATGTTTTCCAGAAAAGCAAGGTCAGGCTGTACCCCAGAGCTAGTGTCAGCTATCAGCTCGTCTTTATTTGGGAGGTCGCCTCTTTAACCGGCTGAAAAGTTGCCAGGGGCTCTCCCCAGACTCCACGGACAGCCCCCAGTCCCACCTCAAGAATGAATGGGGGGGCGGGGAACTACTTCCGAGCGCCTCTTGCTCTCTGTAGCATCACCAAAAACTTGAAGATATCCTGCGGCAGACTCCCTCCTGGCAAAAGGACTGGCAACCTGAGAGCGAGCCCCTCACCCTCCCGCACCCGCAAAGCCGTCGTCTGGACCACACTTGCTCATTCCTGCAACCCCCGGGTTCCCAGACCTCCCTGAGGATCTGAAGCCTCCCTGGTGTCGCGCTCACCACCCTAGACATCCCCACAGAATTCAGCCCTGAGGACTCACGGTGCATCTCATGAAAGGGGTTGTGAACTCGAGCCAGCCACACCTGGAGGGTCACCCGCCGACGTCACAGTCGGAACGCGGTCTCAGCGCGCCTGGCCGGCCCTCCCAGGGAGACAGTGCCGGCCCGGGAGCCAATCAGCTGCCGCCCAGGCGTTGCCATGGCCACGTCGCCGGTTAGGACCACGCCCGCCCCAGCCCGGCAGCCAATCGGCGGCCGCCAAGCCGTTGCCATGGCCACGTCGCGTGTTCGGATCGCGCACGCGCACAGGGGAGACTCGCCGGCAGCCCCAGGCCCAGGCCTCGCGAGGGTCCCGGCAGCCGCACCCCTGGACACGGGCCGCGGCCCGGTTCCCTGAGCGGCCGGCATGAACCGCAAGAAGCTGCAGAAGCTGACGGACTCCTTAACTAAAAATTGCAAGCACTGTAAGTAAGAATCAGGTGCCGGGTGTGCAGAGGCTCCTGGGCCAGGTCCTGTCCTGCCCGGTGCTAGTGTCCCGCCTTCAGAGCCCGAGGGCAGTCGGAGCCCTCTCCACGCCCCACCCTAAACAGAAGTCTGGAAGGGAACACCAACATCAGCTCCTTGGGGTGGGCACCCCCGGCGCCCATGATCTTAAGGCGCATTTCCAGGTATCCAGGTATCTAGTGCTGTACCCGCACACGTGCACATACTTGCTTCTCAAACCTTCTCTTAACTTACGCTTACGTTATAGAAACGTGATTTATATACCCTGGAGGCACATGTGGATTTAGCTTCAAACACAGGTGGAAAACAAGCACTAAAAACCACCAAACTCAAGAAAAGTAGCCCAACCAACAGCTCTTCTTAGAGCAAATCAACTGGCAAGTTCCAAGTTTGGGGAATTACCAAGAGACCTGTAAGGGAAAATGGTTATCAGTGGTTGAACGTCCTTAGGACAGACACGGTGAACTGGCACAGAAACCTGTATCTCAGAGCAAGGAAATGTGCCTGGAAACCAAGGAGCTCAGCAAAGCTAAACACGTGGTAAAGAATCTGTTCCCAACCCTAGACCCAACTTTCCAGCAAAGTAAAGGATTGGACTTGGCAGGTGGCAAATGGACACCTATTGAAGACATCTGCTCCCATCTCACACATATTCTGAAAAGTGGTCCTAGAATTTCACAGGTAACTTTAGAATTATATTCAGACTGGAAAACAGGACTGTGCTTGGGCAAGGAAGCTATGGATATGGCTTAGATGAGGGAGATATCTGACGAGCAATCTTAGAAGTTGAGTGCTGATTGCAAAACTATTGCCCCTTTGAAAAAAATAGAAGCCATAATCCCAAGACTACTCCCACTGTGCAAAGAAAGAACAGTCCTAGAGATTATGGCATCTAGTGCCTTCTAATCATACTTAGTATCTTATATGATGAGTGGTAGGAAATCCTGTCAGGATGGTGCTGGAAATAAAAGTTAGGCTGTGAATAAGCATCTTAAACGTCTTAAAAAAGTCATCCTATAATTTAAGATATTATTATGGTTATTATAATCTGATGAGAGTTTTGTCCTGTTGTTTTTCTTAAAATACTTTCATTTCTGGGAAAAGGCCAGATCTTAAACATCTAGTAAACATTTTAAATAAACAATGCAATAACTGCTATACACAGTGAACACTGAATTTGATTTAGTTCCTGTTCAAGTGAGTTTGCAATGTATTGCAGATATTCTGTGAACATATTAAAAGATAAGTGAGGGCTTCCCTGGTGGCTCAGTGGTTAAGAATCTGCCTGCCAATGCAGGCGACACTGGTTCGATCCCTGGTCCGGGAAGATCCCACATGCGGAGCAACTAAGCCCGTGTGCCACAACTACTGAGCCTGCGCTCTAGGGCCTGCGAGCCACAACTACTGAGCCCTCACGCCATGACTACTGAAGCCCAGGCACCTAGAGCCCGCGCACCTAGAGCCCGTGCTCCACAACAAGAGAAGCCACTGCAATGAGAAGCCCGTGCACTGCAACGAAGAGTAGCCCCTGCTCGCCGCAACTAGAGAAAGCCTGTGCGCAGCAACGAAGACCCAACGCAGCCAAAAATAAAATAAATAAAATAAATTTATAAAAGGAAAACATAAGTGAAAACACGGCAAGAAAACCAGTCAACTCTTCTGATTTTTGTCCTACATAAAAATTTTAAAGTGAACCTTAAGAACCTTGATGATTACTTGTTAAATTCTATAGAAATGGTGACTAATCATGGACATTATAATAATTTTGAGCTTCTTGAAACAGAGGACCTTTCTTCTAAAGTCAGATTTCCTTTTAGTTGCCAGGTGATAATCCCAACAAGATGAAATGGATAGATTTTGTAGAATCAAAGAAGAAAGTATCTTAAATGGTTGTCTAGTTAATCCACCATTCTGCAGATCTGATCTGCAGAGCAGATGCAAAAAGATGAAAATCCATTCTCGAATTTCCTTAATTTCATTCAGTATTGTATTCTTTTTTTTCAATTTTTATTTATTTAGCTGCGCTGGGTCTTTAGTTGCAGCATGATACAAGAAACATTTCAGCAAGAGAATTTTTCCTATGGAAAAATTACCCATCTTGGATCTTTTGGGGAATAAATTAAGCTAATACTCTTTCCTTTTTATTTCAGCTGAGATGGAAAAATGGCTAATCAACATCCGCTCAGCTAGCATTTCATATATGTGATCAGACTGCATCATTCTTCATGCAAGTTTTTCTTCCCCAACCATTAACATCACTTTTTAGTTTTAGAGTTTTTTATTGTGGTTAAATAGACATAACATAAAATTTACCATTTTAATTATTTTAAGTGCACCGCTCAGTGGCACTAAGTACATTCACATTGTGCAGCTGTCACCACCATCCATCTCCAGAACTTTCTCATCTTTCCAGCTGAAACTCTGTCCCCATTAAACTTTTGCTCCCCACTTCCCCCTCCCACAGCCCCTGGCACCCACCATCTACTTTTTGTCTCTATGAATTTCACCACTCTGGGTACATCATATAAGTGAAATCAAATAATATTTGTCCTTTTTCGTCTGGCTTGTTTCACTCAGCATGATGTAGTCAAGAGTCAGGCAAGTTGTAGCGTGAGTCACGATTTCCTCCCTTTTTAATGCTGAATCATGGTCCATTGTATGGATGGACCACATCTTATTCATCCACTCATCCACCCATGGACACCTGGATTGCTCTCACCTTCTGGCTGTTGTGACGACTGCTGCTATGAATAATGGTGTACAAGTATCAGAGTCCCTGCTTTCTATCCTCTGGGGCAAATACCCAGAAATGGAATCACTGGATTAGGTAGTATTTCTATGTGTGTAATTATTTTTTGAAGAAGTGACATATACCATTCATACCGTTTTCTGTGGCAAGTAAAGGCTCTTTTTAAAATTATAACCATTACATTATTTTCTACTATTTGTCGATTTATTTACTAAATCATTTGTTTCCCAACGTTTTCAATGTTCATCTTAAATTGTGGCACCCCGAACTGGAAATTGCCCTCAAGCCTATCCTAGGCTGCAAGATGAGGTGGGATTTATCCATTTCTTTGGGCTATTTTCCTTTACATGCACACAGCTTCCGTCCTTGCTTTTAAAAATACTCAACCTTAATTTTGTCTTGTTTTGAAATAAGATCTTCCCCATCTTCCACCTTTACCTCGTATTGAAACTCACCTTTGTGTTCTTAATGCCACACACTGATCCTTCCACCTACACACCTCGGACAGCGATGGGGACACAAGTAGCTCAGTGTCAACAGCACCACCCTCTATGCAGTCGTGTGTATGCAAGCATGCATGTGTGTGCACACCCTTTAGACAAAAAAGTCCTTCCTCCAAAGTGCTGCTGCATGGCTGCCTGTTAATTTCCATCCCTCAGAGCCAGAACTTTCCCGGGTGCTAGAATATGCTTAACTCCTTCTTTGCTGGAAAATAGGTGACTCTGATTTCCAAAATCTGGCTCACGGCTTCACGAAGGCTAATGTGAGATGAAAGTTGTTGCCTGGTTTGGGGGAGGCTGGTATCTATTTCCAGGGAAAAGTTAAACTGTAAATCTCACGAATGCCTATAATCAAAATGCTGGGGGAAAGTTACCATTTTTAACATCACCATGGTAACTTAGAATCAGACCCCACAATCCGCATTCAGGTGACCTGGCTAATATTATCGTCCTTTTTCTAACTGTGACTGCACTTACATCTGTTTGGAGGGAAGGCTGCTGCCCTTACTTCAGTGGGAACTTCTGGGTAGTGTACATCCTCTGGTAACTTGAGGGTCATGAATCTCAAAAGACGATCGTCTCCTGTTGACAGCTGCCCATTGATGATCCCAGTGTTGTTTGTCTACAAAACTCATTTGTGCAAAGTTTAAGTTGGACATTAAAGATTAAAAGGCGTTTTTGTTACATCTCAATTTCATTCTTTCACAGTTAATAAACTTGAAGTGAAATGCCTTATCAATCTTTTCTATAACTTGGTGGGTGATGTGACAGAGCGGCAGGGTTTGGTCGTCGGGCTGGATCGGAACGCCTTTCGGAACATCCTGCACGTGACATTTGGGATGACGGACGACATGATCATGGACAGAGGTGAGCGGACGTCAGTGTCTAGATGGGCCAAATCCAGCCATAAATGGGAAAAACAGTTTGGAGTTTGGACAAACTCTGGGCGGGAACCTTCACATTCTGTGTTCCCAAATCCATTTGAACATAAACATTTAATTTTTATATTCATAGGGAAGCATGGTAGGGAAGAAGATAGCGACCACTCTTTCTGTGTATTTAGGAAGAGGACAAAGTCAATTTGAATAACTAGGTTTCCTTTCTTTACATCAGAAAACCCAAACTATTTATATTTCTACTTAGTAAATAGAACAGTAAATAATCATTTTAAAAGGACATTTAAATTTCCTTACATCATCAAGAGTATTCCAATAAAAATTAAGATATAATCTTATCTATCATGTAATAGCAGTACTTTTCTTGGGTAACAAAATATAAAATTATATGTTTTATGTTAATATATCAACAAATTTAATGTACCTGTATGTGTATATGTTCACTGTTGATTCATGTATTTAGATATTCAGAATTTACTTGTTCCCACAAAGTATGAAGGGAAAATGTGAAAGCTTAAGTAAAAGAGTTTTCTGATGTTATGACATCTTAGTTTCCTCCTTTATCAAATGAGAACATGGGACCACATGGTCGTGAGGTTTCGCCTAAATTTCAGAAGTGCGTAGTCCCGTGCGGGTCCATCGCCGAGAATAGAAACGCAGCACAAGTGTCATATTTTACTTCTCTCTTTTTTTTTTTTTTAGTATTCCGAGCGTTTGACAAAGACAATGATGGTTGCATAACTGTATCAGAGTGGGTTTATGGATTATCAGTGTTTCTTCGAGGAACTCTGGAAGAAAAAATGAAATGTAGGACTTCATCTTATCCTGTTGGTTTGCACTTTATGATAAGTACCTCGAAAGAATGTAAATCATCAATGTCTTCCAGCCCAGCCAGTGACATGGGTTTGTCTGTTGTTTGCTTGGTGTAAATTCCCATCAGCCTCTTTCATGGAGCACATTCGGGTCAATAATAAGGGTTGAAAAAAATTAATAGAAAGGCAAATCAAGAAATTCTGAGGCAGAATCCATGCCAAGCAAGACCACACAGGCGTGTAGTGCACATGCTGACCATGTACGCATGCGTTTAGGTATGAAGGTATTAAGTGTTTTACATATTTTGTTACTCAAATTGTCATCATACAACATCAATTCAAGTTTCTGATTCTTAGTTAATTCCTAATTCATCCCAACGAACTCTGTTTAAGAGGCACATTTCAATCCGTTTTCCAAGGTTTTCATGATGAGAATGTTAAGTCGTTGTTTCTTGGCCTGCTCTTTGAAGCTAAGTTTAGGGAACTTTCTAAGGATTGTTGAGTATATTCAGTAAGCGGACATCAGGCATTTGTTAGGGGAATTGATTGCACTGAGGCCCGAGGCTTGATGGAAACACCACTGGAGCCCTGGGCCTTGAACACCATCAGAGCAAAGGCTGCCTTCCTGGCCGCAGCACATTCGTACCGGTTCTTTCTTCAAGATTGCTTTGACGTGTTTGATTTGAACGGCGACGGCTTCATCTCGAAGGAGGAGATGTTCCACATGCTGAAGAATAGCCTCCTGAAGCAGCCGTCCGAGGAGGACCCTGGCGAAGGAATCAAAGACTTGGTGGAAATAACCCTGAAGAAAATGGTACGATGGGTAATTTAGAGTTTTCTCATGAAATCCACAGATATGGGGTAGAAATAAGAACTCAAATTAGAGTAACTCTCAGTTTCCTGCGTGGTGAAAGACAGCACTCGGACTGTGCTCTTTTATCGTAATGTGACAGTTTCTTTCAATTTCAGTACTTAGCCTCATACTTTTCTGACATCTCCTTTGTGAACACTGGGCCATGAGAAGACAGTGTGTGTTTGTGATGTGTTTTCCATGTTAACTGCGGTGTGGCCGGTCGCCCCCAGGACCACGACCACGACGGGAAGCTGTCCTTCGCAGACTATGAACAGGCTGTGAGGGAAGAGACTCTTCTGCTGGAAGCATTTGGACCGTGTCTTCCTGACCCAAAGGTAACTGCACTACGTTCACAGAACAGTGACCAAAATGTCCTGTAGGGGGCTTCCCTGGCGGCGCAGTGGCTGAGAGTCCGCCTGCCGATGCAGGGGACGCGGGTTCGTGCCCCGGTCCGGGAAGATCCCACGTGCCGCGGAGCGGCTGGGCCCATGAGCCATGGCCGCTGAGCCTGCGCGTCCGGAGCCTGTGCTCCGCAACGGGAGAGGCCACAGCAGTGAGAGGCCCGCGTACCGCAAAAAAAAAAAAAAAAAAAAAAAAAGGAGCATGGAAACAGGCTGCAGGGAGATGGGGGGATGGCTGGAGGGACAAGGAAGTGTCCCCGGGTCTTTGCGGACACAGCAGTCAGCCGGGGAGAAGGGCCCAAGCAGAGAGAATGACATGCATGAGCGAGGGAAGGGGGGGATACAAAGAAACCTGTATTAGAAGAGCCTCTGGGGTCATGAGACTGATGATGAGGCCGGAAGACACAGAGGGACAAGTCCATGGAGCTCGGAGCTGGATTTTGTCTTGAAAATCACGAGGATTTGTTGGAAGATTTTAGGCAGATGGAGGGATGTGATATATAAATATTACCTTATACCTACCCACCCCAGTCTCTAGTCTGTATCTCCAGCTGCCTTCTTAACATACAGAGTAGATGATCTCAATAAACTCTTGATTTTCCCCCCAAACTTGCCCCTCCCCCAGTCTTCCCTAACTCAATAAATGACACCCCCATGCACTCAGGTGTTCAGTCAAAACCCTAGGAGTCATCCTTAACCTCTCTCTTGTAACACTTTTCGCTACTCTTTCAAAATAAACCCTTGAATATAATCTCTTCTCCCACGTCTGTTGGCCACCAGCCCCCATCAAGTCGCTGTCATCAGTCACCCAGCCCAGGTCATGCTTCCACTGCTGTCCCCCTACTGACTGTCCTCCACAATATCCAGGATATGTAAAAACACAAAGGCTCTCAGGCCCCTCTTGTGCTCGAGCCCCTCCCCGGCGGGCCCTGAAGTCTGCACAAGGCCCCTTTCTCTCTTTCCAGCCACGTCTCCTGCTGTGTCCTGTCCTATCTTCCCCTGGAGCCCCCCCGGCCACCTGCCCTTGTGCCCTTGTGCTCGCCGTGACCTCTGTCCAGAACATTCCCTCCAGACCTCGCCTCGATCAGTCTCTGCTCAGATGCTGTTGATCATCTTGACTCCTCCTCCCCTCCATCCCCGACCCTGCTTCTTTCTCTTCATAGTTCTTATCATCACACAGAATATATTTACTCACTTATTGTCTGTCTCGATATGTAGATGTAAGTTCCCTAAGGCAGGAACTTGGGGGGTTTTCACCATATTTCCTCACATGTAGTGTGTAGCACATGGTGGGTCCCTAGTAAACGTCGAGTGGATGGATGGATGGATGGTTGATGGGTGGATGGATGGACAGGTGGGTGGATGGATGGACGGGTGGATGGGTGGATGGAAAGGTGGATAGATGGATGGGTGGGTGGGTGGATGGATGTGTGGGTGGGTGCATGGGGAGATGGGTGGACGGGTGGGTGGATGGGTGGACGGGTGGGTGGGTGGATGGACAGGTGGATAGATGGATGGATGGGCGGAGAGATCTCAGAAGTGCCTGATGGAGAGTCCTGGATCTATGGTCTTTCATGTCCTCAGAAGCTCCATCATTTACCTTCTTCTTTACCCTACATCTTCAACCTCCTTCCTCACTACTGAATCCTTCCCATCAGAATTTAAACAGACCTAAACCTGTCACATGTGACAGTCAAAAGGGGAGGGAGGGAGGGAGGGAGGGAGGGAGAGAACTTCCCCTAATTCCACACCTGCTTCTGTTTCCTGTCCAAGGCTTGTTTGGTCACAGGCAAGCGTCTTGGAAGAATTGTCCGTATTTATGACCTACACG
>NW_006790942.1:930808-932496 GCF_000442215.2 Lipotes vexillifer | reverse complement strand
CCCCTCCTGCACCTGCTCTTGCCAAGGCCCCCCCCCCGCCTTGTTGAGAAGGCCCAGGCGGTAGGCCCTTGGGTTCTTGGCTCACTCGACCTCGTGCCTCCCCCACCCCCAGCTCTCCGTCCAGAGCCTCCCGTGCCAGGAGGCATGTCCCTTTCGTGCTGAGCCCCCTGGACCCCCGATGCACTCGCACTCCTGCAGCCCCCACTGCAGTGAGCTGAGTTCCCGGCTTCTGGCCGAGAGCCTCAGCTCATGGCGGGGGCTCCTAGGAGCCAGGCCATGTGGTCTCATGCACCCTGTGGGCCCAGAACCATCGCTGGGCTGGAGCAGAGTCCGCGCCTGCGGGTGAACACGTAGCCCGTCCCAGGTCCCCCACCCCACTCCTCCTCGGTCACTGCCTGTCTCTTCGGATGTTAGGAGGCCTAAGGAACATTTTTTGTTTATGTTTTTGAAAGTCTGTACTAATTTGAGCGCTTTCATTTTGCAGAGCCAGAAAGAATTTGAAGCCCAAGTATTCAAAGATCCAAACGAATTCAACGAGGTGTGAATTCCTAAATGTCTTTTGTTGTCTCAAGTGAGTAGAAAAGGAGGCTCATCCGTGTTGTGTATTTTTCCCGCTTAGCTCGGAAGGTGATTGTGAATTGCGTGTTCGGTGAGAGGGGTCAGGGCTGACTAACGTGTATCATTCAACTTTGGCGTAAGATGCCACTAAGATAGACGAAGACAAGGGGTTCCTTATTAGCTGTGGTTGGGTTTGGCCAGACGAGTGAACACTGCCGAGACAGGGTATCACCTAGACTGTCTGTTGACACATAACTGTCATAAAATGTTTGTATGAATGAAATGAATAGAGAGACTATATCATCATGAGTTATTTTCCTCTCGTCAGAAAGATGCTGGGCACGTGTTTAAAAATCACTGAAACTCTGTGTCTTCCTCCCACCCTCCCTATCCCACGGAGATATATGTATACATATAGCTGATTCACTCTGTTATAAAGCAGAAACTAAGACACCATTGGAAAGCAATTATACTCCAATAAAGATGTTTTAAAAAAAATCACTGAAACTACTGAATTTCCTTTGGAGCAGTAAATAATCAAGATGGCATCGAGAGCACAATGATTCTGGCATTTAGCGTTGAAACATCTTTCTGCTGGGCCCTGAGGGAGACTCAGAGACACGGAACCTGTTTTCATACGATCTGTGTTACTGTTTGAGGCGTCTGAGGGCACAGCCCGCTGCCCAGAGTGGCCCTGGGTAAATACCAGGGATGCACAGTACCACAAGGCACCAACCAGGAGGCGAACCCACCTGTGGGTGGGCAGAGGCAGAAAGTGCTCTTCCCTGGATCTGAGGGGTGAGGCCCGGGTGCGGCTCTCAGCTTCCCTCTGGAGTCAGCCGGAGGCCTCCCCTGCTGGCAGATGCGGAGCTCCCTCTCTGTCTGGCTCCGCTGTGTCTCCACCTGGACCCCATTCTTGGTCCCCATCCCCCGCCCTGCCCCTCAGTGCATTCCCCCCACACCTGGGACTCCCCTTGTGCAGCCCCTCGTCTGAGGTCACATCCCACTGTGCCCACTGGCCAGGAAGCCCTGAAGACAGCCCTGCCTTCCCCCTGCCCCCCACTCTCCAGCAGGTGCCCCTGGGTGTCAGGTGGCGGCTTGAGAAGGAAGGGCTCATGAGGCTCTTTCCC
>NW_006790942.1:912789-930757 GCF_000442215.2 Lipotes vexillifer | reverse complement strand
TTCCCTGCCGTTCGCGTTTGGATATTTTCCCACATTTTTGCTGTTACAAATGCTTCCCAAAATGAACTGTCCTTGTGGATAAATCTCTTAACATGCGTCGTCGCTTACTTACTTGCAGTCACTTTGTAGAAGCAGGAGGCTGGCTTCCAGGCCTGCATCACTTGGAGATTTCCAGCGCATGTGACCTCACACCCTCCGGGAAGGCCGGCTGGGCCAACGCGTGAGGACAGATCCCGTCCCTGTGCCGCACCGTCTTTTAACTTCTTTGCCAATGCGTGGGCCCTAACTGACCGTGATTTGAACTCATGATGCAAAGAACTAATGCTTTGCGTCTGTCCCTAAGCGTCTTGTTGTATGTAGGCTGGGTACAAATTGACTTCCACGTGGATAACCCTGTTTTATTACTTGACTTTATTTAAAACCAAAGAAACCTTTAACACAATTCTCCGTAACTGTGCTGGAACTGAAGAGGATGCCAGCACCTGAGGGAGAAGCCACAGCCTCCCCGGGCAGCTCAGAGCACACCCTGCCTCCCGAGCCCCTCTTCAAGATCTGCCCTGGCCGCCTCCGCCTGCACCTTGCTCGAGAGTCCCGGCCTCTCTTCATGCCACCACTGTGGTAACTCAGAGGATTTTAGCACCAAGGAGTCACTCGACTCCAGGGCGGCTCATCCGAGTACCCGCGTCCCTCTGAGGACCCCTGTGTCCTCGAGCTCCGCGCTGGGCCCCGCTGCCGACCTCCACCCAGGCTCAGTCCATCCTGCCCGCTCGGGGCGGCGGGGTCGGGCTGCGGGAGGCCGTCGTAACCTGGAGAGTTGAACGCAGCCTTCCTCTCACTGGCTCCTCTAAGCAGGGCTTCCCTCCCCTCCCACCGGCCCCCCGCGCCCTGGGAGGCCCCTCTGGGGGGCTGCGTGGCCTCCACGCAGCACAGAGAGATTCTGTTTGGGAAACAATCCTTTTGTTTTTCAACTACGGGATTTGAAAGCTATCACTGGAAACTGGTAGTCCTGCATTCTTAACCTGCAAATATCTTTGGGAACAAGATTGCACTTGTGAGAAGTCAAGCCTGCAATTGCCTGCATCATAAAATCATCCAAAACATTCACGAGTCCCACCTCGGGCTAAGCCGGGAAGGGGGGTGGTAACCCAGCCTAAGTCTAAGTCAGCCCCTGGCCTCACCTGGTCCACAGTGTCGATGAGGGCTCCGCGCCCTGCGACGCCCCTGCCATTCCCCCAGCCCCGGGCATCCCTGCGACAGCCCCTCCCCCCGGCCCAGCAAGAGTTATGTCACTCTGAATGAAAGGAGATTGTTCAAGGGAATTCCCACCGCATACGCACGGAAACTGTGAAGACAGCCGTGTCTAGAGAAGTTTCCTGCAAGTGCATCTTTCCTGATGTGTTTTCTCACCGCCCCCAACCCTCCCAGTTGTCAGGGTTCACATGCAGCTGCCATAAAAGATACATAACGGAATAGACTTGTCCCCAGACTAGCGTTTGTTACGATGCACTGACTGTGCAATCGCCTGGCAATGCCCAGAAAGGGCGGAAGTCGCGTGTGTCCCCCACCTTAGGGGCCGCGCTCCATCCAGGTGGAGCACAGGACCTCCTGAAGCGTCGCCAGTCTCGGTCACCCCTGAAGGAGGAGCCGTCCCCAAACACACCTGAGAGCCAGCCAGGAGGTGCCCACTTCCCAGCAAGAGGAGGGGCGGCCGGGCTGGGGACGGGCTGGGGACGGGCTGGGGACTCCACATCGCATCCCCACAGGCGTGCACCGCTCAAGGTCCCAGCATCCTAAGCGTGGATTCCTGTGCCCTGTGCCGCCCACCGAATCCGCCAGGCAAACGCTCCTCCCCCGAGACCCACATCCCCTGTCTGTCTCCACTTCCTGCTGCCTGGCCGGACTCGGCACCCCTGCGGGAGAGACTGTCCACCCAGAGGGCGTTTGACAAAATTGGGTGGCGTCCAGGTCATCCTGCCCTGGGTCTTGTGCACCCGTTTCCTGTCCCCACCCCCAAGTCTCGGTGTGCACGAGGGCACAGTGGCTCAGAGCCCAGGGCGGCAAGCAGGGACGGAGCAGGCAGAGGGATGGGCACGTCCTCTCTCCAGTGGCAGCAGGGGCCGAGCCACCGCCTCCTAGTGGGAGCGGTCAGCCTGGAGCTCAGGCCCGTCCACAGACTAATGAAAACCATCTGGCCCTTAATAACCTTTAGAATACAATGGGGTCAGAAAAGTAATAACACAGTCCCTGTGATCTCAGTGACACATCATACAAAACCCCAACGAGCACTTTTGCTTGAGGTGTCACGCTAAATGCTACGCGATCACCCCACGCTTCCCACTCGGTCCTGGGGGCAACCCAGGGCATGACCTCCCGTCTCATCTGAGATCCACGGTCCCTCCGATGGAGGGAGTCAGGGTTTAGGGAATCAAGAAACTTCCTCCATGCGCCAAAGTGGTACAGAGCCAGGCCGCACGCAGCCCTTGCCCGGTTCTAAAGGTAAAGGCCTTTCCTCATGGTCGCGGACGGGGACGTCTACTCTCCTTGCTGCTCAGGGTGACCGAGGACGGCTCCCTGCAGAGGCTTCCTGCTTCCCTTCCTGGCGGCCGGGCTGCCACGTGGTTTATGCGCACAGAGGGGACCGCTGAGCCTCTCCAGGGCTCTTCACGTCAGAAACACCTGGGAATGTTCTTTCTTTTGTTGAATTTCCAATTTGCATGTAAAGGCACCCGTTTCTGGAACCAAGAGCAGTCAGGACACTAGGCTGGGCCCCGCCCAGCCATGACGGCAGCCACGCACAAAGTGGGGTGGGAGGGGAGGGGAGGCCACTGCGGGCTGCTGGAGGGACGGCAGAAGTCCTCTGGGATGGGGAGGGCTGGACCCCTCACAGAGGCCAGGGCAGCGTCAGAGAGATTTCCATCTGGAGAAGCAGATGCCAAGGAGCCGAGCCCACGGGATCCAGCAGCAAACGCAGAAGTGGTGACGTGGCTCTCATCAAGTGCCGGAAGCAGCCCAGGGACCCCAGTTGTGGGGAAGGGCGGGTTTGCGCCAGGCCCGGACTGCAGTCCAGCTCTGATGGCCCGACATGGGCCACGTGGACTTGAACGTCTGACAGAAGTGCAGAGTGATTTGTGGATGGTGGGGGCCGGAGTGTGCACCGTGCATCGGGACGGAGAGGGGAAGCTGTGGTCCCATCAGGCCCATGCGATCGGGGCTGTCCTGGCAAAGCTGGGCCCACGGTCTCCCTACCCACAGGCTACAGATTACCCCACAAGGGCATCTCAGGTAAAGTGGAAAAAGCGCCTACTCTCTCTGCCTCCATTTCACCTCACAGGACCTTTGAGAATGAGTAAGGATAAGCCTACGGTGCCGTTTTGTCAACTGTAAAGTGTGATATGAATACGAGATTAATAAAGGCATGTGGTGGACATGAGGGCCAGTGTTCTCACCAGGGGCTCGTAGGTGATGAATAAATAAGAACACAGGCAGGGCTTCCCTGGTGGCACAGTGGTTAAGAATCTGCCTGCCAGCGCAGGGGAGATGGGTTCGAGCCCTGGTCCGGGAAGATCCCACATGCCGCGGAGCAACTAAGTCCGTGCGTCACAGCTACTGAGCCTGCACTCTAGAGCCCGTGCTCTGCAACAAGAGAAGCCACTGCAATGAGAAGCCTGTGCACCACAACGAAGAATAGCCCCTGTTTGCCACAAGAAGAGAAAGCCTGCGCGCAGCAACAAAGACCCAACACGGCCAAAAATAAAAACAAATAAATAAATAAATTTATATTAAAAAAAATACAGACAGCCTTGACTTGAAGAACCCAGCTCTGGGTCCTCCCTGTGGACAAATGTGGGGCATCACTTAAGTGACTGAGCCAAAGGCAGATGACGGATGTCTCTAGAAATACCTTCAATAATCTAATGTATTTAGAGAAATGAATCTCATGAAGCCAGGATAGAACTCTAATGGAAGCATCACTAGGATTTTCATGAATATGACATTCTCGGAGTCTGTTTTAACGAAATTGCCTCCCTGTTAACACACACACACACACACACACACACACACCACCCTCAACACAGACTCACAGAAACATACAGTAGTTTATTCCCTTCAAGAGGAATATTTGAGTCCCTTGAATTTTCCTCTCACCCCAAGACGCCACTAACCCCAAAGCAGTCAGCACCGTCCGGCTAACGTCTCTTCCTGACAAACCACACTCAAAGCTCAATGTGCTTGTTGTGCTGGCTCTAAGGTGCTGAAATATTACAGAGGAATTAACGGGCTGTAGGGTTTGCATGAAAGCACAAAGAGTCTAAAAGCCCACTGAGTAAACATGAGCTGCGTCCAAGTTATGTGAGCTTGAACTGGCCAAGTTCATACCTGGGTCTGCTTGCCATGTTCCTAAATGGGACCGTGTAAATTTGACTAAGTGCAGAGCAGGCTTCTTGCCTCCTTGGATTTCTAAATATGACTTGGTACTGATTTTGACTCGTAAAAGTCAGGAAAGAACACAGCAGCCCTAGAAACTACGGTCAGTCATCAGCTGGGAAGTGGATGCACCTCCTTCTTGCCAAGGACTCTGAAAACCATCCTGCTGGATTTGAGCACAGTGCCCCAGGCCCACTGTCTGCAGACCACAAGCCAGGTGAGAGGAGTCCCACTGTCCCACCTGCAGGGAGCACAGAGTCCAGGAAATCGGAGCCGCTGTTGTCTCGGAAAGAAGGAGGTGGGGAGGGGGCGATGGAGGGCTAGGAGGGCTAGGAGGAAGGGGGCGGGAGGAGGGCATTACCTGACTGGGAGCACCGTTTTCACCGCGTGAATTTGTTTTAAAGAAAACAGGTAAGATGGAGAGTTAAGGGGCGGCACGTCCCCCCCCCCCCAGGAAGATCCCACGTGCCGCGAGGCAACTAAGCCCGTGCGCCACAACTACTGAGCCTGTGCTCTAGGGCCCATGAGCCACAGCTACTGAGCCCGCGAGCCACAACTACTGAGCCCACGTGCCACAACTACTGAAGACTGTGAGCCTAGAGCCCGTGCTCCGCAACAAGAGAGGCCACCTCAATGAGAAGCCCGTGAACTGCAACAAAGAGTAGCCCCCGCTCACTGCAACTAGAGAAAGCCCGCGCGCAGCAATGAAGACCCAATGCAGCCAAAAATAAAGACACAGCAAAGAGGATGGTCCTGATAGACTGGAAGGTGGGGGGATGGGGGCTTTTGACGGGGGAGGGTGGAGCTGCTGTGCCCTTGAGGGGCTGCCAGTAAACCCAACACTGGGAGGTTTCACCCAAATAGAGCACCACATGGACGAGGTGGCCTCGTGGCCACTCACCCGCAGGTGCAGCCACAGATGAGCACGGAGATGCCGGGGGCCTCCGCAGACGCCTCAGAAACCCCTCGTGTGTCTTCATGTCCCCACACTGTCCCGACCTCCCCTGGGAGCCGAGCAACAGGGCCCTGCGCTTGCTGTGTCCTCCGGCTGAGATTTAATCCCACAAGAAAATGCTCCTCCCCCAAGACACACATCATGGTGTCGACTTTCACCCGTTCCGGCCACATCGGCCTGCATGGCCCCCACCACATGTCCCAGCCACACATGCACACACGCACGCACACGCACACACACACACGCGCGCACACACACACACACACACACACACACGGTCCCTGTGTGAGGGGTTCCCAGCAAGAGGACGTTTGGAGAAAGGGGTGAAATAGGACACTTCCTCCATAGCTCCGCCCCGGCTCCCGCCCAGTCCCCGCGGGCTCTAGCGCCCTGCAGCCCCAAGAAATCCACTGAGCACGAAGGACATACAAATGCCTACATGGAAAATTCCAACCAGGAAACGAGATGTTAAACTCCCACCACTGGTGAATACTCTGTGCAAGTCAGTCACTGCTGTGGTCAGAAGAGCTAGTGGCAGGTGCTCTGTCATCAGCAGAAAGCCTTCCCGCTGCTCTGTCACTAGTGGCATATCACAGAAGCAGAACGATGGAAAACCCTGCAGTCAAATCCTGGTCCATGGGGCAGGCAGTGGAGGGTGCTCAGAGTGGCCTCGGAGCCTCAGCGGAGTCCCCCCTCCCCTCCGGCCCTGCACGCTGCCCCCGGGTGTGTGCTGTTCCTTGCATCTCAGCATCCCTCTCCTGGTCGCCCCGAGCAAGCCCATCCCTGGAGATGTCTCTCAGAGCCCAGAAAAATTACCAAAACGTTCAAGGTCCAGGAGCAAACAGCACTTGACTTTACATAAAGCTTGTGTGTTGGTTCTGAGAGGAAAGCACGACTAGCTGCCCCCAAGAGCCTCAGCAAAGCCCTGCTTCCCTGACAATTGGTGTCCGCTCCTCCAGGGCCACCCCCTAGGGTCTGAGCAGTTTCCTCTTGAGAAGCCGAGATAAGCAGAGGAGCTGACAGCAGCAGAAGGACGAAGGCGAGGTCACGATGGGCCATGCAGCGGGGGAGGCAGAGGGGGAGCCCCCCTCCGTGCCGGGTAGGAAATCCTGGCCGTGCAGAGTCTCGCCACCGCGGGCACAGCAGGATGCAGAGCAGGCCGGGGCCTGCAGCCCAGCGCCAGGTATGCGGCCCCGCGGCAGGCGCACCCACGGCAGGTGCAGCGCAACCAGTGCCGCGGCCCCGGGACGGCAGCCCTGCAGGTGCGGTTGGGACACGTCCCGGGTCTGCAGGAAAGCCACGCGGCTGCCGAGCAGCCAAGCGCCCTCCGCCTGCAGGTCCCGGGGTGCAGCGGGGGTGACGCCCGCGGCGGCTCCGGGACGGGGCGCGGGCGGAGGGGTCCCCGGGGCTCCTCTCGGCAGAGGCCTCTCTAGACCCCCGGTGCTGCCCGGGCACGCGGCTCCCCCAGCATCCCGGCCCTGTGCTCAGAAGCCCCAGAGCCTCCAGCTGCCACCCGAGTCCCCTTGGCGGGCCCAGGAGCCACCGCGCGTTCACACCCACCCACCCTGGTGGGGTATTCGTGGTTCTTTGTTGAAGGGCCGCTCAGCCCTCTGGGAGGGCTCTCCTCTCCCTGATGTGACATCAGAAACCGGACAGAGACCCGTGTTCCTGCCGCACATGCGCATCCAGCCCTCTGCTGCCTCCAAAAGGCCTTTGATCCTCGGGCAGGATTTCCCATTTCTATCCGTTATGCTGTGAGAAAATGGGAGACGTAGCGCTAATGGAGGGACGAAAACCTAGAAGACAGTGTCCCATCAGCCACCCCATCGCTGCAGCTGCACCAGTTACTAACCCCCCTCAGCACCCCCGAAGGGAAGCCATGGCTTAGCACGCCGCACGTCACCGCACCGCCCGTCTCTGCTTTTCTCTAATTTCCTATTTAATTATCTTATGTTTTTTTTCATTCTATAAGAATGTAGGTCCATGAACACATACATCTCACCAGTCTTATTCACTCTTGTCCTCCTGGCTTTTCAGAGAGTTGGCTCTTAATAAATATCTGCTGAATGAGTCAATGACTGAATCCCAAGGCCTATGTTGTTGGAAAACCTCTTTCTGTGTGAGTTTGTGTGTCCAGGGTGATGCTGATTCCTGAGAAAGTCGTTGGGACACCAGTACGTACCCAACAGCATAAAGTAGGGCAGAATTATCTCCCTGAGGTCCAAGGCAGCCCTGACGGCCCACAACTCACTGTGGGAGATCAGGACCAGAGGTCAGTGGTTAATTCTGCCCATCATTTCAGGGGTGTCAGCAGTGACCTTTCATGGTGGCACCAGACAAAATTAAAAATGGTCACTCATGGACTTCCCTGGTGGCACAGTGGTTAAGAATCCACCTGCCAGTGCAGGGGACACGGGTTCTATCTCTGGTCTGGGAAGATCCCACATGCCACGGAGCAACTAAGCCCGTGCACCACAACTACTGAGCCCACGCTCTAGAGCCTTCAAGCCACAACTACTGAGCCTGTGTGCCACAGCTACTGAAGCCCAGGTGCCTACAGCCCGTGCTCCACGACAAGAGAAGCCACCATAATGAGAAGCCCACACACCGCAACGAAGAGTAGCCCCCGCTCGCCGCAACTAGAGAAAGCCCGCGCGCAGCAACAAAGACCCAACGCGGCTATAAATAAATAAATAAATAAATAATTTTTTAAAAAATCTATTTAAAAATGGTCCCTCAGAGACAAAAAAGCAGTAAACCAGGGACACTTGGGTACCTGGAAAATTCACTAGGATGAGTATGTATGTCTTTGCCCAGAGAAGAATACTAGCTGATTCAGCGCCTTTATTTGACATTCACAGTGTAAGTTTATTACATGGGATACATCTTCAAAAATGGAGCAAAAGTAAATAGACTCCAAGTAAAGTCCATAGTAAGTATGATTTGAGTTCAATAAAGATTATTCTATGGACTAGAACAACCTAGGACAATCTGCTAAGAAACTAGCATCCTTATGAAACTTAAAGGCCGAGTCCCTGGTGGGAGGGCACTGCAGGATTTATTCCGCCAGGGCGGCAATCCCACTGATTCAGGCCCCAGGTAAAGTTATAAGGTCAAGGGCTTCAAACTCACACGTTTTCAGCATGCGGCTATAGCCACAAAATCTTAACTTTTAAAGGCAGAGAATGTGCAGGTCAACAAGATGCGAAATCACCTGGTAGAAGTCACACGTCCTGAGAACAGCCTCCCTTCCTTGGCGGGTGTGTTACTCTCTCAGAAACAGGCACTGTCGTGGCCGGTTAGAAGGTGTTCTGGCAACTTGGGGTCCCTGAGAGGCCGCCCGGCAGGGCTTTGCCAGGACGAGGGGCCCCTGGAGCTGACACCCCTGCGGGCCTGCGGGGCCTCACGCCTCCTCCCCTCCCTTCCTGCCGGGGGCCCCCTCCCTGTGGACCTACCCGGTCCTGCAGAGGGGTCAGCCCCGAGCCGCTGCCTGGCCCACTCCTCAGCTTCACCCTCATCTGCCAGCAGACTTCCCTGGGCCCGGATTTCACGGTCACTGGGGTGACCACCCCCAGGGACGTGACAGATGCGTGAAGACTGTTCTCAGACCAAACTCGCGGACTCCGGGGGACTCTAACATTTCCCCCAATGTTCCCAGAATCCAGATCTCCTGCCCCAAGAATGACAGACGTTCATGTGGACGGTCCGTCTCTGCCAGCCTCTCGCCCTCTCGGGGAGCAGCACCACCACCCCTCCTCCGGAGTCTTCACCTCACCTGTTTCAACCTCCACACGTGGGCTCCTGAGGGCCTGCCTCTCAGACCGCGTCTCATTGCACTTTACCTTCCACGCTGCACATACCTCTGCCACCGCATCCTACTGCCTCCTTTTCTCCCAGGTCACCAGCTGGTTCTGACCTTACTGTCTACCCTCTTCCTCCCTCACCCTTGCTCCACCTGGGTCACTCCAACTCATGCCCCAGACCTGCTTCTGGCCGGGTCTCTCAGGAAACTCCGGAGGCCCCCATCACCCCGTCACCTGCAACCCAGCAGAGTTCAAGTTCCTGCTTGTGTGTGCCCATACCCGACAAAAGACAGGCTCCCCAAGGACAAAATGTACCTCATTCAGCTGCAGCCCCAGGCCGGTAAGTGACTGTGTTAATCTCTCACCTGGTATGAAGGTTCTAGAAGCAGCCTGGCAGGGCTTGCAGAGGGTAGCGAGTTGTCTGGATCCTCGGAAAGTCGGAGCACCTAGAGTATTGCTATGATCTAAAGAAAACCAAACCCATTTGGGTCCTTCCCTACAGGCTTCAAACTCCAGATGGGAGAACCAGCCACATCTTCGTTCAGGAGCTGATGCGCGTGAGGAAGTCGCCTCCACCACGTCCACCTGCAGCGCAAGGCGGCCGCCAGCTCCCTGAAGACCACGTTGCATCTAAGGTTGATCTGGGGTTTTCCTGCAACGACAGTCAACACGCATGCGCATCCCAGGTACTATGGGTGCAGAGCACACTGCAAAGCAATAGGGCGTCCTGGGCACACCCCGAAGTGTGACTCACATCGGCACTGGCAGTGAGCCATCCTCCGAGCTCACCCACCTTCCCTCTGTCCGCAGAGGGTCGAGCCGTCCACGATGGTATGCGTCAAATACGATACCCGACCCTAGAGGCATCAGTAAGAACCAAAACTGAAAGTGAGAGTGGGCAGGGATTCCCTTCTCTGTCCTTTGGATCCCTGACACCACCTCTGTCCTGACCCCCAGCATTGGCGCTGCCTGGTGGACGCAGGGCTGTGAGGGGCTGGTATTCACCGGCTTCAGCATCGACAGGCACCTGACACCCAGGTAACAGGCATCCAGTGTGTGTTGGTGAGAAGGGCGCACCACCGCTTGTCTGAGGACGCTGCAGTCCAAGCACCCCGCACCTACGCTCCTTACACAGGTGCCTTGGCCAGCAGAAAACAAAGCCTGTTCCCCAAGTGCTCTCTGAGGCTCCACACACTCAGTCACAGTCGGCGGGGCTGGTTCCCTGACCCCAGCACCTGCGGGATTTTTATTATTTGGGTGGCATTTTTATACTTTGCAAATCACTTTTACACCCACGACTTCATGTGATCTTACAGCCTTCCCAGAAGTGGACGGGCAGACGGGATGATTAATGGTGAGTAAACCGAGGCACGGACAGGTCAGACCTCAGCCGCAAGGTCCACGCGGGGAGGCGCCCACGGACAGGGTCCCAGCGCTGGTCTGGAGTCACTGCAGCTTCGTAGGATCCACAACATTCACAGGCAACAACGTGGGAGTGGGGACGGCCACTGGGAGGGGTCTGGCTCAAGGGCAAGAGACACAGAGCTTCCCAAGCACTGCAGCTTCTGGGGTGACGGGGCTTGGAAACGTGCGCTGGATCATTAGGTTTGTTTTAATGGTGCAGCGTGTGCTCTGGTACAAAGGCTTAATGATTCCAGCTCAGCCATTAGTTCCCACCCGGCAGAGACGACACCAGATGTTATAAAGTCACGTCTCCCGGCCATCAGCCCACCAGGCCTGGCCACAAGGAACGTCAAAAGCAGCAGCAGCTCCCGATTCCCCACATGTCCTAGGACGTCAGAGCCCAGGTGACTGGAGGTGTCTGGGAGGCGGGGCAGCAGGGCAGAGGGCGCCCGCTCCCAGCTCCCGGATGGACCAGGCAGAGCTGTGGCCCCAGAGCAGAGGGATGGGCTGCCCAGCTTCACACAGATGGACAGCTCCCATCCAGACCCAGAGCCGGCGTTGGGAGCTTCATGCAAACCTACAGGGCTGGAAGGGAATCATTCATTTGACTGGAGAGAAAGATGTACCCAGAAACCCATCCAGCTTCTTGCTGCCACCACCAGGAAACCACAGAGAAGGGGCTGCACAGCGTGGTTGCCATTGCACAGACCTCAGCGCCCGGAGCAGGCACCAGCCTGCCCGCATTCCTCTCTCCCGCCCGCCCGGCAAGGAGCAGCCAGGAAGACACAAAGGGCTGTGGGGAGTTCAAAGGCTGAGAAACTGGCTGCATTATTATTACCAGCACTTAGACACTGGGAGCTGAAAAAATCCGCCGGAGAGGTGATCAGAGGTCACTTTCTCTCGGCATCAAGCACAGCAAGGAGGTTTCCTGGAAGCGGGGTCTCCAAGGCTTAGTTTGTTTCCTATATATGTGTACACACACACATGCACATGCCTGTACAGGTGCACACGCACACACACACCTGTCTCTTTAATAAGCAACCTGCTGGAAGGAGAGGTCTGGAAAGACGAGGCTTCTCTGCAGAAACCGTCCTCCTGACAAAGTCTCTGCTTTACTCAGAGCAGCTTCCCCAGCGTCTCTTCTCACAGCCGCCAGCACAGAAGGAGCATCTCCCACAAGACTGCAGCAAACGCTTCTCAGGCTTTTTGAAGTGAAAGAAACCTGCCATAATCACGAGGGGCGAGCAGATTCCGTCTGAACAGAGCTGAGACCCGCTGCCACGCGGGGCACCCGGGAGTGGACGTGGGATGGGGGTCGCTCCACAGCAGCACGTCGTGGAGAATTGGACTTAGTGAGGGGTTCCTGGCTTCCATGCTTTGCTCTTTTTTCCATGTGGAGATGTAAAAGAAAATCTAGGCAGGAATGGAGTCCAAGGACCTGGTTCTTAGCTCAGGAAGAGGGGCAGGAACTTGAGAAAACCTGCAGAACTCCAGAAGGCTCTGCAAGTACATCGACTGAAAAATAAGCAAAAACACAATAAAAAAAATTAAATACCCATCAAAATATTAACAACCAGCACGTTGGCAGGGCCAGCTTTGCACCAGAGGACGGTCTGTTGCAGCCCCTTCCTGAGGACAGAAAGAAGGTGACACACCTGGAAAGAGCCTTGAAACAGCTGCCAGGGCCCAAGGCCGTGTCTCCAGGACCCTCCCTCTGCGCCCATCTCCTCTCCCCGCGAGGGCGTCCGCCTTGGGGAAGATGGAATTGAGCTGCCAGGACTGTTTTGTGGGGAGAGTCAGTGATACACGTGGTTTGGTGTGTACTCAGCACAGTGCCTGCTGTTAGCTCTCATCTGTGTTTCCACTGATGTTAGCGTGTATCCTTTTCTGATATCGTTTTCTCTGCTCTGTTTTAGTTCCTTGGACACTGTTTCTCTACCTTCATGTTGTTTTCATGGGAAGGCTGTTAATTCTACGTTTGGCCCAAGTTTAAGTAAAATCAAACTTTCTTTTTCTTAGTCCCACTTAAAAACCACAGTCATTGAATGAAATGTGGCCACCTCCCCGCGAGATGACCCTGCAGGGCCTCGGAGACCTGCGCGTGCTGGGTGCCCAAGCTTGGTGCCAGTGTTTAGATTTGCGGGTTTTGTCTCAGGCTGAAGGGGAGGGTGGCAGTCGGGCCCAGAGCAAGGAGTCGCTTGCTGTGGAACGGGACCCCATTCCTGCAAAGGTTCCACCTTTCCTTCCCGTGACAGGCACTGGAGTGTGTGCTTATGTGCATGTGCAGACCCAGGAAAGGAGGCTGCGATTCCCTGGAAGGACGCGGACCCCTGTATCCTGTGGATGGGGCAGTTGGGCTTCTCGGTGATGGAGCTGCAGGCGGACGGCGCCTCGGACTCAGTTACTGTCCACGGTGCACATTGTCCCCTGTGTCAACTCAGTGACAGAGCCCTTGCTCCTCGGGTTCAAAGGGAGCAGCTCCCGGGTCCCAGCTCTTCCCAGCAGACCAACCAGCCCAGGGAAACCTGCCCGGTGCTTTCCACACTGCTGGTAAAGGTGAGACACAATTTTATAAATACAAGTGGATCGTGTGGGGAAAAAAGAGATTTAAGCTGAGGAGAAAAGTCTTTACCTTTGCCTAAAAAGTCAGGTAGGCGTTTAAGTCTCACTGCGCAGGACCCTTGCCCAGCCGAGCGGGTGGCCAGGTGGTGAAGGAGTGGCGCCCCACCCGGGCTCCAGACATGGGCTCCCAAGGGCGCAGAGCCCACCTGGCCCTGGCCAGGTCGGTGGGGAGTTCTGCCCCAGACGCGGGGCCCCCTTTGCCTCTCCTCCAGCCGCAGCTCCAGTGGCCCACCTGCTTTGTACACTTTACCTATTCACCCTTTACTCCCCGTCTTCTGGAAAGTCGCACAAATGTGTGCGAGCCAGCCGTGCCACCCGCAGGGAGCACATGGTCCTAGCTCAGGATCGGGGAGCAAAGTTCTTTAAGGGAGCAGAACGGAAAGCGGTGTTGAAAGAACTATTCTGTGTTGGCTTCACCTGAATAATTAGAGAATCCCCTAGGCAGTTTTAAAAGTAACCTAGAGGCTCAAAGATTTCACACTCATCACATTTTCTGTCTTGTCTTCATATCTGAATTCATCCAGTGACTGGTATTTATTCAATAATTGTGGGTCCAAGTTCTACCTTATATATTAACCTCAGGACTGGTTTTACCTTTGTTACATGGTTTAAGTCTGGATGACACAGTATCTTGATGATAGATTATCATCATTTTAGACAGAAATGATCAGAACAATACTGGTTACTTTACAAGAATTTAGAGGGGCCGGTCCCCAGACCCGTGGATTTACTGTCCACATTTTGAGTAATTCCATGCTCACTGTCAACATGCAATTCAGAATGTCTAACATTAGTAACTCGGGCAATCAACTGGCTCACCATTGCATCATGTATACCGGTTTTGCTATATTTCAATAAAAGTCACCACAGACATCATGAGTTTCAAAGGTGATTCCGTGAAAGGAATGTAAGGGACTGATCTTGTCAGGAGACACTGCAAATAAAATATTTCCATTCTAAAAGGCTTTTCTAAACCCATACTTATACTTAATTTTAATTGTTGAGCCAGTCACCAGACTCAGCTGGGTGATTAACCGTAACCACAGAAAGCACACGCCTTGCCAGGAGCAGAGGAGGGCTCGGACAAGCTCAGGGAGCCTTGCAGGAAACTCGTGTTAGATCTTCAGGAGATTTTTAGCTGCTTGTTAAGTTTTACCATGACTGAATTTCTTAAATTCTAGAAAAGTACACCTGAATAAATTATATTCAATGCAAAAATAATAAGAACTCAAAAATCATCACTTCCTAAATATTTTATTCCGTTTCACTGTGCCCGGCGTGCCTGAGGCCGCGTGTGGATCACAGCAGGTGGCAGGTGGCAGGCCAGGGGCTCCCGGGCTCAGCCAGCTCTGAGCTCACTCGCGTCTCGTGGGTGAACCGGCTGCTCCAAGCTGGGGCATTCACACCACGGACAGCAGCAAACATCACAGAGCAGGGCTTGAGTCCCAGGTGAAGAAAAGGAGGAAGAAAGCATTTATGATGCAAACGAGACCTGAAAGCGTGTGTCTGACAAGCATGACACGTGGAGCGCCTGCTCCTCCCACGTCCACCTGCTGTCCAGTCTGGAGAGAAGCCGCGTCGCCACCCAAGAACAAGTGAAGTCCTGCTCCCCCGCCGTCACTCCCCTCGGCCGCCCGAGCCAGCATGAGTAGGAAGACGCCAGCCCACGGTCACATCTGTCCACAGATGCAAGATCCCAGGAAAAGTCAGCGAAAGCAATCTTTGAGAGGGGATTTGTGATAAGGAGTGTTGTCTGTTACTGTCCGGCAAGTGCTCTCAGCCTGAGAGGCAGGTGACCGGAGTCCCTGCGACCTCTCCGGGGCTCCCGGGGCCGCACAGGGGGACGAGGGCCCAGGGCCGCCCGACGTGTGGGGAGCTGCCCCGTCCCACCCGTCATCACGAGAGCAGCTCTGAGCAGTGTGTTTCCATCCCCTCGCTTTATCTTTAACTCCATCTGAGTGTGCTTTTCTAAATCAATAAAACCCTCAATAAGGAATGGGAAAGTGAGGTCAGGACAAGGGTATCACCACGATGTCTGCCTGGTGCAGATGTGGACTCACCGCCAGGGTGACCCCCTCCCTACAGGAATCCACCAATAAAGGGGCACGCAGGGCGCTTCATCCAGTTTAATAATGATATTTGACGCGGGTGACTTCCCACACACTCAATTAGTTATGCTATTCTACTTCTAAAATACAGCGGGGCTGTGTGCAGACTGCGTCAGGAAAGCTTCCGCATCGGAGGCCGGAGGGTCAAACGTTCAGACAAAAACTAAAGATGCCTTTTTCTTTAATAATGAAAAATACAGTGTCGAGATTAACTCAAGCACACCACAAGACATCTATTAATACGATAAAACTTTGAGGAATATAAAGAATGCCTTGACCAAGCCTCAAGGAAAAACATTTGCCTGTTCCTGAGACGCAGGAGAAGCTGAAAAGGTTCGTCTACATAAAATATGACTCTCCGAGTCTGCCGAGGTCAGCGAGACCCAGGACGGCCAGCGTGATCTGCAGCTCGTTTGCACGGATTCCTCCCTTCTTGTATCTCTGCGTCTTTCTTTTACTTCCCCTCCGTCCCTCCAACTTCACCCCCAAGGGGCGCACACCACCCACAGTGAGGACGGTGTGGTCAGGGTCCAGCGCTGAGCTCCTGCCTCCTGATTGGACCCACTGTCTTCGTCTCCTGGTGGCCCAACTCTCGGGGCAGTGGGAGGACAGACGCAAGTTAGCTCAAACCATCAGACTCACTTTGCTACAGATTAGTCACAGGTTCCCTCACCACGGCTTGTCTTTCTGAGTTCCTGTTTCCCTCGGAATTTTTTACAAGCCAGCATCTCTCCACAGGTAAGATGCTGACACCCATGCTCACTGGCAGGTTATGGAGAACATGAGTTTGACTACAGTTTAAAATTATATGTTCAGGGGACTTACCTGGTGGGCCAGTGGATAAGAATCCATGCTCCCAATTCAGGAGGCCCCGGTTCGATCCCCGGTCGGGGAACTAGATCCTGCAGGCCGCAACTGGAAAAAAAAAAAAAAAAAAAGATTCACAACTAAAGGTCCCGCATGCCGCAACTAAAGATCCCGAATGCCACAACTAAAAAAAAAAAAAAGATTCCACATGCCACAAGTAAGACCCAGCGCAGCCAAATAAATAAATAAATATATATATATTTTAAAATAATAATAAAATAAAATTATACGTTCAGGAAGGAGGAAATAATATCTAAGGCTTTTAGTGAATTCACAGATTTTAAAACCTACTGGCAAATATTAAGGTAGTTTAAGCTTCAAATCCTCTCCCCAAACAATAATTGCTTCCTAGGTGTGCAACTGAAAACACTGTACAACTTTCAGAAATACTGGTACTTCTTTAAAAAACATCTGATGTAGTCATGGAAACTGGAATATGGTGAGAAGAAAGAGATTTTTTTCAAGTCTTTTAATATAAAGTAAAACAGAGTTTCAAGCCAGAAGCAAACGATCACAGACTAGTTTCTGATGACCAAAATCACAAAAGCAAAAACTGCAAAAGGATAAATCAGCATTATTACGGTACTGCCGGGAAGAGAATGTTATAAAGTTGCATAAATATTTTCACCCTAAATCCCATTTATCATTTTCCTTCACGTATAATTTTCTGAGAAACAAAGCATTGTCCCTGAAAACTCTCCGTGCTATGATTTTCTCCTTCTCCAGGGGCCACTTATTTACATTTTGGAAAAATCTGAGTAACATCTGTTCGAGGGCTTTGGCCTTTAGGGAGGAGAGAAGTGGAGGGAGCACAAGACAATATTCTTGCCCCTAAAAGCTATTGACTCACTGTAACTTCAGGTCCCTAAACGGTAAAGAAAACCAATGACTTCCTCACATGCCTCGACAAGAAAGGCAATTATGTAAAGTAATCGAGCCTAAATGGAAACGTATTTGTATGAGACCTTGAGTTTGTCTCCTCACATGTGATGCTCTTTGTAAGTCGCTCCCCAGCACCACGTGCCAGGAGCTCTGCCTTGTCCCGGTTTCTTTAGTCAAAGGTGGTCTGTGAATCCCCTGGGGCAGATGCTGAGGGCCAGCTGTGCAGCCTCAGTGTAGCCTTAGGCCAGCCTGGATCTGGACGGCTCTCCGTCCCCTGATGGCTCCTCGTCCACTCACGTTCCGTCACGGCCCCGACGCCTGGGTGAGCCCAGCAGCACCCGAGGTTGGGGGGTGGCCACCCACCCAGCCCAGGAAGCTGCTGAGAGCAGGACACAGCACTGGCCAGAGTCTCTCTTGCCCTGAACCTTCCACATCTATATCCACTGAATGTCTATGCAGTCTTTCTCCAACATTGAGCTATTTTATTATCTTTTTTTCTTCAGAACTTAATATCTGACATTAAGGTTTTTTTAAAAAAAGAAAATGTTATGGGATGTTGAAATTGTGGATGATTTCTGTATACTTTAAGGTAGGTATTTTGTTTTAAATTTTGTTATCAATTTTTAAAATGTTTAAAAACTAAGCAATGGGCTTCCCTGATGGCGCAGTGGTTGAGAGTCCACCTGCCGATGCAGGGGACATGGGTTCGTGCCCCGGTCCGGGAAGATCCCACATGCCGCGCAGTGGCTGGGCCCGTGAGCCATGGCCGCTGAGCCTGCGCGTCCAGAGCCTGTGCTCCGCAATGGGAGAGGCCACAGCAGTGAGAGGCCCGCGTGCCGCAAAAAAAAAACTAAGCAAGAGTTTACTTTTGTGGCATTCCTCAGACAAACTCAAAGCGGTTC
>NW_006790942.1:893623-911738 GCF_000442215.2 Lipotes vexillifer | reverse complement strand
GCGGTTCAGACCGCACACCTTATTCATCTGAGCGTCCCCATCATAACCCAGCGAGCGCTGTTGTCAGAACAGGGCAGGGAAGGGGAATATTTACCACAGACCTTTCCTCGTGCTCGCCAGGGCCGCCTTCTGGCCACTGGCCATTTGATGATGGAGAGAAATCAACAAACAGCGCATCGTCTTTGTTTCCGCCCGGGACTTGATGTGACAGCCCAGGAGCCATGCAGGGGGAAACGCCCTCTGTTTCTGTAGGAAACGGCACCAACGGCAGGAAGTGAGCCCTGGGATCAGCTTCCCTCCTCAGCTAACAGGTACTTGGCAGTTTTCCAGCTTTTATGACTTGGGTAAGAGAAGTGTAGTTTTCCACTATTACTAATGTAACTGTGGTTGTGTCTTGAAACCACCAAATACTTATCATCGCCTGTGACCCACATGTAAGAAAACTGTATTTGTTCTTTTGGAAAAAATATTTAACCAAAAACTATCTTCAAATTCTAGTATTGGAACAGACCTCAGAAAGGCCTCATTAGAATGACAAACCATCGCGTATCTTCTCTTCTTATGGCCCAGGTTGAAGATTCCACCAGATTTTCTTAAACAATGTTTTAATTTTTGATCTGTTCTTCTCTCTTTTAATCTACTTTCTGCAGAAAATGAATTACTTTGTTATCCATATATTTGAAAGCAACCTTAGCTTTTCCTCCTTTAGGTTAAAACAACTCCAATTAGCTCAACCTACATTCCAATATTCAGATTACTAATATTCAAATTACCTTATGATTTTCTTTGATAATCTTCTCTACTTTTTAGATATCTTTCATAAAACTTGAAGATCAATACTGGATTTCTACTCTAAGAACCAGGGCCTGAGATGTTACAAAGAGGCCATCTATCTGGGGACACAGGCAGACTTCAAGGGAAAAAAAATTCAATTCTTACAGTATATCAGGATCAACAGTGATTAAAAATCCCATCCTTTGTTTAACTACCTTACTGAGCACCTTACATATATCAAGCACCATTCTGGGCAAAGATTTAATTAAGTTTCTACCCAGAAGAAGCCTCAATTTTCTTGTGTAAAAATGAGATAAAAAGTCCCACCCGGGAGAGGGGCTTCAAGATGGCGGACGAGTAAGACGCGGAGATCACCTTCCTCCCCACAGATACACCAGA
This sequence comes from Lipotes vexillifer, assembly GCF_000442215.2. Taxonomy (NCBI): domain Eukaryota; kingdom Metazoa; phylum Chordata; class Mammalia; order Artiodactyla; family Lipotidae; genus Lipotes; species Lipotes vexillifer. The sequence goes on along the minus strand of NW_006790942.1, from coordinate 910,565 downwards.
AACACATCTACACGTGGAACAGCTCCTACAGAACACCTACTGAACGCTGGCAGGAGACCTCAGACCTCCCAAAAGTCAAGAAACTCCCCACGTACCTGGGGAGGGCAAGAGAAAAAAGAAAAAACAGAGACAATAGGATAGGGACGGGACCTGCACCAGCGGGAGGGAGCCGTGAAGGAGGAAAGGTTTCCACACACTAGGAGCCCCTTCGCGGGCGGAGACTGCGGGAGGCGGAGGGGGAAAGCGTCGGAGCCGCGGAGGAGGGCGCAGCCACAGGGGTGCGGGGGGCAGAGCGGGGAGATTCCCGCACGGAGGATCGGCGCCGACCGGCGCTCACCAGCCCGAGAGGCTCGTCTGCTCACCCGCCGGGGCGGGCGGGGCTGGGAGCTGAGGCTCGGGCTTCGGTCGGAGCGCAGGGAGAGGACTGGGGTTGGCGGCGTGAACACAGCCTGCAGGGGGCTAGTGCGCCACGGCTGGCCGGGAGGGAGTCCGGGAAAAGGTCTGCAGCTGCCGAAGAGGCAAGAGACCATTGTTTCGGGGCGCGCGAGGAGAGGGGGTTCAGAGCACCGCCTAAGCGAGCTCCAGAGACGGGCACGAGCCGCAGCTAAAAGCGTGGACACCAGAGACGGGCAGGAGACGCTAAGGCCGCTGCTGCCGCCACCAAGAAGCCTGTGTGCGAGTACAGGTCACTATCCACACACCCCCCTTCCGGGGAGCCTGTGCAGCCCCCACCCAGGGTCCCGGGATCCAGGGACAACTTCCCCGGGAGAACGCACGGTGCGCCTCAGGCTGGTGCAACATCACGCCGGCCTCTGCCGCCGCAGGCTCGCCCCGCATCCGCACCCCTCCCTCCCCCGCGGCCTGAGTGAGCCAGAGCCCCCGAATCAGCTGCTCCTTTAACCCCGTCCTGTCTGAGCGAAGAACAGACGCCCTCAGGTGACCTACACGCATAAACAAAATTGATAAACCATTAGCCAGAATCATCAAGAAGAAAAGGGAGAAAACTCAAATCAATAGAATTAGAAATGAAAAAGGAGAAGGAACAGCTGGCACTGCAGAAATACAAAGGATCATGAGAGATTGCTACAAGCAACTCTATGCCAATAAAATGGACAACCTGGAAGAAATGGACAAATTCTTAGAAATGCACAACCTTCTGAGACTGAACCAGGAAGAAATAGAAAATATGAACAGACCAATCACAAGCACTGAAATTGAAACTGTGATTAAAAATCTTCCAACAAACAAAAGCCCAGGACCAGATGGCTTCACAGGCGAATTCTATCAAACATTTAGAGAAGAGCTAACACCCATCCTTCTCAAACTCTTCCAAAATATAGCAGAGGGAGGAACACTCCCAAGCTCATTCTACGAGGCCTCCATCACCCTGACACCAAAACCAGACAAGGATGTCATCAAGAAAGAAAACTACAGGCCAATATCACTGATGAACATAGATGCAAAAATCCTCAACAAAATACTAGCAAACAGAATTCAACAGCACATTAAACGGATCATACACCATGATCAAGGGGGGTTTATTCCAGGAATGCAAGGATTCTTCAATATACGCAAATCAATCAATGTGATACACCATATTAACAAATTGAAGGAGAAAAACCATATGATCATCTCAACAGATGCAGAGAAAGCTTTTGACAAAATTCAACACCAATTTATGATAAAAACTCTCCAGAGAGTAGGCAGAGAGGGAACTTTCCTCAACATAATAAAGGCCATGTATGACAAACCCACAGCCAACATCGTCCTCAATGGTGAAAAACTGAAACCATTTCCACTAAGATCAGGAACAAGACAAGGTTGCCCACTCTCACCACTATTATTCAACATAGTTTTGGAGGCTTTAGCCACAAAATCTGAGAAGAAAAGGAAATAAAAGGAATCCAAATGGGAAAAGAAGAAGTAAAGCTGTCACTGTTTGCAGATGACATGATACTATACATAGAGAATCCTAAAGATGCTACCAGAAAACTACTAGAGCTAATCAATGAATCTGGTAAAGTAGCAGGATACAAAATTAATGCACAGAAATCTCTTGAATTCCTATACACTAATGATGAAGAATCTGAAAGTGAAATTAAGAAAACACTCCCATTTACCATTGCAACAAAAAGAATAAAATATCTAGGAATAAACCTACCTAAGGAGACAAAAGACCTGTATACAGAAAATTATAAGACACTGATGAAAGAAATTAAAGATGATACAAACAGATGGAGAGATATACCATGTTCTTAGAACAAAAACTTTCACAATTTGTATGGAAACACAAAAGACCCCGAATAGCCAAAGTAATCTTGAGAAAGAAAAATGGAGCGGGAGGAATCAGGCTCCCTGACTTCAGACTATACTACAAAGCTACAGTAATCAAGACAGTATGGTACTGGCACAAAAACAGAAATATAGATCAATGGAACAGGATAAAAAGCTCAGTGATAAGCCCACGCACACATGGTCACCTTATCTTTGATAAAAGAGGCAAGAATATACAGTGCAGAAAAGACAGCCTCTTCAATAAGTGGTGCTGGGAAAACTGGACAGCTATATGTAAAAGAATGAAATTAGAACACTCCCTAACACCATACACAAAAATAAACTCAAAATGGATTAAAAACCTAAATGTGAAGCCAGACACTATCAAACTCTTAGAGGAAAACATAAGCAGAACACTCTATAACATAAATCACCACAAGATCCTTTTTGACCCACCTCCTAGAGAAATGGAAATAAAACCAAAAATAAACAAATGGGACCTAATGAAACTTAAAAGCTTTTGCACAGCATAGGAAACCATAAACAAGATGAAAAGACAACCCTCAGAATGGGAGAAACATTTGCAAATGAAGCAACTGACAAAGGATTAATCTCCAAAATTTACAAGCAGCTCATGCAGCTCACTATCAAAAAAACAAGCAACCCAATCCAAAAATGGGCAGAAGACCTAAACAGACATTTCTCGAAAGAAGATATACAGATTGCCAACCAACACATGAAAGGATGGTCAGCATCATTAATCATTAAAGAAATGAAAACCAAAACTACAATGAGATATCATCTCACACAGGTCAGAATATGGCCATCATCAAAAACTCTACAAACAATAAATGCTGGAGAGGGTGGGGTGAAAAGGGAACCCTCTTGCACTGTTGGTGGGAATGTAAACTGATACAGCCACTATAGAGAATGGTATGGAGGTTCCTTAAAAAGCTAAAAGTAGAACTACCATACGACTCAGCAATCCCACTACTGGGCATATACCCTGAGAAAACCATAATTCAGAAAGAGTCATGTACCACAATGTTCATTGCAGCTCTATTTACAATAGCCAGGACATGGAAGCAACCTAAGTGTCCATCAACAGATGAATGGATAAAGAAGATGTGGCACATATATACAATGGAATATTACTCAGCCATAAAAAGAAATGAAATTGAGTTATTTGTAGTGAGGTGGATGGACCTAGAGTCTGTCATACAGAGTGAAGTAAGTCAGAAAGAGAAAAACAAATACCGCATGCTAACACATATATATGGTATCTAAAAAAAAAAAAAAAAAGGTCATGAAGAGCCTAGGGGCAAGACGGGAATAAAGATGCAGACCTACTAGAGAATGGACTTGAGGACATGGGGAGGGGGAAGGGTGAGCTGGGACAAAGTGAGAGAGTGGCATGGACATATATACACTACCAAACGTAAAATAGATGGCTAGTGGGAAGCAGCCGCATAGCACAGGGAGATCAGCTCGGTGCTTTGTGACCACCTAGAGGGGTGGGATAGGGAGGGGGGGAGGGAGGGAGATGCAAGAGGGAAGAGATATGGGAACATATGTATATGTATAACTAATTAACTTTGTTATAAAGCAGAAACTAACATACCATTGTAAAGCAATTATACTCCAATAAAGGTGTTAATAAAGTCCCACCCCACAAAAAAAAAGGGGGCTAAATAAATGATAACTACTATTAGCTATTATTATACATTCCTGGTACAACACAATATTTTAGCAATATGCACTCCTTAATCTCAACTATGATTCCCAGGGAAGCAATTTACATTTTATATCTGAAAAATTAAAGCATTTATGTTGTAATTTTATGTAGCTGTGTGTGGACCATTTCTTCCTAGAGATGCAGCTGAACCAAGCAAGCATCTGCCCTACTTAGGCTTGGGTGCCAGAAGAGGAGAAAACGAAGCTCACGGGCGCAGCCAGCTCTGCTGAGACATTTATCGACAACGTCTGTGCAACGCAGCCCAGAGCTCCCCAGGGCCCGAGCACCTGAACTCAACCTTCCAGGTCCAGCGCCTCCATCACTGATGTGGGACCCAGCTCCCACATCCCGTCCCGCCCAGAAGTCCCCTCCACACCTGGTCCACAAACGCACACTGCGTCTTGGACAGGTGACAGTGACCACAAAGCACTGGGCACAGGATGGCTGTGTGGCAGCGATGGAGAGAAACCCGCACAAAATTAACTGCGGCAGGACTGTGACTGCCCAAGGTGCCGTCAGTGCCTGGGAGCCTGTGTGTCGGGGAGAGACAGGTGAACAGGTGACATGGCCACCAGTCAGCACTGGGACGGGGGGGGGTGACACCCAGGAGAAGAGTGGCGGACAGTCCCCTCCAGATACAAGGAAGCACTGGCACCGGCGTGAGGACCACGCCCTGGGTGCCGGGGACCTGCCCCTGGAGATAACTGCATGGCTGCCTTGGTAGAGCCGGCGTGCTGCAGGGCCACGTGCCCGTGGGGACCAGAGCCTCCGGGTGTCACGAGGGGGATCCAGGGCGGTGCTGAGCCACGCCTGCCGAGCAGGGTGTGGCGCGACCCTTGTGTTACGGGCCGGGGTCCTGAGCAGGGGACACAGCCCCTGGGGACTTGGGGTGGGCTCTGGGAATCAAGTCCACCTTCCTGGGACTAGGGCTTCACTTTATTACAGAATTACAGGTCAGTTCTCAAAGTGAAATGGGACGTATTGTGTAGTAGAAATAAGAATCATTAAAATTGAAAAGAAAACAATGTGGGAACTTGGCACCCACAAGCCCCCTCTGGTCAAGCACTGGGATGTCCCACCCGTCCCCTCCTCACCCTCCCAGCTCTTGGGTGAAAAATGTGGACTCATCCAATCCCAAAGTCAGTCAGTTCTACCTGAAAGCAAGACGGCTCTCCCCACCCCGTCATCCTACTCGGAGAGATGTCACTACCCATGACTGGGCGCAGATGTACAACTGCTAAAATTTTACCCCCAGTGAAACTACCCACGCTGTGCCCAGCTTGGCGACTTAACAAGAAAAAATGTATTTAAAAACCATCCTGGGCTTCCCTGGTGGCGCAGTGGTTGAGAGCCCGCCTGCCGACGCAGGGGACGCGGGTTCGTGCCCCGGTCTGGGAAGATCCCACGTGCCGCGGAGCGGCTGGGCCCGTGAGCCGTGGCCGCTGAGCCTGCGCGTCCGGAGCCTGTGCTCCACAGCGGGAGAGGCCACGACAGTGAGAGGCCCGCGTACCGCAAAAAAAAAAACAAAAAAAAAAAACAAAAAACATCCTAAGTGGATCTTCCCCACTGTGGACGGCCTGAGGCCCTGGACACTTCAGGATTAAAGCCAAACAGAAAAAGAAACCAATGGTGACTGAGCTTAATCAGCAGCGTCAATAAGAGGAAAACTCAATGCAGGCGTTGTTTGAAAGCTGTTAATCTCCCGCTCATAGGAGGAGCTCTGTGTGTTCTAGGCCGCTCTGCTGAGTAAGGCACATATGTCCCATTTAATCTGCGAGAGAAGGATTACTGGCTCCAAGGAGCGGATATAAATCTGTGGGACTTAAAGATGAAATCAAAGGTTTCTAATGTCCCTCTTGAAGACTATTCCTTCAGAATGAGCAGCAAGCTTCTTAACCAAGCGTTAATTGCAAAGGAAGTGCAGTGATGCTGTCTTTCCGAATCAGGGCAGCGTCTGCAAACTGTTGGGTCTCTTCAAGTCCCAGGCCTCTAACACCTGGATAGGAAACAGTGGAAGCTGTAAAGTGGCCGAGCACCCCAGCGAGCGCTGGCATCTCCTTGTTCGCTGGCTTGTTGTTTCACCTGTAAGTAACAGTTACTGGGCCTTTATGGGTCTCGCTGCCCATGGTGCCTACAGGATGATGAGGGGCCTGCAGAGCAGAGAGAAGGACAAGGAAGCCGCCCCTGTGCGGGAGGCGTCGTCGGAGGGGAGGGTCCGGCCAACTCCCCAGGGCCCCCCCTTGGGTGTCTACTTGTCTCCAAAACAAAACTAAACAGACACTCCACCAACGTCTCACTGCTCCAGAGAGCCTTGTGCCTGATGAGATAAGGAGAGTGTTTCGATGCACTTAATTTTCTTTTAAAATATTCTGATTCATCCGATCATCATGCCCTGGCCTGGAAGGGAACTGTGAATTTCACTGTTTTGAACCTCACCTGGTTTACACGCCCTGGGAGGAAGGTAAACGTGCAATTAAAACAACATCTCCAGCCCTCACTGCTCCCTGGGATCCACACTGAGGCCGGGGCCGTGGAGAGCAGACCCACCTCTTGTTTCTTAATTTCTTAGGCTCTGGGCTCGGCTGAGACTGAAAGGCCAATTTTCTCAGTGACTTGCTTCCTTAGGGAGCTCAGCCTGTGTCCTGCACATCAGTCAAGGCCTGTTTCTGACAAAACTGAGTAAGTGGTGATGGCTAGTCATTTTCCCTTTGGTAAGATTGAATCTACCAGTGTAGTAACGACACAGGGATGCTGAGGTGACACTAGCTGGAGACCAGCACGATCCGTGACTGAGGACTGAGCCCTTTCCTTAACCTTTGGACTCACCCCGACCACTCACCACGGCCGCTGAACGCGTGGACGGCCGGGACCCTCAACTCCCGGCAGAGCATCCGTCCAGCTGGGCACGGCCTCCAGGTCACCGTGGCTTTCTTTTCTGATTTAAAAGCTCTTGGCTCTATTTTCTAGGCTCTGTTAACCTTCCTGATCTATTGTCTGAAGAATCTTTCTTCCTCCGTAACTATTCAGGATGTGTCCCTGGTGTCAGCCTGTTACCCAAGGAAGAGGCTCGCGTTTGTAGCTGGTGCAGGAATGTGACAGAAGTGGAGATGATCTAATGATGGAAGAGCAGAAGTTGTTGGGACCAGAAGAGATGCGGTCTCACACACTAGCACAACCTCAGGGGTCCCGGCAGGTCACCTGCAGGGCCCAGGGGCCCCACCCGGGGGTAGGGGGCTGATCCCGGAGACCAGCCAAGGGTTTGCTCACGGTCAGACTGGCCCTCAGTTTAGGCTGATGCCCACCAAACATGAGTGTTTGCTGATTAAATTCCCCACATGCTGCTCTTATTAAATGAGAGCAAAACATTTCCCTCAAAATTTGCTTTGTTAGCCTAAGATTGTTTGCAGATTAACTCTGGAAACGCTCTGCTCGTATTCTGATCATTTTCCTGTAGCCCTGTGCCGAATTTGCTAATTTTGTTTCGACCGTTCACTTTCTGGATCAAAGACAAAGTACCGCTCTTTCCTCGGTGAGCTTAGTGTCTTGGGGTGGCAGCCTTGCTGGGGACGGGCCGCAGAGGCGCTGGCTGTACCACGTGTCAGCTCCCAGACACCAACCTTTGGGGCTAATTGCATTTTCCCACCTACGTCCGTGTCCGGTGGTGTCTGGACCTCAGTCCCTGGGGTCCCAGGAGCCACTTACACCGTCTGGGAAAGCGTCGTATGCAGACCAAGCTTCACATCCAGTAAAGGGCTGCTGGCCAGACTCTCCTTCCTGGGCACCGGAGCCCTATCCCTGCCCTGGGGGCTCTGGCCTGCCCCTGGCTCCCCAGGATGCAGACAGGGTGGGAGCAGAGCAGAAGCTGGGCTGCAAGGACATGGCAGGGAGGCAGCTTTGTTCCCAGGTGCACCCAGGATGCCAAGCGCCAGCTTGAAGTCTTTATGGCAGAGTTTTAAACCCCTGAAAATGAGTTTATAGTGGAAACTCTGCCAGACCTTTTAACTATAGAGACGCTGCCGTGGTACTCAGAAGCGACTCTTTCTCTTTCCAGACGCGCGTGCTCCTTTACGTGGACCTCCCGCCTCCGTGTGAACACGGCACCTGGCCTGCTCCTCTTCCCAGGTGCTGGATGCCCCCTCCGTCTGCAGAAGAAGGGCCCGTCCCAGGGCGGCAGGGCGGCTCCTTCCGTACGCCACAGCCCCCTTCCCTCCCGGCTGTGGGGTCAGTCAACCTGCACATCCGTGAGTGTCTTCTCACCATTATTTCTTTCAGTGATGCCCCTGAGGGGAGTGGCAGGGTTTGCAGACAACCCGTGAACCACTGGGTCTGACAGAATCTGACCGTCGGGCAGGGTCTAAGTAAACAGGGGAGAGGCCGTGCACATCAGAGAAAGGCCCCTCAGAGGCTGACAGCTTGTCTGGTCCAACATGCGTGGGTTTCCAGGGAAATGGACCTGCTTAAAAGTGATGAGAGGTGGCAAGGGCTTCCTAATTCTTCTGCGAGGCCCTCCCAGCCTCACCTGCCTAGGCCCCGAGTCCCGCTGGGCTGGGACATGAGAGGCGGCACAAAGGCCGGCAGGTGAGAGGGAGACGGAGGGAAGGAGATGCCTCCTCCTCCCGGCAGCCCTCGGGGGGCAGCCAGCTCCTGATGACCCCCGTCATGGGAGGCCACGTCTGCAGGGTGGGCCAGGCACGTCCACGGCCAAGCGGCCCCCAGAACCGTGGGAGTTTACTGCTGGCTTCCTGGCCTGGGACTTTCAGGCGGAAATGAACCAGGGGTCGGAAGCAAAGACTTGGACACAAGCGTTCCATTGCTAGATTCCAAGATCATGGAAATAAGTGAAAATGTCACCATTGGGCACCAAGGGGCAGAGTCAGGGGCGCTCCGGTCATCGGGCCAGCAGCATGGCCATCAGGCCACCGGCACGGCCATCAAGCCACCAGGTCACCGACACGGCCATCGGGTCACCGGCATGACCATTGGACTACCAGCACGGCCATGGGGTCACCAACATGGCCATCAGGCCACCAGCACGGCCATCGGACCACCGGCACGGCCATTGGCCTTGCCAACAGTCCCCAGCTGAGCGCCATCTCCCAGAATTAGCCGAGAGCCCCACTGCGGATGGCTCATCGTGACACACACAGCTCTGTGACCGTGAGGGACACGGACGCCCCTCTGGGGGCAGGGTGTCCAGGCTGAGGGGTGCTGGGTAGGCAGTGGCCCAGTGGACCCTCCACACATCACGCCGAGCCCTGAGCCTGGTGATGGGCAGGAGGGGTCTGGTGTGAGGACCACCCAGCCAGTTGCACGCGGCCCTTGACGCAGAGCAGCCAAGCGCTGCGGACCAGCTGGCGAGGAGCCCGCAAGGCCGCAGGTGCGTTTCCGTCCCTGGTCGGCGGTGTCCGTCTGCAGCTGGATCAGCGGCCCTGCGATCAGGGAAGGGAGCTGCCACGAGTGGTGGGGGCCCATCCACTCCGCCAGCCCGCCAGTGCTCTCGTGTCCAACAGAGGAAAGTAACCGGCTGGCTCTTCGGTGTCTGGCTACAGAGACAGGTCAGAGCACGGCTTCACTCCCAGCCGCGTCCTCAGGCTCCCCCTGAACGTGGCCGCTTCTCCCCCTCATCTCTGGCATCGTCAGCACAGGAACTTGTCGCTACTGTACTCAGACGGGGACTGAGACTGTGCACGGGTGCGTCTAGTGACATAGAAACATGTCCTGCCCGTGGCACCGACACAGCAGGAGGCCCCACGAACACACATCACGGAGGGGATCCCCAGGACGCCTCCAGCCCAGGGAGGGTCACGTCACAGGGAGCACGTGGAAGGGACTCCCACGTCCTCCTTCTTTGTACCAGACAGGACGACTGTCAAGGAAGGAGGGGATGCCCCCCTTCCAGGTTGGGGGAGTCAGCTGCAGCTTCAGGACCAGAGACGCAGCCCTCAGCAGGTCACGGGCCGTTCCACCTGGTCCGGCAGCTGCGCACACGAGCAGGGCCACCTGCCTGGGACAGTACCGTCCCTGGGCCCCGAGCCGACTAATTTAAGCCTGTGTTTTGCAACTGGTCTATATTTGAGGAGCTGATTTCAGATAACCCTGGAAAACAGGAAGCAAAGGCTATAATTTTAAAGAACTATTTGGCCATCAACCCACGAAGAATAACAATCCTAAGATTTTTAAGTGTAGGGGGAAAAACTCAGAAATTTAATGTTAAAAGTTTTATGTGTCTTTTCCCTAGAGTTTGTCAGCCTTCTCTGTGGGAGAGATGGGGGGAAGAGGAAAGACTGAAAGTTGCCCAAGCAAATAAATAACTGAAAATTTCCACAGTCCCCCTTCTCAAAAGAAAGGCGACATGATGAGAAATCAGTTTACTTCCAACTGTAACACATCTTCCTTGAAGGAAAGCAGAAGGGCTCATTTTGCAAAGGCAAAGCGAAGGCTACGTAATCTTCATGCTGAACGTGAAAGAAAAAGTTAAAATAACGGGAAGAATGTTGGTTCTTTCCCACAGCATCTCAGGGCCGGAGGGCAGAGGCACTACGTGAGGGGCCGCACTGCTGGGCCCAGCACGGAGGTGCAGCATGAGAGAAACAGCCAGAAAACAACCCTCGTGGCTCAGCGCTCGGACTGCACGTCGCTAATCTCGTGCAGATTCAAAGTTTGCCTCTAAGAGCAGGACGGACAAGTCGGGGGACGGGGGGAGTAACCCCCCGGGCCCAGGCACGGTCGTGAGGCTCAGGAGACCCTCCCCCTCTGTCAAAGGGAGCCATGTGCAGGTAGGTGTCTCATACCGACTTCCATCCTCCCCCCAACACACGACAGCCTCAGACACTGGGGCGGGGGGTCTCGCTGATCTGCCCCCCCCCACCCCCGCCCCCAAACAAAAGAGCAGCGGGACATCACCCTGCTGAGTTTTCTCCTTCAACACATTGTGCGTCTTCCCGGGCCTGTCTGTAGGTGACGCTGTGACAGAGAACCCAACACAAGTGACCTGGATACTGAGTGGGTGAAGGTCAAGGTCACTGTTCTGTGTGAACGGGTCACGGAAGCAGCACCTCCCACCTGGGTTCAGGGCCGCCCAAAGCATTCGCCAGCTTTAACCGGAAAAGTCACAATCTTCTAATGTGACTTGAAACCACGTCCTCTAATGTTCTAATACAATTTTCTTCCATAAAACCACACTGAAACACACTTTGTAACAGCCAAGGACACGCCCCACACGCCCTTATCAAAGGATAGCCATCCATCCGGGAACATCGCTCTGGGTTTGGCGAGGCCTTTGATGTAAATGAAATGTAAACCTGAGGGCCCAGCTGCTGGGTGTTGCACAGACACCCAAAGGGTCATCCAGCTTCGTGTAATCATCCTACTTTGAGTCTCTGGGATGTGAATAAGCCCCTTCTCTCTGATGTCACTTCCATAGCAGTTAACAGCAGCTAGAATGTATTCAACAGATAAAGTTCTGTGAGTACAAACCTGGCAACAAGATACACTTTCAGTTTTGCACATGGAAAGACTCAACTGTCAGACACAGCTGACACCTCAAGATCAAAATTAAGCAATAAACCATCGGACGCAAAAGGAAAAGGAAAAGCTGAGCAAGATGTGGGTGAAAGAGTAGGAATGGGGTGTATTTAGACTGAATGAGTCTGCTTCTCTTAGGGGGCTACACCACACCCTTTTGCTAAGTGTGTGTTGAAAAGCTGGCTACAAATGTACTTAAGACAAGATCATTTTGTAGCTTAAAAAAACCTCGCTGAAATGGAACTTGCTAAAACTTTCTGGACAAGCATTCATATTTTAACTTTAGGCTTAATTAAGTAAATCTAACTGCAAAAAAATAAAGACACTAGATCAGTGGGGATTTCTGTTACTTAAAGAGACTCCAAGTTTTAACCTATCCATCAAAATGTGACAAAACTGTGGACTACATAAGGTAAAGTATGACATTTTCATAAAATGCTTTCTAATCGTACCATAAGAGATTCGGTTCCAAAGGTTCTTTCTCTTTTGGTGATTTTTTAATGTGTCAGCTTGATTGGGTAGGAAAGCTCTGCCACAGTGAATCTTGTTTTATGAAAGTGGCTGGTGGGTCCATGCTGGGAACGGATCACAGTGAGTCCTGACCCTTCCGTGGGTGCAGAGGGAGCTTTGTGTTTGTGCTGTAAACGTGTGACTGTTTCTGCAGGGAAAGGACTGTTTCTCCTTGACACTCTCCAGGGGTCCCCTGACCTGAAGGAAGAGTGAGAGCCCCTCGACCCTTCGGTGTCACTATCTCAGGGCATCCTGGCTTATTCTGTGCACTTACTTATCATTCAGCTCACATATGCTGAGTGACCATGTAGGGTCCAGTGACGGATCCCCGCCTTCAGGGCTCTTGGGCTAATCTGGGGACACAGGTGGCAAAAGAGGATGGGGAGTAAGCTCAGCCGCTGAGAGAACAAGTAGGACTTTCTGTCACAACCCAGGTGTCGGGGAGAAGGCGTGAGCAGTGCCTGGTAAGGTCCGATCTGTCACGGTTACTACCCCAAACCACCCAAGAACCATCCATCTTCAGGTGGGACCCTGGGCCCCTCAGTACAATCCCGGGGGACTTTATGTCCTTGATTTCCTCAGTGACAACGTGTTCTGGCCTCACCTCGTTCTCTTCCTGCCCCAGACCTGGAATCAGCTGATCCTCCAAGAAACTCTGGTCTCCTTTGTTAGGAAACAGTATTTACAGATCGCAGACTGGATGCTAGAGGTTCAAAATTCAATATTTTAAAAGGGATAAAAGAGACTCCAATTTTACATGGGATGTTTAGTTTCCAAAATCATACAGTTAAACAAAATGGCATGCCTGGAGAAAGTGCGAAGAAACAGGGAGAGAGGGCACAGCTCTGCACCCACACCCGAAGCCCAGCAGCTTCACCCCCCGGTTCTCTTGGGCTCCTCTCCAGTCCCGGGGCAGCAAGCGTTTCCTCCTTGCGACCAAGCAGGGAGATGCCGCTGCTGCCCCACGTGCACCGCACACAACACGACTCACTGAATTTAAAGGCCACAGATCGCGAGATGCCCCAGCTCCCTAATGTGTGGCCATTAGGACCAAGGCCCAGCTGCCACCTGCCCCCCAGCTGCCTGATAAAGAGAAAATCTTCAAAGCACTGAGAAAGAAAAAAAGAGGCATGTTACTTTGAGGACCAAAGATAAGTATGAGAGCAGATTTCTAACCAAAAGCAATGCAAGCAAAAGACAGTGAAGCAACATATTTAAAATACTGAAACAGAAGACTGTCATCGTAGAATTCTATTCGGGGGAGGGGGGGCAGCCTTTCAAAAATAAAGGCTAAACAAAGACTTTTAAGACCTACAGAAGCTGAAAGAACTCATCACCAGCCAACTTGCCTCACAAGAAATGATAAAGAATGTTCCTCAGTCACTCAGTTCATCAAGGGAACATTGCAATCCCAAATACTTATGGACCTAGTAAAAGGGCTTTAACATACATGAGACAAAACCCAATAGACATGCAAGATGATTCGTGAAAGAAAAATGTTTTAAACTGGACTTTATCAACATTAATTACCTTTTCTCTGCAAAATACTCTGTGAAGGGAATAACAAGTCAAGCCACAGATTAGGAGAAAATCTTTGCAAAATGCGTGTCTGATAGAGGACTGTATCCAAAGTACACAAAGAACTCTTAAAATTCAACAGTAAACAAACAAACAACTGAACACTTCACCAAAGAAGACACTCAAATGGCAACTAAATGCTGGAGAGACGTTCTATATCGTTTTTCATTAGGAAACTGAAAACTAAAGCAGTAACGAAACACCACTACACACATATTTAAATGGTTAAAACAAAAAAAAAAAAAAAAAAAAGAAACAAAAACTAACAGTAACGACTCAGGGTTAGGTTGTGGAGCAACAAGAATTCCATGTCACAGAGGTGGAGATGCAAGTGACGCAGCCACGGTGGAAGATAGTTGGCAATTTCGTATAAAAGTAAACACAGTGTTATGTACAATCCAGCAACTGTTCTCCTACTGAATTGAAAACCATGCCCACAAAAACCTGCACACGAGCATTTACAGCAGCTTTAACCATAATCGCCAAAAATGGAAGCAGCCAAGATGTTCCTCAAAGGTGACATGGTGCAAACACCCAAGGGAATACTACTTGTGATAAAAAGAAACAAAGTATCAACCCACACAGCAACATGGATGAAACTCGAGTTTTTAAGTGAAAAAAGCCAGCTTGAAAACTCTGTAGACGTTGGAGTTCCTTTTATATGCAATTCGAAGGCAGTAATCCTACAGCCCCAGAAAGCAAATCAGTCATCCCAGCTGTTTGGGAGGAGGAACCGTAGGAAGGTGAGCCTGTGGATCCTGGGAGGGTGCTGTGAGGTGGAGGACGAGTTCTCCGTGGTGCCATGTGGGCGAGTATACAATCATCTCCACTTATCAGAACCCACAGAATTTCACAGCACCAAGAGTGAACGCTCACATGGCAATGTTTATGCGAAGTTTGAAAAATCTCTTTAGGAGGTCAGGGAATCTCAGGGCAAAATACAGAATATGACCCCCCAAAATCTAAATGTTTTATGAATGTATAAAACAACTTCAGTGAAAGGAGCGTAGGAAAAAGTGGCGCTCACATAATTCACCTAATTAATGAGTGGAGACCGTAAGACAAAATGTAAAAGGCACTCTGGTTACAGAACTGAGCTCTGGTCGATGAAGTGAAGCCCAGACGGGTTAACAGCTCTGAAACCGCTACACACAGAGCCTGGAGCTGAACAGTGTGGGTGGCAGATGTAGGGCTGGTTTCTCACCACTGGACAAGCAAGGGGAGAAGCCTAGAATGTTCCATACGGTAAAGGATGACCGACTGAGACCTAAGTACGGGTTCATGTTTAGCTTAACAAGATGCAGACCGTTTCATATAGAAATATGCGTGTCTGCAGACATGGGTTACTACACACTCACACTTTCTTACTCTGCAGCTGAGGGTTTGGAAGCAGTAACCTCCCAGGGGCACCGGGTGCACCTAGAGCCCAGACCTTGGTTTCTCACATCCCAGTGAAAGAGCCAGAGATCGTCAGAAACGCTGCCTCGAGGCCACGAGATTCTTGTGTCCCAGAGAGTAAGGACATGCGAAGTGAGAAAACAACAAAAGACAGCACAAAAGACACAATGACGGGCTACGAAGAAAGAAACACAGGCGCCCGTGGAGAGTCCCAGTGGCCAGAACGATTCAAACCACAGAACGACTCAAAGCAGAAACCAAACGTCCGTGACCCCCTAATGATGTAAAAAAGTGATTGCAGGTCTAAATAAGCGGAGAACGGAGGGACGCCTGATAGACAAGAATTGCCAGGAATTTATGCACGTACCTCCCCCTCAGTGGGGTGGGGTAGATCCCCGTCCTTTCCCGGTGGGCTTTGCAGAGTGAGTTCCCTCCAGAGAGCACGGGATGGAAAGTGCAGAACTCGGGGAGTTAACCTCACAGCAGAGAACCCGACAAAGACGCCCCCCCACATGCAGTCAGCTCAACCTCAGGGGCGGCCTGTCCGTCATCCCGCAGGTGTGCCCTTGGTGTTACGGGACGAGATGGGCCCTTTCCTGCTGTGTCTTCCTCCCAAAATCTACAACCCCAGGCTAATCATGAGAAAGACACCCGACAAATCCAGAAAGAGGGACAGTCTACAAAAATACCCGACCAGCCCTCCCCAGAGCCGTCGCTGCCACTGAACAAGGGGCGTCTGAGCAACTGGGGTCTTGTAGACGGGAGGGCATTACGCAAAAGCTAAGGGAACCTGAATAAAGTACGGGCTTCAGAGAAGAACGCGCCAATATCAGCTCAGTGTTAGTGACGGGGCGCAGCGTGCAGGGTCTATGGGGTCATCGAGACCCAGCTGGAAACTTTACTGTAAACTTAAGACTAGATCTTTCTAAAATAAAAAGTTTATGAAAAGAATAATTATTTTCAAAAGAACAGTGCTTAGCATGTTATTTATTACCAATATCAATTATTTTGTACTTATTATTTAGTATTTCTTATCAATATTCTTAATTAATAATGATCAATTGGTTAATATTATTATGCATCTATTTGCTTCAGCCTTTGTTTGTTTCACCATCAGTGAGAATCTCATACTAGACTCGGATCTCTTCAGATGACACAGTTCCAAGGGTCAAGTCATGGCGGATACTGACTGGATTTCCTTCGTCCCGGAAATCCTCGTCTGGAAAGTAAAGTGCAAGGTTACGGCGCACAAACTTCGGTTCAGGCCTTTAAGCGTGTCCCTCACGGCTGCAGAACCCATTCCACGGGGTCACAGCACTCCCCTCGGGACAAACCTCTGACCCCAACTTGGTGGTGTGTCCACAGGGTTAGGAAACTCATCACCAACGACTTCTGAAACCAGGTGTAAATCGCAGGAATTTAGCCCTAGCGGCCCAGCAGGCCCTGTGGAAGAGGGGTGAGGCCGTTAAAACGCAGGGTCAGGAATATAACAAGAGGCAGCAGGCTAGTCCGAGTCAGTCATCACACAAGAACTGTCCACACAGGTGACCTGAGGACACTCAGCCAAGATGATTCCCTGCGGTGGATTTGTGTCAGAATCCATTCTGGGTCAGTAAAGAAAACAAAGCAGTGAGCGTGTTGTTTGTCTTAGAGAAAAATATCAGAAACTGAGAGGGGTTTGGAGAAGGAAGAGTGAATGATGCCCGTGCAACACGGTGGGCCTGGTGCAGCCCCCTGACCCTGTCGCCGCAGCCAAGTGTCCAGACCAAGTGTCCAAGGCTTGGTCTGAGCCTCTCACACCCATCCACACCGCGTCTCCACAACCTCCACGGACAAGGCCCCGTCACAAGGACACTGGGACGCAGGGGGCGCAGAGCAGTGGGGAGGGGGGGCTTGGCCTCTGTCTCACCACAAACCAGAGTC
>NW_006790942.1:882196-893613 GCF_000442215.2 Lipotes vexillifer | reverse complement strand
TCAGCAGGACCTAGTGACCCAGGAAACACTGTGCCTGATGTAGTGGACAAAGCAGGACTCCTATTCCATAGTTAGACATACACACGCTTGTTCACGCTTCGGCACAAATAAAATGTGCGTGTGTGTGTGTCCAGAATTAATATCCCCCGAGTATGACTAATGTGCATTTTCTCAAAATCATGAAGTGAATTTGAACTTATTTTTGATGCTATTTTTCCTAAACTTTCAATAGCACATGTTACTTTTTTACAATCAGAAAGAATCAGCACCACCAAAAACAGCTTCACAAAGGAAGGGAAGTGGGTCCGTCACTTAATTTTGGTTTCGGGACCCAAGTCTACTTGCATGTTGAAGAATGTTTAACTTTGAAGTGGAATGCAAGTAATAGTCATTTTATTATTCACTTTATACTTTGATTTTAGTGGGTCTACTCAGCCATGGGTGTTTTGAAATCCTTCCTGACCCTCTCATCTCACTGGAGGACATTGTTTCTTGTCTTTGGATACATTTTAGAAGTAGGTATAGAGACCTTAAATTATTTCAAAATAACTAATTTATTCTTGGGATTTCTATATACTTATTTCTTTCTGATCAAAGGTAGTTTATAAAACCAGTTGTTACAGGACCGCTTTCTGACGGGTCTTCTAAAATTGCCAAGTATTTTTCACTTTTAGTAATTTCACACCAAACCTCAGCTCTTTGCAAGTTTTGTTTTGCTCCCTCAAAGGTATTTGGGCATGTGCAAACAGTCCAGATAATAAAAGTTTGCTGATAACTTGAGTCACTAAAAAGCAAAGGCCTTCGTAATTGTCACACCATCAATTCTCCATCAAACGCCTTTCTACGCGGCCTCGGTACCTGAGTCTGGCTGAGCCGCTGGTCCTCATGAAGGCGGGTCTGGACCAGCGTCCCTGACTTCCATCCCAGTGGCGAGTGCGTCCACAGCGTCTCTGCTCTCTTGGATCCGGTGGCTCAATCGAGTGCTCAGGGAACCACTCCAGTATCGGCTGCAATCGTGTCCCTATCAGCGTCTGACCGGCGCAGAGGTGGGCAGGTGACAGTGGGACTTGGAGAGCTGATGGCAGGACTGAAGGACCCCAGAGGGTGTGGACCTCCTCTCCCCTCGACGCCTCAGTCCCCCTGCTCGGGGGGGCCCAGTCCCGCCAGCCTGATGCAAGTGTCACTCCTGCGCAGCCAGTGTAGACACCTGGTCCTTCCTCATCCTGTCCCCCACATCCCCCCAAAGATATTCAAAGTAGGCATTTTCTAACCCAGTTTCCAGAGCTGTTTGAAAGGCGGAAGGTAAGTGGGCACACTCACACGTGCACGCACACTCGCATGCACATGGTGTGCACACAGACCTCATATCTCCTCGCGTGGCAAACTCCGAGTCGTAGGGCTTGGACTCCGGCTCCCTTTCCTTTGCCAAGATTCAGACTATTGACTGAGGGGGAAGTTTGAGCCAAAACAAATCGAGGGATTGTGCTGCTGTTGTGAGGCTGTGGGATTAAAGTCTGTAACAAACGCACACAGGGCGCCGGCCTTCGGGGGGACGGAAGCAAATCTGCTTGGCTTTGAAAGCTTTCCTTAAAAAGAAATATTTGGGTTCCAGTATCTGTGCAGGAGGAGGCCACCTGCTGTCCTTGACTCAGGAAGCAGATAAAGTCCCACCACCTGCAGCCCCGGGACTCCCTCTCCGGCCACCCGCCCCCGGGCTCCGGGCAGGAGGGAGGGAGGAGGGGGAAACCCTTTATACTCAGCTCGATCCGTCATCACAAGGTGTGGACCACCCCACGACCCCACCGGGGATAGAGGATGGCCCTTCCTGCCTGCAGGACCACAGTCTACAGACTTAGCAGTCGACACAGCATCCTCTATTCTGGATTCCACAACAGCGCAGCACCCGCCCTGCCTCCTGTGTCTGTTCTCAGAAGCACAGTGTCCGGGACACCCCTGTCCCCCCCGCGTGTGTGTGAGGAAGACCCGGAACACAGGAGCAGCTGCCCCCCACCCCCGGCTCCCCTCGGCTCCCGGCTGGAGCTGGCATCAGCGTGAGACAGGCTTTTCCCATAAGCAGCCTTCTCGTGTGATTTTAAGCTTTTCAATGAATCCTGAAGTTTGAAAGAGTCCTGGAACTGCACCCCTCGCCCGCATTCTTGCCGTGACCAGACGGCGATGAACTGGCCAGTGAGCCCCCCACCAGCTTTTTTCCTGGCATTTCTGGGATGAATTTTGGATCTCTGCTATTGACCACCTGAAACCAGCAAGAAAGAGCGGAAGTTGAAACTGGAGTCAAGATGATTCGGGCGTCCCGTCAGGGGCAGGAGAGGATCAGCTTCCTCAGGACCCAGGACCACCGCCAGTGTGTCTGTCTGTCCTCACCCGCGTCCTAAGACTCCGCCACCTCCCCCTGGATGCACCTCCTTACAGCCACCCTATTGCAGAGGGTCCTGCAAACATGGCACCACCTTCTAAATATAACAGCAGATGCACAAGTCACATGCCTACAACATCAGAAAAGCAATTCACATGCAAAACCCAAGCTTCGTCTTCCAAGCCTTTGTGCAAATTCTCTGCGTAAATGTGCACCACATGTCGGCTGCTTACACAGGAGAGGACAGAGCTCTCAGAATCACACGTGCGGTGGACACGTCAACCCTGACGGAGGGAAAATCGGGGGGACAGCTCCCCCACACAAGCCCGCAGGCCACCGAGTGGGCCAGACCCAGGAGAGACAGGGAACCTGCCTGACCCAAGGCTCCAGGGGCCACAGTCCCGCCAGGGCAGAGGGACACCTGCACACCCAAGAATGGCCCAGAGTCAGAGGAAAGTGGAGGAATCAGAAGAGAATGAAAACTCACCAGTTTTGCGACTTTCCCCTTGTCCCATGGCCTCGCCTCATGTACCTACCCCTGCACGTACACACACGTGCACTCCCCACGGCCCGGATGCGGTCCTGAGGATGCCAGGGCGCCACCAAAGCTCACAGGGGTTTGTGTGGGGATTAGTGGTGGGCCGGGGGCAGCGGAAGGGACGCCTCGAATGACGGGCACCTGCCACACCTTCTTCTTGTCACCTTCCCGAGGAGGAGGGGACCAGGTCCCCAGAGGCGTGGCTGCGCCTGTGCCAGCCCCATCTTACCTGCCACACCAGCCAGGCGGCCTCATCCCCCTGCGCCACCTGTCGGTCACTTGGCCGGACACACTCCTTCTGTCCACACCCTCCAGGACGAGCTGTGGGCCAGGCACCACGCCGACAGCTGGACGTTCAAAGCCGCCCACCCCAGGCTTGGGGCCAAGGCGGACGGATGTAGGGACAGAGGGTCAGAGGGCCGTCGTCGCTGCCTAAGGGTTCAGGCGGGGGTGAGGGCTGGGCAGGAGAAGGGGGCCTGGGCCATCTCACCCCGCACACCAGCGTGAGCACACGAGCCCCCGCTCGGGGCTGGACGGGCCTGAGCCGAGAGTGGGGGAGCGCGGCTCGCCAGCCCCCACTCCCGCCGCTCCCCTTGGGCCTCAGGGAGGTCAGACGACCGCTCTCCCACACTCTTCGGGGTCGGCACTGCTCTGATGCAAGAGGGTGTAAGGCCCAGCCCCTCCCGGGACCCGGCTTTAACCTCCCTCCACGTGGAAGGCAGGCAGCTTGTGCCAGCAGCACCCACGCAGAGCTGAGTCCCGGGAGAGATGGGCTGGGGGGGAAGGTTCCAGAAACCGTGGATGAGCTGCGTCTGCCCTGGGAGCAGCCTTGTGCCATCCCCGCGAGGACCCTGAGGGACAGACGGGCAAGGGTGTGCGTCATGTGCTCCCCGTTGCCCTAACATCCCCCTCTGACGTCAGCGGGAACGCATCCCCTCTGAGACCAGGCCCCGAGCGAAATGTGATCATTCGGCTGCTAAGGTGTCCCTGTGCACCGTCCTCATCTGTGAGGAAATAAGCCGCTGGATAGGAGTTGAAATCATTTCCACATAAACATGCCCAGGTGGGGCGTCTCTGCCCCCCACCCAGGCCTGGACTCCCCGCAAGGCCAGGACACAGATGCGACGGGAAGCCCACCCACCCACAGGCGAGACAAGCCCCAGGGGCGCCCAGGTGAGTGGTGGGACAGAGGGCCAAGCCCACTGGAGGGACCCCCAGTCCTAAAAGCGCCGCCTGTGTTCAGAACCCTGCCTTGCTGCCTGTGGGGTCTATCCCACAAGTTATTCACAGCAAAAGTCTCCAGAGAGGTGTGGCCGCCACAGACACGCACACCCTCTCCCAGGACAGGGAAGCGGGGGGTCGGGGGAAAGCACCTCGCCAGAAGGAGCCCAGCCTTGGACCTGGAAGTCGTGCAGGGCATCTTCTTAAAGGACGGTGACGCGTGTGGACAAGGACAGCCAGGCAGCCGCTTGTCTGGTTCACTGCTCCTAAGCTGCCCAGGATGAAAGCACTGTTGTGATGCCCACCTTACAGATGCGGAAACGGAGGTCTTGAACAACCGAATCCCCTGACCAGCCCAGAAAGTGAAGAGTGTACGACTCTGTGTCTTGGGCTCTTAACCTGCGCTTTTCTTTGAATTTGGCTTTTAATCTGTCAAATAAGATTAAAACTACCTATACAACCCCTATAAGAATTAAGTAAATAATATACGTGGAAGTATTCTATAAAATGAAAATTGTACTTTTGCAAAAGCATTGTTACCATAACCGCGAGTCAAGTAAGGATGCAAAAGTAATCTGGTTTGGGAAAAAAAAAGAAAAGAAAATCAGGGAGGAATCAAGTGTAAAACAGTCAGCAGCAGCCTTCCCTCTGCACTTGAAACCTCCTCCGTTTGGGGCTTCACCCAGCAGACCTCATTCATGCTTTAGGCACTCACTAAAATCGAGGCTCATTCATCGGACTTCTCACACCAAGGGTCAGTCATCTGAATCATGTAGAATCGTTGTCATTCATTCTTCCCTAAGTTGGTTTCTGTCTCAGAAACCAGGGGCCCAGCTTCCAGGAGATCCCCTATTTGCTCTACTGTCTTAAGAATTTTAAAACTGTAATTTTATTCTCACTTTAGTTCTAGACTTTCTTCGTGAAGTTTAAATGAATTCAGAGCTTGAGCAAATGTAATTTCTGTCCCAACAGTTGTATTAATAAAAATTTAAAAAAGCAAAAAAAAAAAAAAAACTGATAAAGTGAATTAACTTTTAGCATGACGTGCCTAGGAGTAAGGTAACTTGTGTCCTGCACACAAGAAACACGCGGGGCTGCGCGGACCTTGGGACCCACCCGGCCGCTCTCTGCTCACATTTCCACGGGGGGAGACGCACTCCTGGTCTGGAAAGTGAAAGATGCACCAGTGCCTGCGTCACTGCAGGTTCAAGAGGAAATGGTAGCTGTCTCCTTCTCACTCTGAGAAGAGCATATGTCCTTTGCCAAAGTCTCAACTCCGCTGTGTGTATTTTCTTTCCATCCCCCTTTGTCTCTGCCCATCAGGAAATGTCCCTAAAGCCTCGTCCGGGGAGCGGGCTGGCCCTGCAATCGGGAGCTGTGTCCAGCACGTCTGCCAGGCTCCCACCTCGCGGCCGAGGAATGAGGGGGTCACAGGACGATGCTGCCATGTTAGCCCAGGTCCAAACCCAGGGACGGCCCGGAGCCACGTGATGCTGCCACGGCCCCTCGGGGCTGGCGCTCCCGGCCCCACGGGATTAAGAGCAGAGCCCAGAGCCTGCAGCGCTGGACGTTCTGCCTGGTGCCTGGTGGACATTGAGGGATCCCAGAGCCCAGAGAAATCCAGCTGACATTTCCCAGGGAGATAAGCAGAGGAAAGGCTTCGTGGAGCCTTCAAAGAGCAAGGCCAGGCATACACTCCAGAGGGCTTCCAATCACTCGAAAGATAAAAACACGAAACTCTCGAAAAGTCTGAATTCCTGCTTAGCTTTATCAAGACGACAGACTTAAGACAAAGAGGCAGTTCAGCAGCTTTGGGGAGGGGGCTGGTCTTTCTCAAACCAAGCGGTTTCTAGAGCTTTCGTTCAGGTTGCCGTCAGCAGGGATGATGCAACGGTTCTGTCTCCAAAGGGCGCGTTTCACAGCTACTTGCCCACAGTCAGCCCCCGGGCCTCCCCTGTGATAAGGCAGCTGTTGTCTAACTGGACGTTTTGAAGCAAAAATGTCCTTCATCCCTGTGCTGCACCAGCCCCCAGCACCACAGAGACCTCACACCCAAAGAGGATGCGAGCCTTCGTCACTATCCTCAGGCAGGGAGCGGCTGCCTGTCTTCAGGGTGGGACCCTGCAAAAGGAGAAAGCCTGGACTTCACGTCCCCAAAACCCACCTGGCAGTTTATATATAAACCTTTCGTTACAGAGGCCAGAACCATCGGTCACTTGTGAGACTTTACAACTCAGTATCTTCAGAAGGTGGTCCGTATGACTAAAATATCGCTCTGGGCTTGGATTTTGCAGAGAGAATCATCATAGGGACTTTAAAGATTGTACTGTTCGCCATCTGAGCCTCGACCCGCGGTGTGCGTGAACTTCCAGACCTACGTGCTGACGGGCGGTCGGCCTTGATTCTCGGCATACGGGGCTGCTTGGGGACAAAAAACTATAAAAGTCATGCCACATTGGACCAGGAAATTCGGGGTCTTCAGAGACCCTAGAAATGGCCCTAGGAGTGATCAGGACATCACCACCATCGTCACCTCTGCAGCCGGCATTGCTGAGCACCTACACCCATCGGCCCCTTTAACCCCCATGGACAACCTGTGAGGCAGCTTCTGTGACTGCTCCCCGTCTAGAGATGAGGACACTGCCCGAGTCCTTGAGTCCTGAGACCTGACTGCTCTGCTGTCTGCCTGCGACCCTGTCCCTGTGCTTGAAGGACACGGGCCTTCTTTGAATGCAGGTGACAGAAACCCAACTCAAGGCCGCGTAAAGAGCAAGGAGAGCAGCGGAAGATGCCCTAAGCTGACCCTCAGAGTCTGCAATGCCAGCTCGGGGTCAGATGTGCACGGGTCACACTCGAGCCCTCTGCCCATCCCCAAACAAAATATGGTGATGGGGAAGGTCTGAGGTTGCTATCCCCCCAGATCAAGGCTGGCCCCAGAAGGACAGGAGTGGGGGAAGGCAGCCTCCCCGTCAGAAAGCTGGAGGGGCTCGTCCAAAGGTCAGGCAGAAGGAAGGGCAGGAGAGAAGCAAAGGTGCATCACAGGAGACTCAATGGCAGCGAGGCCCACCTTGTAGCCGACTCCCGTGCACACCTAGCAGTCTGGGACTTTTAACAAAATACCAGCTTTGTATGCTTAAATATTTTTCATATGTTTGGACATTTACCTTACCAAGAATCCCAAACTTTATTACATAGTTATTAAATAATAGCAACTAGGCTTTACATAATAAAGGAATTAAGATTATCTTAAGGAATAATCAGCCCACACAATTGACTACAGCTCTAAGCAGGATTGCAAAAAATAGGTGAAATCCGCCAGTAAGTGCCCCGTGTACAATGTAGATTCTCAACAAATGCTGGTGCCTGAGTTACTTATTAAGTAAACAAGACCTACGCCTTAGTTCATTCACTGGATCATCAATTCTCACTGATTTTTCATGAGTCAGTGAGTATGTATTTATACATACTCACTCAGAGCTAATATGACAGTAAAGTTCATTTGCTTCGGTGTTTAACTTTTACGACCTTCAAAGTGATAGCAGGCTGCTGGCTTCCTACTTAAGACCCGCGGCTGTACTCCACAATTCAGTTCTGCAACACGTACTGCTGCCTGTCAGGTACATGCAGCAGGTATGAGGGATAAAAATAAACAAAACAATCCCTGTTCCTGTTCACAGGAAAGAAAACATGTTAAAATACTTTGTGCTATAAGCGCTACGATGAAGGTAAGCACACAATCTCTGGAAACTCAAACGGGGGTTACTTGACTTAACCTAGAAAGATAAGCAATTTAGGCCAAAGTAAATAAATAAATAAAGGTTGGGAGTGTGTTTCGAGCAGAGGGGGTACCGAGAACGGAAGTGTCGAAGGAGGAGGTGGCCGACGTGTCCAGCCTGATGGACGCAGTTCTGTCCAGCAGAATCTCACGTGAGCCACAACACAAGCCATGGGTGTAACCTAAGCTTTCCAGTAGCCACACTAAACGGCTAAAACAAAACAGGTGAAATCAGCTTTAAATGTTATTCACCCCATGTATCTAAAATATTACCATTTCAACATGTAACCAATATAAAAATTACAAGTGAGGCACTTTACCGTCTTTACACCCACAGAGCATCTCCGTTTGGATCAGCCATGTGTCAGGGCTCCACAGTCGCCATGGCCGGGGGCCTGCACTGGACGGAGAGCTCCAGGGCCACAAGCCTGGGGGGCAGAAGGGAGCGTCAAAGAAGCTGGAGAAGGGAACCGTCTCGTGAGCGAGTCACAGGAAACGTGGGGGGCACGAGTGGGTGAGGTGCTTGATTTGAAAGAGGCTGGAATCAGGGCCAATGAGAAGGAGAAAGAGCTGGGAAGACACAAACCCTGAGGCCGAAACGTCTGCAGGGGTTTGGTGGATCCAGTGTGGGGAGCACAGCTAAGGAGCCCGGCGGCAGACCGTGGAACCCGGATCTCAGGAGGCTGCAGGTGACGGAGGTGGGAATTGGACAGGCCAGCAGGAGCTCCCATTCTGCGCGGTACGATACAGCTGGTCACCCACAACCACACTTACAGACAAGCACGTGTACGTGGGTCACTGCGGACAACTCTTCCTGCTCCGAGGGCAGAGGGGTTAGAAGCAGAAGTTCCCCAGTGGCCCCAGACCTTGGCCTTAAATGCCATCTCCAGGACAGGATCAGGGCTCGCTGGAGAGACGGCTGAGTCTACAACTCTGCAGGGCACCGGGGGTGGCTCGGCGACCAGACTGTGCGAGATCCACGTGGACAGGAGATGCCAGGGGATACGGTGAAAACTGATCTTGCTTTGGAACAATCTGGGAGCCCCCGGAATCTCCCCCACTCACTGGACATTCTAAAGAGCCCACTGGTGGCAAAAGCCTTTCGCCTACGAGACTCTGGGCCCTTCTGTCCATCGCTGCCAGCAGACCCCACCTGGAGGCTTCACCACCGGTCAGAATGAGTGGGCAGCCCCTGGTGTCCACCCCAGACCTCTCCACTCCACCTCACGGGCTCTAAACTGCACCTTCTTATAACATCTGTGAAGTTAGATGTGCCATGTTTGATAAGATCTGAGTCGATGAGTTACTGTAAATTACGTTCCAGGGATGTGATTGATAACATCGAATACAGTCCATGGAGAAGGAGGGGAGGCCGTAGACGAAGCGCGAAGCATTTGCTGGGGTCACGAAGCCAGGGGGCAGCGGGGGGCAGCGGGGGCCAGGTATGCAGGAGGGGGAGGACAGGGTCTGTGCCATCCCCTCCCTCGCCCTCCCCCTATGTCCTCCCCCGGGCTCCCACAGACGCCCACAGATGCCCCTCGTCAAGGCCTGGCCTCCCTCAGTGCCCAGAGCCCTGCTTCCTGTGCTGTCCACTCCCCTCCCCTCCCCGCAGTCCTCACCCATCACGTGGCACGCGTGCTCACCCTCACACACATGCATCCACATAAGCACATGTGCACACACGCGTGGACACATGCATACACACGAGCACACATGCACACACGCATGGACACACACATGCACACTCGTATGCACACAGGCATACACACGTGCACACACGTATAGACACTTATACGCACATGCATACAGGCATGCACACGTGCACAGGAGCACACACGCCTGGACCCATATACACACATGCACACAGGCATGCACACGTGCACAGGAGCACACACGCCTGGACCCATATACACACATGCACACAGGCATGCACATGTGCCCAGGAGCACACACGCCTGGACCCATATACACACATGCACACAGGCATGCACACAAGCATGCACACGTGCACAGGAGCACACACAGGGCTGGCACCCAGTTTCAAACTCGGGTCTTCCCTTGTCAGCACTTCACCCCAGTGGGGGACAAGCCCCAGGTGGAAATCCCTGCTCACAAAGTGGACTGGGGCCAGGGGGGCTTATCCTGGGCTCTCTGGACCGCGTCCTGACTGCTGGGGGGCAGAGGAGACAGATACTGCCTGCCCCCCCCAGACCCACTGGTGGCGGTGTGGACCCTGCAGCCCACGCCAGCCACCACCGCATGGCCGTGTGGGGCCTGGTCCTGCGGGCCCCGGAGCCGGTTCCTCAGAGGCCTCGGGCTCCAGCCGGCCAGCCACGGGAGCCGCCTGCTGTAGCCGGCGAGCAGGTGGGCACGTGGGCCTCCGGGGGCGTTCGCCATCCCTTCTAGAAAGGCCAGGTGCCGTCCTGGGGTCGGGCTGGCATAGGACCGCGTGTGCGGATGCTCGTCGGGGAGCAGATGCTAACGGAGCAGAGTCAGCAAGAACGTGCTGAGCTGCCGGGCAGAGCACGGACGGGGGCGCCGGGGGCTCGGAGCAGCGCTCCCAGGAGGCGGCTCCTGGGGACACTAAGAGCCGGGCGGAGCAGGGCTGTCTGGGGCTGAGGTGGACCAGCTGATGCTCTGGGGAAGGAAACGGGCGTGCGGTTGGGCAGGGAAGCGGGGGCTGTGCCGAGCTCGGAAGCCAGGACAAAGGCCACCAAGGAGACCGAGTGCCGTCAGGAAACGTGGGCCGACTGCGGGGTCTGTGATCAGGGAGGGTTTCGGAAGGTCCCTCTGCAGGGTGCGGACGTGAGGTGTGGATGGCCGGAGGGAAGCAGGGAGACCCCGGGGCGGGGGCGGGGGCCGGCCAGGCCAGGCCCGGCGGGGTGAGCCCGCGGACAGCAGCGGACGGGCGGTGAGGATGCGCGGGGGGACCGGCAGGGAGAGGAAACGGGTCGGTCAGCGGCTGGGCACGCAGGGTGGGGACGGAAGGGCTCACGGCTGCCCTATTGTCTCTGCTCGAGTGGACTGAGTGGGTGGTGGTCTCATTTCCTGAAATGGGAATTCCGGGGGTGGGGGGGCGGGGAACCACCTCTGAAATTCCCGTCAGGTGTCCCGGTGGACACGCCAAGAGGGCAGGCAGGCTGTGGGTGGGTTCTGAGGATGGCCGGGGACGAACGGGGGCTTCTAGGTGCCGCCTGGCTGGGCCCCTCCACGTAGTGGGCACGTGAGCCAGGCCAGGAACGCAGGGTGAGCAGAGGCAGCGCGGGACAGCCGGGCCTGAGATGCTGCCCTGGGGTCTCCAGGGAGCCAGCCTGGCGCCTGGAAGGGGAGACCGCGGGCGAGCAGCCCCCAAGAACTGGGTGGGCCCAGCAGACTGCCCTCCACAGAGGCGTCCTTTGTGTGCGGTGGAGCCCCTGCCACCGAGGCCTTTTCCCCTGGATGCCCCATGGTGTCCACCCCCAGGGTGGCACCTGGCCGGTCATCGGGTCGAGCCGAGCTGTTCCGAGCCG
>NW_006790942.1:867957-882128 GCF_000442215.2 Lipotes vexillifer | reverse complement strand
CTTCCGACCAGGCCTTTCCTCTGCCCCGAGGAGGCTCTGAGACCCAGGGCTGCTCCGCGCCTTTGGAGCGTGAGTTAAGCTGCATTGTCACAGCCCCGAGGTGCCCGGACACCCTTCAGGATGTGGCCGAGGCCCTGAAATCCCATATAGCCTGCAAATCCACATTCACAGGTGCATCTTCTGGGAGGAGGGTGCAGAGTTTTAGCAGAATTATGAGACGTTCTTCTCAAGCTGCGTCTCAGTCATTGGCTGCAACTGACCTATTTCTCCCATGTCGGCCATAAGCACCTGGGGTGGGGGGCACCCTGTCTAAGCCCCGTGACCTCCGTGCCCGCCACAGGCACGATGCAGGTTTCAATGGACAGCAACATCCTTCTCCTGGGATCTCACTCTGCCTGCACCCCTGGCTCCTCTCAGGCGTGAATTCCTGGGGGGGCTTTGGTCCAGCTTCTGTGTCTCCAACTAACGCTGAAGGTGTTGCCAATGTCCCCCCAGAACTGACTCTGAAAAGCCCCCCAGGCCCCACCCGTCCCCAGAAGTCTCAACACACAACCTATGACATCCAGGCGCTGCCCTCGCCTGAGAAAACCGTCCTCCAGCCTCTGCCTGGACCCTGTTCAGAGTCGCCTGGTCCTTCCCACTGGTCCTGGTACCATGTGGCAGGATCTGTTCTGTCCAGAGCCATTCTGGGCGCCTGCCGTGGTTTATGCTGTTGGGCACCATGGCCAAAGAGACAAGACCTCTCCCCAGTGGGATTGAACTTCCAGTGGGACCAACAGCGAACGCAGTCAGGGCATGTATGCGGCCTGTTAGGACAGGGGAGGTGCCGAGCAGGAACGACGCAGGCACCGATGGTTCCCGGCATCACGTCGCACCTCCTCAGGCAGTGCGCGCGCCAGCGTCTGATCCAGACCCTCGCACGAACGTGCTCAGGTGCCCTCGGGTCGGCCCTGAGACCCTGTCAGATCTGATGCAGTGGAGGCACAAAGGTGGGCGCCTGCCGGGGACGCGGGGCTCTGGGGACGGGCTGCAGGAGGGTGACTGTGCCGGCAGCCGGGACCCCAGCGTGGACACCCACTCGCTCACGGGGCCACGTCTGGCTGCCCACCCCTGGCTGTTTTCTAGGAAAGAAAACCAAACAAGGTGGTAGTGGGAGGGTGATGAGCTGATGACCCCAGAAGGATGGTCTTTAACGTCCTGATGAGCTGCTCCCGGGTGTTTAACTCATCTCTGAAAAGAGAGAAAACAAGGCACACCCCTCCCGGGATGACTGATGCCGAGAGGGAGGTGCAGACCTGGTGCTGCGGGAACCTGACACCCGCGGAGCAGTAATTTCAGGACAGCAACCAGTGGGTGGAGGGGGTGACAAAGGCACAGGCTCGTCTGGAGGACGTGGTGCTCTTTTCTGAGATCGTCCACAGCT
Organism: Lipotes vexillifer; assembly: GCF_000442215.2. NCBI lineage: Eukaryota > Metazoa > Chordata > Mammalia > Artiodactyla > Lipotidae > Lipotes > Lipotes vexillifer. Next base: position 880,705 of record NW_006790942.1, on the reverse strand, counting down.
GGAACGCAACTAAGACGTGCACACTGTGAAAAATGTAACTGCTACTCCCCTTAGATTTAAAGGAGGAGATGCTTGAAATATATTTTTAGGAAAAAAAAAAAAGAACTGGAAAGACGGCCCGTGTGGGACACTGTCCCGAGGAGGTTCGGCTGAGCGCCGGGCAGGAGACGGACCCACGTGAGGCACCAGCACCCTCCCAGGCCAGGGATTTACTAAAATGACGTCAGAGGTCATTGCCGGGTGCTGACCTCCACTGTATATCTGTGCACTTGCCTATGTGGATGGGGAAGGATGGAAGAAAAGTGGGCCTGGAGCGGGGCCAGAGAGCGTGCGCACGGCTGAGATTCACAGCACGGCTTCCGCAACCACCGCGGACGCACGAGAGCTGGAGGACCTGCGCTCCTACCGTCTGGGGTCCCAACGCTCCCACGGAGGTGAGCGACGCATGGCCTTTCTCGAGAAGCCACGTGGCAGACGAGCCCTTCTAACCACATCCGTCCTCGGTCAACTGGTCATCTCACCTGTGACCACGGGAAGAAATGGTTGAATACAGGCCGTGGCTTCTCACTGGGAAGGTGGACATCGAATGGTGTAAAACAGTGAGGCATTAAAAGCACTAACATCTCAGCCTGAGCAGCGGACTATACGCTGCGTAAGAACACCGTCTCCGGACACTGATCTGCGTGTCCAGCCCCAGGGAGTGACACTCACCTCGGGCTCTGCGTCCAGCCAGCCAGCAGCCTGGGGTCCTTGGAGAAGCCGGGCTCATCCACAGGGCTTCTCCGAGTGCCCAGCCCCCACGGGCGCAGGGGCTGCTCGGCCCGGGGCCAATGGTGCGGCACGGGGTGGCCACATGCTACTCTGAGGGAGAGGAGAAATGCCCCAAAGGCATAAAGGGCAGCCTTGGGAACTGCACATGGGCAGGGACGGCAGGTCCAGCCCCTGGCCGCCCGGCAGACGCTGCTGACGCCCGGACCTCTGCCCCCAAGACAGGCTGGCCCGCCAGCCCAGCCCACCCCTTCAGGCTGAATTCAAAGCAAAATTCACTCCCTTCTCTGTTCGCTCGGGAAGAGCCTAGCCTCAACACCAGCCCGTGTCGTGTTCCCGCCAGGTGTCCCCACCTGGCTACGGGAAGAGCTGAGCAGGAGAGGCCGGCCACTGGCTGTGAAATCACTCCCACCACCGTGATCGGACCCCCAACTGCATTTCTGCCATTGGGGGCTTTTCCACAACCTCTGGCCACCTCCCATCTGGCCATCAACATGCCTTGGGAAGGACAGGCTGGTCGTCACAGCATCCCTGTCCTTGAAGGCTTCAGGACCACCGGGCAGAAAATATTCAGATGGTTCAAACTCTCCCCCTCCCAGGAGAAATTCAGTTTGACCCTCGGGGGCACCGAATGGGAAGCAACAATGATTTTTGACACAGGGAGTCTCTTGCAAAGTGGAAGTCAAATCCACTTGTTCATGGCAGACGGATATTCAGGAAGACACCAAGCACATAAACCACAGCAGCGGTCAGGCTCCCTCAGCACACGTGCCCCAGCAGCTCCAGGATGGAGACAGCCTGCCCCCCATCAGCAGTTCCCAAACGTAGCCGGGCCTGTGAGCCACGCTGAGGGCTGGTCTCCTGGTCAGCTTCTCCCGCCCAAGTTCAATGTGGAGCCATAGTTATGTCCACTCATGTGGACAACGTGAGTCTTCTCTACGGAGGCTACAAATGATCCGTTAGCATGAAGTAAGGTTCGTAACTCACAACCCCCAGACCCTGACCTCCTGCACCCCACGAGGCCCCCCAGTGCCAAGGCAGTGGACTCAATAAACGCAAGCCCACAGGCAACAGGGTAGAGTCCTAACCCCCCGCCTGTGTGAACCAAAATATACCAACAGGAAAATGCAGAAAACAGATCTGCCAGGTCCTTGAACAATGTTTCAGTTTTCTCACACCAGGCCTGTTATTTTCTCCAAACTCATTCTCACGTGAGGTGAAATGAGTGTAACTCTCCCCATGTGCCTTCATGTACGGTTTAAAGAACTGTCCATGGGGACAGTCATCAAACATCCCAAACCAGGCCTGAGGCCCCCAAACTCCTGTCCTACAGTCTTGTTGATGTCCCTTTACCTGTGCGGACAAAGAATGTTGCCTGCCCTTCCGGTAAACACCACGTGTTGCCTGCCGTCGGGTCCCCAAAGGTGCGTGAATTCCCGAGGGGAATCCAGGATGGAGAAAACAGGAGGCACTCTGTGCTCTGGATACTGGCCCTAGAAAGTGAGGATGAACATCTCAAGAATAATTCCAATGAGCCCAGACTCTCGCACCTTCCCATACCTAGAAAAGCACAAAAATCATTAACTGGGGATGTCTGTTTTCAGTGATTAGCAGAAATCTTTTGCTGTCTGACTAGATTTCTTTCACCAGAGACTCCTCTGCATCCTGGTTCCTCCCTGACCTCTTAGGAGCGGCCCTTCCCGCCTACTGAGAGGCTGCTTACCAGGCTTATGTCCTCAGGAAGGTCCCCGAATAAAACACAGCTCAAACTTGCAGGTTGTGCGTTCTCTTCAGTGGACACCTGAGAAGCAAATGTGTGTCCACAGTGGTCCCAAACCCCCCCTCATCCAACTGAAGTCGGTAGGTAACAAGTTGGATATTTCTGTGAAAGTCTCAGACAGCTGTGGGGTGTGTACAGGGCAATAGCCTCGTGTGAAAGTGGCCCTGTGGCTCTACCAGGTGGCTGGGGCAACCAGCCTCGCTGGCTGAGCTCAGGCAGCAGTGGGCGCCCAGCGCCCTCGCCCAGGAGACGGGAGGGAGACCCACCCGAGGGGCGTCGAGCAAGGAGGCCCCAGCGGCCAGGAGAAGTGCAGCCTGCTTTGGTTTTCGGTCGCCCAGGGCGATGGTGACAACTGTGCGGGAACAGATCGCGTTAGAACCGTAAGAGCGGCGACGTCTTACATTGCTTGTTACTTCATCGCGAAAACCTCATCTTTTGTTTTCTTTTAAGGACTATCGTCCAACAGGTTAAATTCGTTGAGCTAAACTATCTCCTAAAAGGTTTAATGACTTGAGTGTTTGGTGGCCATAGCCTCCTTCCTCTGCGGCCTTTCCCCCGAGGTTAACCTTAAATATAGAAACGCCCTCCGCCGTTCTCCCTGGTTGTCCTTCCTTTCCAGCTCATCCAAGTACACGGCCAGGCCCCGTTCCTGTTCTCAGCAAAGCACACGGTCACCTCTGCCAGATTTCCTGCAGCTGGCTTCCCTCAGAGCATGTGCTCCAGTTTCCCTACTTGAAAGGTGTCCCAGAAAGGCTTGTCTCATCCCGTTCCCAGAGGGAGCCCAGAATCCCCAGAGACGACAGATAACAGCTGGTCCAGAAACCGTCGTCCAAACTTTTGAGGCCACAACCGTCAAACTGCAAGAACCGAATCAAGGGAGACTGAGCAACTTTCCCGAGCTGCTCCGGACAAAGACAGGCTGGGAAGACGGGAGGGATGTGGCTGAGGGCGCAGTGGCCTTGGCCGCTGCGGGCACGCTTGCCGCCCCTGCGATATCATAATCATTTCCATCTTGGTAACCGCTGCCATATCACAACGTTATGACTTCATGGGAGGCTGGGCCAGATGAGAAGCAGAGCCGTGAGCAAAGAATGCTTGTTAAAGCAAAACTATTCTCAATCATGGAAAGAGGGATTTGGGAAACTAATCTGGCCAAGAACTTTTTTTTTAATGTTCTCCGCGTTAGAACCGTGTCCAGGCTCAGCGCTGACACACCCGGGACAGTCGGGGATAAAAGAGCCTCCAAGAAACCGTGTGAAGGGCAGCACGGGGGGTTAGCCGCCGCCTGGTCCTCCAGGACAGGGCCCTAAATTCCTCCCACGCAGGAGGGGCCCATTCTCTTACAAGTTGGGAATAAAGGGTATTTATTCTCCTGACGCCACATCTCAGGGTGGAAAGTAGCTAATTTCTACCGACAAACACTAACAGACCGTTTACTCACCTCTGTGCAGAAGCCAGGGGTGAGAGTGTCCAGCGTGAAGGGCAGCGTGGAAAGGCTACATGGGTGTGTGCTCCGCAGCCACCAAACCCCTCGGACCACGAGGCGAGGGGAGGATGGTCCCTGCTGCCCACGTCCGGGCTTGGGGATGGGAGGGTCTCTCGCAAGCACTGGCCTGTGGCTGCCAAAAGCTGCCCATCGTAATGCGGGTCAGGGCAGAGGTACCTGCCCCGAACAGATGAGGAAAAACGCAAAGAGTCCACAGAACTGAGGCCGTGCAGCGTCCTAAGGGCAGAGCCCCACCCTCCAGGGCTCCCTTACCATCCTCTCAACACAGCAGAGGAACAGGGAAGCAAGAATCGAGGTGGAAACCATTTCCAAGAAAAGCAGTCCCCTGAGGGGGGGCCCGGCAACGCTCTCGGGAGGAGGACGCGGTGGGGATGCCGCGGGCAGTGGCGGGTCGTGCAGGAAGCCCCTCCTGTGAGTGAGAAGGAAAGTGTGCGGTCAGCATGGGGGCAAGAGGGGAGAGGAAGCAACTCTGAACCGTGTCCTGAGACACAATGCGCTCCATGCTGACCCCCCAAACGGCTCCAGGAAAAGTATTTTGACTTTCATATCCTTTCGGCAGACAAAGAGCTCTGTGTATCAGTATATATTTAATTAGCTGTGCTTTCAGGACCACTACTGAGAGATGACCCTGGTCCTAAAGCAGGAGGAGGCTGATCCTGATGCCAGGTGAACACCAGCCACCCAGCAGCGCCTACACAGCGAACCCCACCACTGGATCCAAAAGGCAAGTCCCCTGGCATCACATGGATGGAAGGCTTCCCTGGACTCTCCTTAAGCCGCCCAGGTCCGGCCCACCCCCACCTGCTCCAGCTCTGTGACTCCGAAAGTGACTCCATGTCACCTGTGAAATGAAAATGACGCTGACACTTACGTCGTGGTCTGAGCAGCAGCGAGGGTCATCCCGTCTGAACGCCATCGTCAGGGAAGAGAAGGATGCTTTGCCTCAGGTGTGACTATAAAATAATATAATAATAAAATAATACGGCTCTTTTGTTACAAATATAGCAGAACCCAAAAGGCCACGTCCCCAACATTTTACTATTTCAAGTTGATACATTTCAAACTTTTGAGCCACAGGAAAGATAGGAACTATTTTCTCAGGTGATAACTTGATTCTGTCACACTGAGGGCATTCTGAAGACAGTGCCAGCTCAGAGCAGTCAGAAATAAGATCCTCTTTGGCCGCTGACCCTCCGCGTGGGGCCTGGGCGCGCAGGCCGACTGTCCGCAGTTGACACCGGGGAAGGTGTCTCGGCAACAGGAAGAGAAGCTGAGAGCCACGCGCTCACGGGGCCGCTCCCTGTGACGGCGGCTCTCCAGGTAGACCCTCCCGGACAGGTTCCACGCTCCTGCCGTAGTGCCCCGGGGGCCCTGTCCACCATTTATTCAGGAGTTTTAAAGGATTTCTTTTTTCCATCCTAGAAAACTTATGTTCACACGAAAACTGGTACATGAATGTTTACAGAGGCTTTCTTTGTAATAGCCCAAAACAGGAGCAAACTCAGGTGTCCTTCAGCAGATGGGTGGTTGCAGAAAAGATGCTCCATCCAGACTGCGGAAGGGGCTCAGACTAAAAGGATGCGCAGATCCAGACAAGGAGGACGGGCCTCACGGAATTACGCTCAGTGAGGACACGTCCCATACATGTTGTATAACATACAGAGACGGAAAAGAGATGGTCGCTGCCAGGGGCAGGGGTGGCGGTGACCCAAAAGGGAAGCCCAGGGATCCTGGTGATGGGATAAACAAAGAGATGAACAAACCCTGGTGATGGGTACGTCAGTAGCTGCACAAACTCAGTATTTAGGTTGTGACGTGGAGTTGTGGGTCCATAGTTTCACGGGGTGTTACCCTGGGGAGGCAGGATAAAAGGTGCAGGGGTTTTCTGCCTTTTATCTCACAACTGCACATGACTCTTTAATTATCCCAAAATAAAAAGTTTAAAAACATATTCTTTGTGGAAAAATCTGTGACCCAGAACTCATGCCCACGTGATGGCCCAGCTTCCTATGGGGCCGGCCAGCCTCTCTTTTTTGGTGAAAATCACGTATTCATTTTTATCAGTAAAGAGCCTCCGAGTGCAGGGGGTAGACCCAGGCCAGTCCAGCTCCACTGGTGCCAGGTCGGTCCCGAGGCAGTGCCCCCGACCCCAGGCTCTCGCTTTGTCCCGTGTGTGTGGTTCGTCGTGTCGCTCACGCTCGACCTCCCCGTCTGCCGGGAAGCCGTCGCGGTGGGCTGTCCTGTGCGCGTGTGTGTCTACGTTTACGTGATGAGAAAACTTCCCACCTTACTGAGACTGCTAAGATACTTCTGGGTTTCAAGTAAAGCTATTTTTATGAACGGAAGAGTTACGTTATAAGTTACTCGTATGTAACTTCATTCCACAGTAGTTTGGGGGCTACCGGAATATTACTGCACGTAGTAGATGCTCGAGGACTGGACAGTTGAAGTCAGTTGAACCGATGATCGATTGGAGATGCCTGAGCAAAGGCAGGACGCACACCTACCAGTCCGTCTACACGTCCTTAAAACTATTCCATGGTGAAAGTGGTACCTCCAGCCCCACCCCTCCCCAAACCCCAGATCCACGTACCCCATTCCTACTAAGCTCTCACTGGGGCCCTGACGCAGCCTGCTGGGAACGGCCCATCCCCCAGCCTCGCCCCGTTCACCCTGGTTTCTCGCATCTCATCCTCCACGACGACTCCATCGGCAAAGTCCGCTGGCTACATCTTCCAGAAGCATCCATGGTCAGGCACCTCGCCATCTCCAGCAACAGCCCCCGTTCACAACACCGCTGCGCCCTCCCGGACCCTCGCAGCGGCCTCTCAGGGGCTGAGTCAGGCCCAGCGTGTCCAGGTTCCTCGTAGCCGTGGCCCCTGCTCTCTCCGCGGACCCCACCGTGACCAAAAGCCAGCGTGGATGCTCGGACTAAGCCCAGCCTTGGAAAGCACCACTCCTCGAGGTCACCAGGCTTGGTGCCCAGGGGCCCTGAGCCCGTGTGAGTAGCCACTAGGTCGTCCGGCCGAGTGATGAGAGACCTCGGGTCAGGCCCAGACCCAGGGAGAAGCCGGGCCCATCCGGGAGCAGCGCTGCCTGGCGGCTGGGCCCGAGGGGCATGACCGGTGCCCAGGTGCCCGCGGGGCCGCGGCTCCAGTAGCTCACACGCCACGGCCACACACACAGGGCGGCCGGGCAGCCGGGCAGGCGGGGCCCAGGCCGCTGGCTGCCGGGGGCTGCGGGCAGCCCGAGGGCTGGCCCGGCCTCCTCCCCTCTCTGCAAACAGCAGCCAGGCCTCCTCCAAACCCCGTGGGTCGCCAGGCAGCTCCTGGCCTCCGCCTCACGTTCTGTGGCTGAAAAGCAGAGGAAAACTCTGCAGGATCTGAGCTGACTCTGCCCAGGACGCGTGGGGCGTGGGGTCGCCTGCCGAGAGTGGAAGGATGGCGGTGGGGTCATGCCCTCCCCATGCGGGATGGATGTGGCCCGGGGGCGGCCCTGCCTCTTCACCCTCCGCTTCCCAAGCCCTTCGCTGCCTGTGACCGACACGGACACGTGGTGAGGAATTTAGCTGTAAAAGCCAATGACTGGACACCAGCACACGTGTCTGTGGTCACGAGGACGAGTCCCTTACTCCACGCGTGATCCGTCCCGCCTCCTGCCGTGTCTTCCAGCCGACACGCCCGCCCCCAGCAGGGTGTGAGACGTGGTCTCCAGAGGAGCTGAATAGCCGGCGTGGGGGGGGGGTGGGTGGCGGAAGGGGCCGGGCTCCACGCACAGGACCCACCTCGGGCTCCACGCTGGCACAGGCCCCCCCAGACAGGTACCCGGAGGGGAGCGGGAGGGCAGGGGCTCTGGGGGCGTCCTGGGACCCCCGTACCTCCTGCCCCTGCCTGGTGGTGCCCCCAGGGATTAGATGAGGCCGTTTGGGTGACACGCTGGGAGCGCAGGAAGCCCTCGATCGGTCCCCGCTGCTCTCGTTGTCATCGGAGATGACGGGAGCCCCGCCCCACCCCCATTCCCTGTGCCCGGACACTCCCCGCGGGGTCAGAAATCAGGGCGGCAGCACACAGGCAGGACAGGCTCACACAGGGAGGCAGATGCCGGGACGGTCCCCCCACGGGACGGGCGCCAACGTCGTCCCTCCGGACCCTCTGGGCATGTGGTCACCACCGGGCTGGTCAGGGTGAGTGAGCAGGGATCCGTCCCCACGTCCAGGAGCACAGGGTGTGCAAGAGATGAGGGGGGGGGGGTCCTGGCAAAGACCACCACACCTGCTCTCAGACACAGAGTCAGGCCCAAGTTGCTGTGTGACCTTGGGCAGAACGCCTGACCTTCCTGAGCTATCCTGTGGGTGGAGAGCAGCCCTGTAATAAAGACCAGACACAAGCGGGCCTACTCCATCTGCAGAAGGAATTCGGACACCCACGTTCCTGCCCTCTGTTCCCTCTGCTTCAACAACGATGTTTTGGGAACCTCTCCACTGGCCACAAGTTTATATAACCTCTCATCTGCCAATTCTAGCAGAGAAAAATGCTTGAGGTTTTACAGAGCAGTTATGTTCACATAAAAACAACATCAAATCCTGCACTGTAATATGTGAAATAAATCCAATTTTCATCACTAATGATAATAGAAGGAAACATCGTTGGAAAGAGGGCTGTTCTCTACCTATAACCGTCAATAGCCTCCTAATCGGCAGAGGGACCAAGTGCAGAGAATCTCCAAGGAGGATGAAGCCAGGTCACCTTTCTGGTCGCCTTCCTCGTTAGTTACAGGTATTGAAGGTGAGTCTGATTCTGGACGTCACGCACTCTTGCTCCCCACTCTTACAAGGCTCACTCACTGATGCACTCCCCGCCGACGATGCGCCCGTGTGTGCACTTGGACGCACGGCGAGCACACGGGCTGACCCAGCTGGAGCCCGGGGTCGGCTGGTGAAAGATCGGGACTGTGACAGCAGGAAGTCTTCTGATGGGGGCAGACACAGGAGGCTGCGGGCGGCTGTTCACCCAGCTTCTGGGCCGGGGTTCTTGAAACGGGTGACAGACACGACCCAAAGTGGTAGCAAAAGCTGAAAGAGTATTTCAAGCAGAGAGAGCAGCGAACGGAACCCGTCAGAGTGAAGGAGGGCGTTTCTGTAAACGCACGGAGTGTGGGGGCTGCGGTGGCCAGAGGGTCAGGCGGGCAGTCAGGAAATGGTCCAGGAAAGCATGCGAAGGCCTCTGGACCTTATCTCCTTGAGAGTGATGGAGACGCACCGACACGTGTGTCGGGGGAAACTGCAGCATACGGGCCCGGAAACAAGGGGCCAGGGGGGTGACCAAGGAGGGGGAGCATCCCAAGGTTCTAGGAGGTCAGGGCCGGGGAGGGGGGCAGCTCCAGCTGCTCAACAGACCCCGGGGCTCAGCGACTTGACACAGTCCAAGTCAGCGTCCTGCCCACACCCTGCCTGCGGCAGACGCCCCCGAGAAGCAGCCACCCTCCACGTGGCCACCTGGGATGCTGTGTCCTCTCCATCCAGCCCAGGGGCCGAAAGCGTGGGTGAGCCCACATTCTTCTTGCCCACATTCCTCTTGCCTTGCATCCCACGAGCTGGAACCAGTCACGTGGACCAGGAGGTGAGAGAAACATCTGCTGTACCGTTGTGATGAAAAGAGCACACATCTCTGCTACAAGGACTGAAAGAAGGAGCCTTCTGATTTAGCCGCAAAAGATGTTTATTGACTGTACCGGTCAGCTATCGCTGCCTGACAAGCCACCCCAAAACGCGGTGCTTTCAAAAGGCAACAAGTCACATTTGTCACAGGTGTACAGAGTGGCTGGAACGCTGCTGACATGGGCAGAGCTCAGCTGATTCGATTTGGGCTCACGATCTGTTGTCACTGCTGGTCAGCTGAGGGTCCCCTGGGCCGGGCAGGTTCGCCTCAGCTCCACGTAGCCTCCTGTGCTCCGGTGGGTCAGCTTGGCCTTTTCTTCACGGCAAAGGCAAGGTCCCAAGACAGAGAGCAGATGCATGCAAGACCCCTGAGGGCTGGGCCTGGAACTGGGACATTGCACACATTCTGTTAGACCAAAGCAAGTCACTGGACAGCCCAGACGCAGACAGTGGGGACACAGATCCACCGTTCAGTGGGAAAGCTAGAGCCACGTGGCAAACGATGCAGCCACCTTCTCGGGGAGAGCAGGGAACTGGAGCCGTTTCTCCCAAAGGGACTGTGGCTTGTGAGAGAGGCGGGCTCTGAGCAGACGCCCACCCGACTCCGGAAGTTCAAACACACATAATCTAAGCCACGATTGGCCTGATAAAGGAGGGGTAGGGAAAACAGACTGGAAATGCTCGAGGATGCTGGGAGCCTGACTGCGGCCCCGAGAAGGGCACCAGACCAGGGGAATCGCTGGGCCGGTCGGGGCCTCGCTGGTTCCCACAGAGATGCGTCCAGCATTTCCCCAGGAGCTTGGACGTGGCTTTTGTTCTCTGAGCAGCCCCCCTACGTGCTGGCCCGTCCCTGCCCTGCGAGACCCACCCTCTGGGTGAGAAGGTGCCAAGGCCGGAGCAGTGGGCAGGGGAGTACAGACAGTACTGTCGTGACGGCTGACGCAGATCTCCCCCAGGGCTGTTCAAAATATGCCCAACTGGGGGACTGGGGCTCGGGGCGGGGGTGTCAGTCCTTCTGGTCTTGCCCACCCTCCCTCCCCCGCTCCTCCAGCAAGACCCAGCCAGGCCGGGGGCAGCACCCGTGTCCCCGTGGATGTGCCGTGCAGGCTTCTGCTCGTGGGGGGATGTCCAAAGCCGCCGACCCGAGGGAGGCCCTGGGCTCCAAGAAAAACCCAGCCCACGGCCTCCAGGCTACCTCACCTCCGGGCGAGGTCCCTCTTTTCCTGGGAGCTGCCGCACCCTGACCGTCCTCACTGCGGGCAACACCCTGAGCTCCGAGCCGTCCACCCTTGATGCGCTGAGGAACTTAGGACTTATGGGATTCCACCCCCCACCCATGCGCTCCACAAAGCTTGGCTTTCAGCAAATTAAGTTGCCAAATAAAATTTGGATTTGACGGTCAAAAACAAGACTTCTTCTCATTCAGGGTCTGCTCTTTTCCTGCAGAATCTAAAGCAGCGTCTTCTAAGGTTGTAAGGCTTGTAGATATGACAATACATCTGGGAAACTCGTCCCGGTTACAAAACTCCTGGTGCAACCCCACGACGAGCAGTGGGCCTGACTCTGCTTCCAAAGAAAGTAGCATCCGTGACTGTGTTTCAGCTCCTTTGCTGGGGCAGGGGGTTATTGTTTGAACGCACGGTCCCTCTAGGACACCCAGGCTTCCCCTGATGCTTTTGCTGTAAGATACTCCCCAGGTTCTGTTACCTGACCCTCCATTCATTTGTCCCTGGAGCATATGTATACACCCAGTAAATGCCTGCGGTTCCCCAGGTCATGTGCTGGGACCACAACAGGCGGTGCAGACACACAGACGTGACGTGGACCCTCCAGAAGGGCAGACAAGGAGACACACTAGTCATTGTGTCAGCATCTTCACACAGCTCTGCTGCACCTGCTGTAACCACCGGCGCCCGCCTCTCGTCTGGGGTGTCCCTGGCGCTCGGTGCCAGCCAGGCCCCAACCACCCTTACACAAGCCCTCAGACGTCTTCATCAGCATCACGGGCAAGTCTAAGGGGGCTGCATGGCCGGCACGGCGATGACCCAGGCCACATCCAGTCCATCCGGGCAGAGGCCCGGTCACCGCTTCACACCCCAGCCGAGGAACAAACGCACGACTATCCTCCGTCCAATGATCTCAAGGCTAAACAGCGCCTAGAGACCACGCAGGACATACAGGGGACGGGACCCACCTTCCTCCCTGCAACGTCTCTGGGAAAATGCGACAGGCCCAGAATGTGGTCCAGGTTCTAGACAGAAGCTTGGTCGCAGCTTTAGAAGTTCAGTCCCCACTGCTCACCTGCGTGTCTGGGGAAGAGAGGTCGCTTCAGAGCCACCTCCCTCTGCAGATCCAGCAGATACTTGAAAACCAGCTAATTCCAGAGGAGAAAGCTGCAAAAACTCTCTCTTTCTTAAAGGTTTCCTTGGACCAAACATTCAAGGAAAGTGTTATCGTAAGAATGTATTATAAATTTGAAGAAACAATCAAATCAAAAAAAAATAACTCTTTAGAATATATGTCCGGGTTTCATGTTGTTTGTTTGTTTTTCATGTTGGCAGGAAAAAAGACGGTGAAGGCAAGTAGTGCAAGAAGATGTAGCCAGGAGGGAGGCTGGCAGACGCATCCGTGCAGCGGGAATGACTCGGACTCCCAAAGGGCTCAGACGGGAAGGACAGACGACCGCGCTTCGAAATGAAAATAAACGTCTTAATGAAGAGGGCGCTTGGTGTTCCTAATTACAGGCAGGAAGATGGTTTTAAGGCACCATTTCAATAACTGTTGTTTGGAGAAGATTCCAGACAAGGAAAGGCCACAGTGCAGGGGGTGTCGGCTGCTGGCTGGGTGACCAGGCTCTCATGCTGAGAAGCCGCATTTATTTCTATCAAAAAGAGCAAAACGATTTACAGAAATGTCATTAATTTTCAAAATCCGCCCTGAGAGGGCAGAGGAAGCAGAAGGAAGCATTGCGGTGGCCATGGGCAGCCCACCTCCTCCAGTCTCTGAGAAGGTGTTTCTCCCCAGGTACACGCGAGCG
>NW_006790942.1:858428-867840 GCF_000442215.2 Lipotes vexillifer | reverse complement strand
AGCGTCGTGAAGAATTTACAAAGGGTCCTGCATAAAGTTAGTTAGATCTGGCTTGGGTTTTTATGTTTGGTTGGTTAGTTTTTTTGTTTGTTTGTTTGTTTGCTTGTTTTTGTTGGGGCGGGTGTTTTGTTTTGTTTTAATAAAGTTGAACAAATATAGGCACTTAAAGTGTAAATGTATTTCTTGGGAAGAATTGTAACCAGGTCAATTTACATCTCCACGACCCCCAGGTCAGAAACTTGCAAAGATACGGGGATGATTTTCTGGAGGAAAAAACTGGCAAAATTTCCAACTTATGCCTTTTACCCTAAAGATGACGATTACGTTGCATGTTGGGGTGAGGGCAGCTCTGTGTTTTTTAATCTATAGGTAAAGTTTCAAAAACTAACGTAGATTAAGTGGGTCTGAGTGTGATTAAATTTATGAATACGGAGAAAAATATGGAGTTTTATTAACTGTGGAAGGAATGTGGGTCCTTAGCTGCCCAGCCAGTTCACAAAGACCAAGGAGATCGCCTTACAGGGGTTAAATAAACACAGTATTTTATATTCTAGTTCAAATGAATCCACTTGCAGCAAGACTTAGAGTCTACAATTGGCTTATGAAATCGGCCGTCTCCAGGGCTTTCTGGAGCCTGCCCGGAGGTGCAGCCCTTGGGCAGCAGGGCACTCCGCTCAGGGCCTCACGGGATGGTCTTTTCACATCGTGGCACAGTGCGTGTCCTACAGCAGTTCAGAAGCAGGGCGTGCGAAAGAACACGCTTATGCAAAGAAGACAGCGCAGGGAGAGTGGGTGGCGGGGACGGTCTGCAGGTGGAGAGGGGGCCCGGGCGCGGGCTGACACCGCCTCCAGGGTGGATCGATTTCCAGAGATCTTAGCGAACGCCCTCGGGACCCAGGATCCAGGGAGACCAGGCGATCCGGTGCTGCAGAAGCAGGCCCCGAGGCCAGGGGAGAGGCCACCTCTCCTGGTGCGGCTGCTCGGCAGAGCCCCCCAGCCCGGACCTCCCCTCCTCAAGGCCGTCTGGCCAGCCAGGAGCTTGTTAATTGTGCCAGTGACTGGTTTGCCAGCAGCTCCCACAGATTAATGTTTCAGGAGTCAGAGACCCAGCTGAGAGTGAAAAGAGCATCCACTCAGCCGGGAATCACATTTCAAAACTGCGGGGGAAAGAGAGAGAGAGAGAAAGTGTTTCTCGAGTGAAGAGGAAGAGACTCGTTCATCTCGTGAGGCCCAGACTCCGGCCCCAATCGGCTCCGGACTCAGAGCTCCCAACAGGGGGCCTGCCAGGGTTGCCCCGCTAGAGAGCGGCCCCTGCACTTTGAGCATCTCTTAGTTTTTCCGCGGCAAAACTGCACACCGCTTAAACTTCCTGTGGTTAAAAAGTGCTTTTCAAGAACGTGTTTCTGAAATTAAAAAATGACCTGAGACTGTGCAACGTTTTTCTCACGAGGACCAGAAAGGCCTGATGCTCTGCCTGCACGATGGGCTGGTTCCGAGCTCCCAGTGAGGGGCGGGCTGGGGGCAGGGGGGCTGCAAACAGCCGCCGGCGGGTTCCCAGCTCCACCCCCGCCCCGGGCTCCCTCCCCCACCCAGGCCTCCCTACCCACCCTGGCCCCGCACACCCCCAGCACCCCTCTCCCCAACCCCGGGCGGCTCCGCCGGGACCCAGGCCTCCGGCCGCCCTCCCTCCCTGGGCCGTCCCCGCCTGCCTGTCATCTTTGCTCTAATTGTTTCCAGATCCGTGTGGGAGGTCAGGCCCGGGAGTGCTTTGCCGTGTGCCAAGTTTATAAACAGAGCAGAGCTTCCAGATGGCCGCAGGCTCCAGCCTGGCGAGCAGGTTGATTGGGAGCAGAGTAACAACAGGTGGAGAGCAGACAATGAGTTCCTTGACACTTGCTAACTCCCTTTACCTCTTCCCCTCGCAGCCCTCAGCCCCATCTGCCACAGTCCCCAGCAGATTTCCAAAATGCTCAGATGGATAAGGGAGGGGGGAGTGGAATGCAAAGAAAACACGGCATTTCCCTAATGAGGGCGGGGGCTGGGGGAGGAGGGGGCGGGGCAGGCTCCCTGGGCTTCAGAGCCGCTGGGCCTGCGGGAGGAGGGGCTTGGTGGGGTGCCCGGCCCCCCCAGTTCTGTGCTAAGGGGGCAGCTCGTCTTAGCAAGTGTTCTGGGAAATGCCTCATGATTCTCTGGAAGAGGATGGACCACGCAATCCAATCCCATTACGCTGCTCAAGGATCCAACAGGAGGGGCTGGGCTGGAGTCCGAATCCGTCCAAGTGAACAAAGTCTGCCCTTGGAGACCCTTCGGCCACAGAACAGTCTCCGTCCCCGGTGGAGAGGCCAGCCGGGGGCTGGGGTGAAATGGGGTTTCAGTAAAGACGCCTCAGACGCCTCTGCTCAGACGAGTGCACCCCGCAGGCCCTGCAGCGGCTCCCACGAGGGGACGGGCTCCGAGTCGCAGGGTCCCCAGGCCGACCCAGAGCCCCTGAGGGTGGCAAGGCCGAGCCCGTGATCCCAGCTAGAATCCAGGCTGGCTCAGGCGGGAACCCTCCTGGGTTTAAATCCCTGACCTACAGAGAGCGCCTGTGAAAATAAAGCATATAAATATCAAAAGCACGTCTTTAAGTGTCTGAGTTAAGACTGGGTTATCTTCTGCGAGTCTTTGAATCTGACTTTCTACTTATAAAATGTAACCCGACACTGCGCTTTGAAGATGCGGGATCTGGGACCAGGACCTAGCAGTTTATCTGAACTGACAGGACGCGGGTGCCCAGGGGTCCACCCACCCGCCCAGGCCCCGGCCCAGGCCCGACTCACCGGAAGGCCCTGCAGAGCTGCAGTGTAACATTCTGCTCCGCAGGAAAATGCAGGGAATCTAAAGAGGGGCCTGGATAATTTGGTCTTTATAAGGAAAGAATACAAACTCGTGTGTCTTTAATTACCTTCGCTAGTTTTCCACACGGGCTGTCACTGACTGATGCTTTAGCCACAAGGCTGCAAGCATTATAGAAGGAATTCTTAAGAAAACAAATCATGCTTTAAATGAAAGAGCAAGAAAACGAGTTAGAGGGAGTGAACTCCAGACTGGGAGGGTGAACGGGGCAGGGGGAGGGGAGAGGAGGGGAGGGGCAGGCGGCGCTGGGGACCATCCGCACCCCAGCCTCACAGTCTCTGGTGAAGTCCTCGCTTTGGGAGGGTGTAGCTCCAGAGCAGCTTCCGGGGCGTGGCTGGGCAGGTCCCCGAGAGACAGGTGCCCCGAGTGTAAACACAGCAGCCCCCTGCCCCACACTCAGGAGTATCAGAAAGCACGGGGTCCGTCACAGCTAGAGCATCCCGGCACATCGTCACCCGGGAGCAGGCTCTGCCCCAGACACGAAGCGCCAGCAGCCGGAGAGCGTCCCCCCGACACAGCGCGGTTCACCCCAGCACCTGGTGAGCTTACCCTGCGACTTGAGGCAGTCACGCGGCATCCTCCAAGGGGACCACCCTCCTTATAGGCAGAACTTTTCCACTTGTGCTCTGAGGCTGGGCGTGGAATTGTGTTCCCAACCACAAAGCACCGAGACCCACCATCGTGGCACCCTGTGAATTCACCAGAACAGGGCACACAGCTCTTCCTGCAAATTGCAAGTACCAGGCTAAACTGAAAGCTACTTTCATAGTTTAAAATCTCAACGTGGTCTCTAGACAGTTAGCGGAGAGTGGAATTTGTTCTCTCCGTCTACACAATCATAAATATGAAGCCAAAAGAAAAAAAAAAAAGAGCTTAGTGATAACATTGGAAAGTGGCACGGCGTTCCCTAATTTCACAGACAAATGAAAACAGTCAACGTGTTAGGATCAGAAGTGTCACACCGCGTGCGCGAGCTGGCTTTTCCCACGTGCCAACGTGACTCTGAGCTTCACTTGAGGCCAAAGTGCAGAACCTAAAACGCAGGAAAAGAACTATCTTCTTCAGACTTTATTTTTCAAACTGGAATTTATTGCTCCTTTTCAAACGTAGACCAGAATATTTCAGCAAACACAATGTGTTTGTAATTTTTATATGCTGGTGGTTCTTAGGCAGAATAACGAGGCTGTAAAGCAGGCCTGCTCGGCCTGAGTGTGCAGAGGGGCTTTAAGTCCCGGTGCTTCCTAGCAGCGCTGCCCTAGGGAGCTCGCTCAGATGCTTCCTGACATGAAACTCAGGCAGAAGTTAGCCAGTTAACCAGCCAAGCGCCTCTTTATGTAACGTTTGAAACACTTTTAACCAGAATTAAGGGATTTTTTTTCCCCTTAAACTTGGCAAGCAACTGAAAAGACCAGTGTGGAGGAGGTGAGAAATGCCATTTCCAAGTCCTGAAGCCAAGTCAGCTGCCCGCGGTGACTTAACCCAGATTCCCGCACAATGGAGCGTTTGTCAGCCCCCAGCTTAGACGTGAGGAGGCAGTCAGGGCCGTGAAGTGTGGGTGATAAGCACATCCTTTCCACTACGTTTGGTCCTAAGCGTTCACCCCTCCACGCCACCCCTCCCTCTGCTTTGCCAAAAGCCTGTCCCGCTGTGCAGTTATGCCGTGTCCTCCCAGACAGAAGTCACCGGCTGCACCCACCTGGCCGCCTCTCGGGCTGCCGGGGCACCAGCCCCACCCAGAAAGCCAACAGCTGCCAGCGGGGAGGGATGTGGAGCCACAGGGGTCTCTTGCCGGGCAAAGACCCTGGCAGAGCCAAGCACCCTGACCCACAGCCGAGCGGACGTGACCCCCAGCAGAGGCCCCAGCGCACTCAGCCTCCGCCCGTCACTCCTGCTGGAACCAGGGTTTCAGAGGCTGTGCGCCAGCGCATTTCCTTTCCATCTTCACCTTCAGGTGTGCAGCGTGGCCGAATTTTCCCCTTCACTGGAGCAGGAAAGACAGAATTGTAGTCAGGGCATCACTTCAGCCTGTGCCTGACGGGGCTGTGGGTAAAGACAGGGACGTGGGTACAGTCCATCCAACACTGGCCACAAACAGCCACAGAGCAGTCGAATGTATCTGAACAGGCACCGTCCCGCAGGGTCAGTACTTTCAAACTCCCAGTCCGGCCATTTGGAGCTGCACCTTTCAATGCTGTCCGGTCACGCTGCCTTTGAAGCGACCGTCCAGAGCCACCGAGAAAAGGCTTCTGACTCCACGCCTCTGCTGATGAATCAGACCTCGCTCACAGCAATGCACCTCGTGTGTGATGGTCACATAGTCAATGTAAACCTTCTGGGGTGCCCTACATTCAGCAGCTAGCGCAGGGGCTCTGCTGTTAGAGTGTAGCCAAGGACTCGGCCAGACACCACATCTAATCCCCCAGGGGTGGTGAGTGCGTGGGCGGGGAAACAGGCCTCTGACCCTGCACCGCAGGAGTGGCCCCGGGCACAGCTGACCTGGGCCCCCCGCTTCCTCCAACTCAGAGAGTCCCAGCCATTTAACTCGAAGTACTAAGAATGTACTCATGAGGGTGAAGAATGTAGTGTGGGTCGTACATTTCTTTAAAAAAAAAAAATCCATCAAATGCTGTTTTGTTCTACAACAGTGAAACCAGAGCTCCTGGAATCGGAAATGAAGAATCTTAGAAATTCTGTAGAAATCAAAGGGATGATACCCTGAACTGACAGAAAGGGATCCAGAGATAAACCACGAATTTTAAAAAGTAAACTTAATTCCTTTGCCAAGGAGAACAACCCAACTCAACATGTTTAGATGATATCATGGAAGATATTCTTTGGAAGAAAATTGATTTCCTTTTGCGTTTTTTAAAGAATTTTCATTCGCTTTCAAGTCACGGAGCTTTCTATAACTTAGGATGTTTCCAAAAGCAGAGACTTGTTTTTGTTGGGTGGATGCACTGTTTGTGATGTCGAGTCACAGCTGGTGAGCTCACACGGCCCTTACGTGCATCCCCAGGAGCCCAGCAAGGACCTCCCTGGTGTCACCCCCATCTCGAAATTCCCACCTTGGTTCTGATGCCAACAGGGTGGGAAATGCCTTTGTCCCGAAACCTGGAGACGTTTTCCACATCTGATTTAGTGACACATCCTTGCAGGCCATCACCCCCTCTGAGGGACAAATAAGCGAATTATAAAGAACACAATTAAAATTTGTCCTAACACTGAAATAAATTCTTGCTACAATTGGACAAAGTTATTTTATTTGGAAAGGACCAAAAGTTACTGGTGTCCCGTTTGCTTCTGATAAAGATTCTTAAATATCCGAAAGGATTAGGAAAGTAGTACTTAGCGGTAATAACTTATTCCCAATAAAAGCGATCTTTGGCCAAGACCCAAGTAAAAGTTACGTAACCCAAATAAAACTCATGACAGTTGAGAAGGGCCTGCTTTCCTAAAACTCAAATGTCCTCAAGCAGATTTCCTAATAGCTACCTGATGGCACATGACTCAGGAAAATATAGAGAAAGAGAGGGACAGAGAGACAGACAGAGGGAGGACAGTGTGGATGCTTTCATCATTGCAAGAAAGGCCACCTGAGTAACAGCGGAACACGTGTCAGCGAATCAGGTCACGTCAGGCAGGCGCCAAGGATCCCGGCCCGACCCACACCTCCCCTCAGGGACTCAGGAGCCTCGAGGAGCTGGCAGAAGTCCTCTGGCATGAAGATGCGGTGTTTCCTCGGGAGAAGCCATGAGGGGGAGGCCTGGGCAGCCTCTGTGGGGCCAGCACGCCCCTCCTGATGGAAGAGAAACTTCCCGAGAGCAGGCTATTGGGGACGCGGCACGCCGGCACCTACAGGACACCTGCCCTGTGGCCGCCAGCCTGAGAAGGGCCACAGCCCACGAGCTTCATGGGAAACCCTCAGGGAGGCTGTGAAGAAGGGCTTCCTCGATCTGGGGGCTCTGGGGTCACAGCCATGGACAAGAGTCTCGCACCGTCACCAGGAGGACAGGGCACCAGCAGAGGAGAGCCCGAGTCAGACTCGGGATGGGCCCCCAGCCTGGCGCCCGGAGCTTCCCCACCGTCCAGGGCAGGGGGCTGCAGGCCCCTTGAGACCCTAGCCCGGGAGGCGTGTGTCTGTGAAGGAGGCCAAGGGTGACAGGTGGGCTGGCCTGGCCTCTCCAGCTGAGTCCTTTGGCCAGAGGGTCGGGTCCCCAGGTGTGAATGAAGCTGTGACCTGGTCCCCAGGCCAGGGACGGTGAGGATGAGAGACCACGTGGGATTTGTCCATAAATGGCCCAGCAGGACCAGGCCTTTCAGAGAGGGATCTCTGACCCTCGGGGTGAGACCGTGGACGCTTCCATGGAAGTTCCCGGGAGGAACAGTCAAGCCATTCGCTTGGGCAAGAGATTCCTGGAAAAATAAAATTATCCTGTGAAATCAGAGGACTAGCACGAAATCATGCTGGCTTCAGTTCTGTGTCCGGACAGAGTGTGGGCGGAGCATCTCAAATAAGAAACTGTTGTAAATAACATACAAGTAACATGATAAATGATAAAGGTGACAAACATACTATTTAACAGGAATTCGGAATTAAACGTCCAGAAGAACTCGTATCAACACTGGGGGTTGTGGCAGAGTCAAAAAGATTGATTTGCTTTCATTGAGCACTTCCTCAGTGCCAGACAATTTTACAAACATCCCCCCCTAATTCCTCTCTCTGGCTGCTGAAGCTGGAGTTTCCGAGGCGGGGCCGTTAGGCAGTGAGGGGCCTCGGTCCACACCCAGGACCCAGGACCCGTGCTCCGAGCCCAGCTCACTGTCCCAGAACCGCCTCCAGACGCAAGGAACCCACAAAGGGAGAGGCTGGCTGAGTGAGTAGAGCAGGGGTCACCCGAACGGACGCCCCGAGCCGGGTGGCCCAGGCCCGCCGATGGGCCCGGCGGGTAAGTCCAGGGCTCCTTCCTCACCGGGCCGGACGCGGGGCTGCTGCACGCGGCACCCCCGCCCCCGGCAAAGGCCCTCGGTCCCAGGGCCGCAGGGACCGGCGGCCGCAGCTGTGCGCCCCCCCGCCTCACGCTCTAAGCAGCATCTCCCCCGCCGATGGGCCCGGTGTGTAAGTCCAGGGCTCCTTCCTCACCGGGCCGGACGCGGGGCTGCTGCACGCGGCACCCCCGCCCCCGGCAAAGGCCCTCGGTCCCAGGGCCGCAGGGACCGGCGGCCGCAGCTGTGCGCCCCCCCGCCTCACGCTCTAAGCAGCATCTCTGGGCCCCGTGCCAGGCTGCAGCCCGAGGGCGAGAGGCGCTTCCTCCTCGGGTTCGACCCTGGAAGCCTCCGGGGTTCAGGGAGGAGACCGTGGCTGCCAGCCCCCCCAGGATACCCCCAGGACAAGCTGCGTCTTCTGCCCTCTCCTGAGTTTCGAGCCATACCTGAGCCGGGCCCCGGGGACGCATGGATGGGCCTATCCTCGACCACCCAGGGCTCCTCCGGGTTTGGCCAACGCACACAGCCG
The DNA here is from genome assembly GCF_000442215.2 of Lipotes vexillifer. Taxonomy (NCBI): domain Eukaryota; kingdom Metazoa; phylum Chordata; class Mammalia; order Artiodactyla; family Lipotidae; genus Lipotes; species Lipotes vexillifer. The sequence continues at coordinate 859,433 of NW_006790942.1, read as the reverse complement.
GTGAGTCTACCCTGAGCCGTGGGGGGCCGTGGAAGTCGGGGCTGCCCCACTCACCCTTCCACGAGCTCGCAGCGCCCGAACGCTCGCGTCTGAAACCTACACGTCATCTCATCGTGATGACAAGGAGGCTCAGAGGAGTCACTCACGCTGCCTCCGCCTCTCAGGCTGCGGGAGCATTTGCAAGGCTTCAGTCACCAATAGGGCAGGAAGCGCCTTCCTCCAGGGAATGGTCACAAACAGAGCCCCGAGGGCCCTTCCTCATCCCCTGCTCGGGCGCAGCCGGGCAACTGCGGGAAGGACAGGAAGAGCTCCCCTCCTTCCTCGTGGGAAGCAGCTGAGTCACCAGCAAAAACAGTGACAGTGAGGACCTTACATCATCTACTGAGCATCTCGGGTCAGAGCTTTACATGTGGCCTCGTTTAGCTGTTACTAATACTTTTACTAAAGAAATTCTGAATCCTTACCAGATGGGCAGAATCTGCCCCCTTTCACAGATACCCATCTGCCCTGCCTTTAGCAAGATGCCAGCTGCCTGCACTTGTGGCTTGTTGCTGGCAAAGCCACGGTGTGAAGCCCCTTCCTCCACTCCCCGGACGACAGGCCCCCGCTGTCCACTGGGCCCGGCAGGACGCATGCGGTTCCGAGAGCAGAGCCTATGAGAAGAGATGCTGCAGTGAATACTCCTCTTAGGCAGGATGTGCAGTTGTTACTGTTCGATCTAATCTCCCACTGCTTCCGAAACTCTGCTGTTTTCTGATCCCTGGTTTCTGACCTTCCTGCACCAGAGGCACAATTAGTACGTCACTGGGCTTGAAGCAGTAGGACGGCCTCCGTGTCTCCCTGGCACAGTGATAAGACGGCATAACTAAGAATGGAAGGCCCATCCCGCTATAACTCATGTTCTAGTGTTTGTATTTTCAATTTTTCTCCCAACTTTCTCCAACATCCAGGTACCTGAGCTGAGTCCCACCCGGCTCCCACCTTATCCAAGAGCGTCGGGACAAC
>NW_006790942.1:849756-858418 GCF_000442215.2 Lipotes vexillifer | reverse complement strand
AGAGCGTCGGGACAACCTCCGAGGTGAGGAGTTAACGGGGAGAGGCGGACCCCACGCCCTGCGTAGTCCTGTTATGTTATCCTCAGTTGTCCGTTCCCCCTTGTCTGGCCCTGCTCGCCGGTCAGCCTAAAACCCCCTGTTCCCAAGCTCAGGGCCGGCCACCAGACAGTCCAGTCGAGCATGGAAGGAAGGATTAGCACTTTTGTTTATATTTCTTTTTATTGAACAAGGTGAGGAAAGAGAGTTTTCTTAATATCTAATAGGTGGTTGAGTGTAGGACACATATAACATATTACACTTCGGAAGAAAGATTCACACAATAATGACAGTAGGAGACATGTCCTGAGGCTTCAGTGTGGGTGATGCCTTGACCCCTCACGGCAGCCCTGCCAGCAGGTCCCCATGCACCTCGCCAAGCAACACTGCAAAGACTGCGAAAATGAAACTGCCGTTGGAGCCTCAGTCCACAAAAGTAGTGTAAGACTCTGTGGCAAACCTAAAAGCACAATTGTCTGCTGAAACTAAGGCTCAACTGGTGCCCGGAGACTCCTTGTGTAACAGACAAAACATCCGGGATGCAACTGCAACTCACCTGTCACATCAAGAACCAGGAAAACACAACTTGAAGGGAAAAAGCCAGTAGACTGAAGCTAACAATGATATTAATCAGAAAATAGAATCATCTGACGAGGACTTTAAAACAGGCATCAAAATATTTCAACAATCAATTATAAATTCTCTTGAAACAAGTGAAAAAACAAATCTCGGAAAAGAAAAAAGGTTATAAAAAAGAACCAAATGGAATTCCCTGATGGCGCAGTGGTTAAGCATCTGCCTGCCAATGCAGGGGACACAGGTTCAATCCCTGATCTGGGAAGATCCCCCATGCCACAGAGCAACTAAGCCCGTGAGCCACAACTACTGAGCCCACATGCTGCAACTACTGAAGCCTGCACACCTAGAGCCCATGCTCCACAACAAGAGAAGCCACCGCAATGAGAAGCCTGTGCACCACAACGAAGAGTAGCCCCCGCTCGCCGCAACTAGAGAAAGCCCACGTGCAGCAATGAAGACCCAACGCAGCCAAAAAATAAATAAAATAAAGAAATTAAAACAAAACAAAACCAAAAAAAACGATAATTCAGTTATAAAAAAGAAAAAAACAAATGAAAATGATACAACTGAAAAACAGAATAATAGAAATGAAAATTAGCTTGATGGGCTCAATAGTAAAGCAGGGATAAAGAGGATTGAATCAGTGAACTTTAGGACAGAACAATAGAATTCACCCAAAATGAACAATAGAGAAAAAACAGATTTAAAAACAAAAAATGAACAGAGCCTCAAGGTCCTGTGAGACAAAAGACCCAGCATTCGTATCAACAAAGTCCCACAAGAAAAAGATGGGGAGGGAGGGAGGTGGCTGAAGAATATTTAAAGAAATAATAACTGAAAACTTCACAGATCTGTCAAAGAACACAAGCCTACAGATCCAAAAAGCTGAACAAACCTCAAATCATATTTTTAAAGGGCAAAAGAAAAGAATCGTCAGCCATTAAATCTGTACCCAGCAAAATTTTCCTTCAGGAATGGAAGAGAAATAAAAACAAATATAGGAAAATTAAATAATTTGTCATTAACAGGCCCACCCTTAAAAACTGGCTAAAGAAGTTACTTCACACAGATAGGAAATGACAGAAGAAAGGATCAGGAAGCAAGAAGGAGCAACAGAAAGAGTAGAAATGGGTACATACAACAGATTATCCTTTTCCTAATGAGTTTTATAAATGATGTTTGATAAGAAAACAGAAATCATAACACGTTCTGAGTCATAAGAAAACAATATTTAAAAGCAAGGAAGGAAAAAGGGACTAAATGGAAGTGATGTTTCCACTACTGAAAATGGTAAAATACTGATACCAGTCAACCACTATAAGTCACATATGTGTATTTGAATACCCAGAACAACCACTACAAAAACTATACACGGAGGCACAGTAAAATAATAAAGATAAATCAAGTTTGGGTCCTACAATAGTGCTAATGTACCAGAAAAAAAAGGAAGAAAGAAACAGAGGATCAAGAGCTGGAGAAAACAAATAATAAAATGGTCCTTTTAAGCACTTACATACCAATAACCACCTTAAATGTAAATTGTCCAAATACGCTAATCAAAAGATATAGATTAGCAGACTGGAAAAATAAACATGCTCCAACTGTATGCTGGTTAGCAAAAAACCTCTCTTATTTAATGACATAGGCAGGTTGAAAGCAAAAACTATCAAAATAGACATATAAACATTATTTTTTTTTAAAAAAAAGCAGTAGTAGCTCTATTAATATCTGATAATGTAGACTTCAGAGCAAAGGAAGTTACTAGAGACAAAGACACTATATATTGATAAGAAGATCAATCTACCAGAAAAAATAATAATACTAATTACATTTGCAGCAAACAACAGAGCCTCAAAATATATGAAACAACAGCTGATAGAACTGAAGGGGGAAATGCACTAATCCAGAGACATGGTTGACAGTTTCAGCAGATGGTAGTAACACTGGGAAGAAATTCTGAAAGGATATACAGGATCTGATCAATAAAGTCTACCATGATCTAACTGACTTCTATAGAACAAACTACATAACAACAGTAGAATACAGATTTTTATATGTACATGGAACATTCACCAAGATAATCCATATGTTGGGCAAAAAAAAAAAAAAAATCAAATTTAGAACTAAAATCATACAGAGTCTATTCTTTCACCCCAATAGAAGCAAACTAGAAATCAATAACACAAAGACAACAGGGAAATCTCAAAAAAAAAAAAAACTTCTAAATAATCCATGGGTCAAAACAAGTCTTAAAGGAAATTATTTTTAAAAACATAGAACAGAATGAAAACAAAAACACAATATTTCAAAATAGTAGGATGCAGTTAAAGCAGTGATGAGAGGGAAATATCTAACACTAAATACTTACATTAGAAACCAGAAAATGCCTAAGTTTCTACCTCAAGAAACTAGGAAAAGAGAAGAAAGAAAGAAAGAAAAAGTGACAGAGAGAGAGAGAGAGAGAGAGAGAGAGAGAGAGAAGGAAGGAAGGAAGGAAGGAAGGAAAGAAAGAAAGAAGAAAGAAAGAAAGAAAGAAAGGGAGAAAGAAAGAGAAAGAAAAAGAAAAAGAGAAAGAAAGAAAGAAAAGAAAGGAAGGAAGGAAGGAAATAATATAAAAACAGAAATCAATGAAATTGAAAATAGGAAAACAGAGAAAATCAATGAAACAAAAAGTTAGTTTGATGAAAAAAACTAATAAAACTGACAAACCTATAGCAAGACTGACAAAAATAGAGTGAAGACACAAATCACACACGGGATATTAATACAGATCTTGTGGTCATTTAAAAGATAATAAGGGAAGGAGATGTGGCACATATATACAATGGAATATTACTCAGCCATAAAAAGAAACGAAATTGAGCTATTTGTAATGAGGTGGATAGATCCAGAGTCTGTCATACAGAGTGAAGTAAGTCAGAAAGAGAAGGACAAATACCGTGTGCTAACACATATATATGGAATTTAAGGGAAAAAAAATGTTATGAAGAACCTAGGGGTAAAACAGGAATAAAGACAGAGACCTACTGGAGAACAGACTTGAGGATATGGGGAGGGGGAAGGGTGAGGTGTGTTAGGGCGAGAGAGAGACATGGACATATATATACTAACAAACGTAAGGTAGATAGCCAGGGGGAAGCAGCCGCATGGCACAGGGAAACCGGCTCGGTTCTTTGTGGCTGTCTGGAGGGGTGGGATGGGGGGGTGGGATAGGGAGGGTGGGAGGGAGGGAGACAAACAGGGAAGAGATATGGGAACATATGTATATGTATAACTGACTCACTCTGTTATAAAGCAGAAACTAACACACCATTGTAAAGCAATTATACCCCAATTAAAAAAAAAAAAGATAATAAGGGAATACTGTTAAACAAATTTATATAAATAAATTCCATGACTTAGAAGAAATAGACCTTGAAAACCATAAACCACCGAAAGTCATCCAAGACAAAATAGGCAATCCGAATAATCTTATAACCATTAAAGACTGAATTCACAATTAAAAAGCTGCACCCCACACACACACAAAAAGCAATCTCCCTCACAAATGGTTTCACTAGGAGGAATTCTACCAAACACTTAAAGAAAAATTAAAACTAATCGTACACAATCTCTTCCAGACAATGAAAAAGGAAGAAACACTTCCCAACTCATTTTCTGATACCAGTATTATCCTGAAACCAAAACTAGACAAAGACAGTGAAAATAAAATAAGACTATAGATCAGTATATCTAATGAACTTAGACACAAAAAAATCCTCACTGAAATATCAGCAAATTAAATCCAATAATGTATAGAAAGAATGATACAAAGTGACCAAGTGGGATCATTCCAAGTATTCAAGGCTAGTCAGTATCTGAAAATCAATCAATATATTCTACCATATCAACAAGCAAAAGAAAAACAATCATATTACTTGATGCAGAGAAAGCATTCTATAAAACATTACACTCATTTATGATAAAAATAGAGGGAAATTATCTCAACATGATAAAGAGCATCTAGCATCTACAGCTAACATTCTTAATGATGAAAGAATGAATGTTTTCCCACTAAAATCAGGACTAAGGCAAGGCTCTACCACTCGCATTCAGCATAGCACTGGAAGTTCTGCCACTGCAATAGCAAGAAAAATAAAAGATATACTATTAGGAAGGAAGAGTTAAACTGTATTTGTAGATGACATGACTGTCTACTGTAGAAATCCAAAAGAATCTACAAAACAATTCCTAGAAGTAAAAAATAAGTTCAGCAAGGTCACAGGATACAAGATCAGCCCACAAAAAGCAATCACATTTCTACACAGTAACAATGAACGTTAATTAACTAAATTTAAAACAAATTACCATTTGTAATCACTGCAAAGAAAATGCAATACTTAGTATATACTTAACAAAACATGTACAGAAAGGGTATGCTGAAAATTAAAAATGCTAATAAAACCAGTAAAAGAAGACATAAATAAATGGAGAGACATACCATGTTCATGGATTGGAAAATTCAACGTAGTAAAGATGTCAAGTCCCCAAATGAGTCCATAGGTTTAATGCAATTCCTATCCAAATCTAGCAAGACTACTTGTAGATAGACAACCTTATTCTAAAATTGTTATAGAAAAGGCACAGGCAAAGGTAAAATAATCCTAAAAAAAGAAGAAGGGAGGAAGCACTTTATCTGACATCAAGTCTTATAACACAGCTACAGAAATCACAGTGTGGTATTGGCAGAGGGAAAGACGCATGGATCAATGGAACAGAAGAGAGAGCACAGAAATAGAGCCAGATAAATATTCTCAGCTGAGTTCTGACAAAGGTGCAAAAGTAACTCAATGAAGGAAAGCTGGCCTTCTCAAGAAGTGGTACTGATGAAACTGGACAGGAGGGGAGGGGACTCTTATACAGAAGTTAATTCAAACTCCATCATAGACCTAAGTGTAATGAAATTAGAATATTCTTCAGCAATAAAAAGGAACAAACTATTGATACGTGTAACAACTTGGATGAATCTCCAAGGAATTACACTGAGTGAGAGAAGCAATCCCCAAAAGATCATACATATGGCAGAATTTTAGAAACAGAGAACAGATTAGTGGTTGCCAAAGATTGAGACAGGAGGAGGGGGAGGGCAGGGAGAGAGGGAGGGGGCCCTGTGTTGATGGAACTGTTTTAGCATCCGGACTGCAGCGGTGTCCACAGGACCCACACACGGGATAAAACTACGTGTAGCACAAATAAACACACGCTGAGTGCAAGTCACAGGAGTGCAGTAAGTGAGTTGTGTCGATATCAATGTCTGAGCTGAGTATCCTTCTGTAGTTTTGCAAAATGTTACCGTTGGAGGAAACTGAGTAAAGAGTACATGGCCTCCCTCAGCTTCGCGTGAGTCTGCAACCATCTTAATAAAAACTTCAATTAAAGAAAAGAAGCTGTGGCCGTGAGACTGTCCGTCCTGAGCGTTTGGCCTCGACGGGCACACACACACACGGGCACCGCACACACAGGTCCCTGCTGGCCCGTGTGCAGAGCAGGAGGGTGTGACAAGCGTGATCAGGCAGCTCCACGGGCTCAGTGAGGACCTCCAGCCCATCACACAGACAAGGTTATGCTTACAGTGAACTGGTCCCGGCTCTAAGAATCAGGATGCACGGTCTGATGACGGGTTTGTTGATGGAACAAACTGTTTGAAATCAAGGAGCTCCTAGAAAATGCAAGATGGGTGTTTGGAATGATTTTGAAGAAATCTCTTCAAGGACAGGAGGTCAAAATGTCTTCTCAAGTCCCGTGTCTGTAATAGTCAGGAAGTAACAAGACAGAAACACAAAATAGAATTGCAGGATAAAAGTCTCCCTGCAAGCCTTTGTGTGGTAACCCTGGTTAACAGGCACTGATCCAGGCCCTCACATGCATTACCTAGTTTGACGTCTACTGGCCTGGAGAAGCAGATTTTGTCATCCCACATCAGAGATGAGCAAACTGAGGCTGGAGGAGGTAAGTAACCGAGGGGCCAAGCTGGTCTCTTCTCTTTTGAACCTGCTGCCTGTCCCGTGGTACTTCTGTAGAAGTCCAACGGTGTGAAAAGGGAAAAGCAATTGTTTTAGACTGAGAGGTCCTGCCCGGCCGGCCAGACCTCCTCAACCCAGGACAGCCCCGTGATCGCAGGAAGTCACCCGAGATTCCTACCCTCAGCATTTCAACATATAAAGAGAGCACAGGGGTGGGGCAAAGCCTACATTTGCCTTTGGAGGCTCTAAACGACCCTTGTTTTCACTCTGGGTTTTGGCCCCTTCTCCTTACCAAACCACCAGGCAGAGCCGCTAACAGCCACCTTTTGCCAAATTGGGCCTCGGTTCTCTCCACGAGTCTTGGCCCATGGCAACTTCATCAAGACACAGTCTGTGGGAGGGACAGGAGTGCCCTGGAAGCCTATTCAAAGCACAGTGATGCACCGGAGGCTCCTTCAACAGTCCAGTGCCCTGGCGTCCAGTCATCTGGGCCCCGATGACCTCAGACATTGAGACAAACCTCCCCACGAAGCTGCCCTGAGGAATCCTACCCGTACAGCCCCAGCCTCACCAGCTCTGCCCTCAGACATGCCAGCACGGACAGCCCCAGCCTGGCCAGCTCTGCCCTCAGACATGCCAGCAGGCCCCTCCTCGGTTCCACCCAAAGACTTTTGCAAAATGAGTCCCTGCTTCAGGGCCAGGATGGAGATCTTCATATGCTGCAGCTGAAATGGTTCGGGACTGAGGTGGAAACCGGCTGCATTTCATTTTAATTGCTGGTGATGACAACACAAGCTCTGCCATCATTTTCTATTTTCCCTCCTTACCATCTTTTCAAAACGACTTTGGCTTGGTTCATAGTTGGCTGATTTCTAGTTAATGAACGTTCAGAACCCCAAATCCTTAAGACTTCATCCCCTGCCAGAGAAGGAGAGAAGGAACCAAAAGCTCTGGGAGATGAGGACCCCGGCCAGACACGCTGGCGCAGACAACAGCCTAAGGCGAGCAGTTCCCTCCTGGAGAAACCGGGAGAGGAAGCACATCCATCCCGCTGTGCAGCGTCGGAAACCTGTCCTTTCAGCCCCAAGCCCTGAGCCTTTCTGGGAACCCAGGAAGGAAACGCATTCTTGGCCGGCGCTCAGCGACAGAAAGCAACGCCGTTCTCTCAGAAACGGGGCAGGGGGCTTCCGTCTGGGAAAATCGGCGTCTTAACGCGCTTTCAGAGCAGTGCGGGCCGGCGGGCTGCCGGGGCCGCGGGTGGGGCTGGGGAGGCGGTCGGAAAGTTCTCCCCGCTGCACAGAGACTCACATATGCCTTCGGCACCATTAACAGAAACAGCATCTTGTTTCCAATTTGGCTGTAGATAATGAAATTAGCCCCAAATCACCATAAAGTGGAACAAGTAGGCACACAAGCGGGAGGTGGGTCTGGAGGCGCTGGCCCTCCCCCCTGCAGACCAGTCTCGGCTCTGGCTCTTAGCTGTTTAAATTCAAAGCAACACTTCTGTTTTTCCAAGTCTCCGTTTTGACCCCAAGCAGATAAAGCGCGCGGCATGACACATTCAGCAGAGGTGCTGTGCTCTCGCTCTGTTTACATCAGGAAATCCAGCGGGTGGGGACTGGCTGGGCGCCGGCCCGGGCGCGGGCCTGACTTCATCCAGATGTGCGGCGGCTCCAGAGTGGCTGCCCCGCGCAGTAAACGGGCACCGAGGCGGCCCCGCGGGCGCACGGAGGCGGCGCGCGGAGGAGGGACCGCGGGCGCGCGGGGAGGGGGGGCGCGGAGGGGGGCGCAGAGCAGGGACGGCGGGGCGCGCAGCTCAGGCGACCCCGGGAGTGGGCCCCGTGCCGTGTGCGTTTCCTTGTAAATGTGCTACACTTTAAAGAAGAGGGAGAGCAGTATATCACCGGGAATGTTGGCTGTCTATTGGTCCCTGTGGATATCGCTGGGTTAGTACGACTTGTAACCAGAGCAAGAGAAACATAAAAAAAAGCCGGGAAACACTGCCAATTAGTCATTACAGGGAGATTGTAAAAACAAGGGAAAGA
>NW_006790942.1:847198-849742 GCF_000442215.2 Lipotes vexillifer | reverse complement strand
GCCCCGCGCAGTAAACGGGCACCGAGGCGGCCCCGCGGGCGCACGGAGGCGGCGCGCGGAGGAGGGACCGCGGGCGCGCGGGGAGGGGGGGCGCGGAGGGGGGCGCAGAGCAGGGACGGCGGGGCGCGCAGCTCAGGCGACCCCGGGAGTGGGCCCCGTGCCGTGTGCGTTTCCTTGTAAATGTGCTACACTTTAAAGAAGAGGGAGAGCAGTATATCACCGGGAATGTTGGCTGTCTATTGGTCCCTGTGGATATCGCTGGGTTAGTACGACTTGTAACCAGAGCAAGAGAAACATAAAAAAAAGCCGGGAAACACTGCCAATTAGTCATTACAGGGAGATTGTAAAAACAAGTTAAAGAGAAAGAGGGGGAGCAAAAGGAATAAAAGAATAAAATGCCCCAGAAAAAACATGAAAGAAACTAGATGTGCTGGTGTGGTGTTCCTGGAATACAATGAACCCGAGCAGGCCGCCGCTCACCAAGGGGACATGCACACCGGCAGGTTCCCAGCGCAGCCCTGGAGGGCCCCTGCGGCCAGTCCCCAAACTGCACCCCTCTGCTGTGCCTGCAGGACCTGAGCTGGGCCAGTGGGCAGGCAGTGTGTTTTGGAGAGGGACCCAGTTGTGCGGAATCCAAGTTAGACATTTATTTCTGATCGCCAGCCGCCTACACAGTCCTCGCTGCCGAGTTATAATAAAAAGAAGACAGGATCCAGTTTCTTTTTCGCACAAGTCCCTACCAGCCACCAGCTTCAAGCAGACTGTGGCCATGCTTGGTGAAAACTGTTTTTAACTTGATGGTAGTTCTGATTAAAATCTCTTTTTTCCCCCTGCTTTTTGCCAGATTCACGACTCCAAGAAGTTGTAACCTCACAAGCTGAGATGGGTCTGGATGAGCCCCCCAGGCCTCCTTCAGTAATTTTATTGTCCCTGCTCCAGACTCAACCCAATGGTGACGAGTTAGGGCGGCCCCAGTGGTAAGGCTGCAGCCAAAGCCCAGGGTGGATGGTGCTTCCTCCAGGGAAGAGCCTCCACGAAGTGGGCCAGGGAGGAGGGGTGCTGGAGAGGAAGCTGGGCCCCCTTCCTGGGGACTGGGGGCACATGTTGCCGGCCAGAGAGGAACTGCTTATCTCAGCAGCAGAGAGCCGGCGCCCCGCCAGCCCTGCCGCCCACGAGCGCTGAGTCCCACCTCCTCTGAGTCATGAGGACGGCCACATGGGCCTCAGATCCAGTCCCTGGCAAGGGTGCAACTTTGCTAATCAGCTGGGGTCCTTCTTGGTGTCTAGCCACAAGTCAGCAGATGCACAGCTCAGCTTTACCAGCACAAAATGTCTTGCATAAGATCTGCTTCAACAACAATTATATGAGCAAATTATCTTGGCTTGTAGCAGCAGATTTTTTAAATCTGGTAGCAAGATCTCAAAAAAATGATTAAACACAAACACTATTTTAAAATAACATTAAATGAGACAAGAGATGAAGAATTCTCATAGAATCACCAAGAACATGCCCTACCCCTCAGCCCAAAACATCGCCCACGCGTGTGTCCTGGGCACCCCAAGATTACCCCAGAAGTTAAAGAAAGGAACTTGCTTCCATCTGCGCCTCCTTCTGAGATAGAAACTAAAACAGTATAACCTCTTTAGGCAGCAGGACTTTCCCTTCCTAACACAGAGCTTTGGCGCCCATCGGTGGGAAGGTTACCGGAGAGCCTCGTGGGAGAATCCCGTGAGCTGGTCCCTGTCTGCCCTGCCTGCTCGGCTGGCTTAGCCCACAGCTCGGGGTTCCCAGGGGATGATTGTGTCTCCTCCAAAGTCAGGACTCACACGTAACACCGCACTTTGGCTGGCAAGCCTGTGACGCCCCCTGTCATGTCTCTGTGTGTGGAGCTGGCCATCGCCCCACCTCCGTCTCTACCCGACGCCACTTCCTGCGGGCCCAACCCTTCCTTTAAAGGTTCTCGCTCCCCTCCTGCCTGATGGTGGCGGGACCCTGAGGCTGAGATCTTGCTGTCTGTCCCCCTCACACTGTCCTCTTCCACAGTTATCTCGTGCAACCGCTCACACTGAGGACTTTAAACTTAAAGCTGTGATCTTGACACTTCCTGGGGCCCCAGGTGCTTTATTCCAGGTGCAAAGAGACATCGTTGCAAATGCAGGACCTTGACAAGCAAATGCATTCTCTTCCTTCCCAAACTCAGCTCACTCAGCCCACTGGACCCTGCAGTGGCTACCGACACTACTCTCTCCAGGACACAGACCCGAGGCTCAGAGCCGGTTAACTCCCTCCTCTTCTCAGGGGTCTGCTCTGATTTCCATCACAGACCTCTGGGCGGCAGCCCTGCCCACGGTTGAGACATGTGGGGCCACTGCAGCCTCAGCACCACGGCCTGTCCATCACAGCCTCACCTGCAGCCAGATCCCCGCTCCAGGGGGAGCTCTGTGACCCGGGGGGGTTCTGCGCCCTGGGGGAGGGGACTCCACGTCCTGGGGGGACTGTATCCTGGGGGGCACTTTGTTTTAGGGTGGACTCTGTGCCCTGGGG
>NW_006790942.1:821281-847034 GCF_000442215.2 Lipotes vexillifer | reverse complement strand
TCTGTGTCCTGGGGGGACTGTATCCTGGGGGGCACTTTGTTTTGGGGTGGACTCTGTGTCCTGGGGTGGGACTCTGTGTCCTGGGGGGCAGCCTCTCTGAGATCTTGCCCTGGACAGTGGTCCTTCTATGGATCCTGACTCCTAGATGGAGGCTTAAACTTCTCCCTGTTCTCAGTAGGTAAATTCTAGGCAAACCTTAAAATCAAAGCAAGTCTATCACCCTCCCCAGCAACCCATGGCCTCCTGAGGGACCCCGCCCCAGCCTCCCCAAGGAGCCCTGGCCCACGCCCACTTGTTGGTAGCAGCTGGTCTCCCCTCGCCTTCCCTCCCAGGACTCCAGCCCCGTTGAGCTGCCGTGACTCCCGACATCTCAGGGCACTTCAGACTCAAGAGCTTGCCCTCAGAATCTCTCCATCCCTTTGTCTCCCCACTATTTTCGGTCTCTTCTCAGCCAAATGAAACACCTGGGCGCCCCTGCAGCTTCTCCATCCTCCAATCGGACGTCCCCTCAGCCCGGTCCCACCTCCTCTGCCTCTGGGGTCACCAGGCCAGGGCCGCACTGGCAAGTATACGTCCCCAGGCCGGTCACCCTGCTGCCGTGACCAGAGTGCCCTTCCGAATGCCCCGCCCGCCCCACTCCCGGAGCTGGGCTCCTGTCCTCCTGCTGGCCGGGGACTGCCAGCTGAGGGTCATCCGCCCCCCACCTCCCCGGGCCCCTGCTGTCCCTTGCTGCTCTCCTAATGGGCCCAGACCTGCAAACAGCCCTCGTGGACTCGGCCTCGGCCTCCCAGGTGGAGAGGGCTTTCTGCCTGGAAAACGGACAGATGGCTGGTTACCAGAGCCCCGAATCATGGAGCTGTGTGTCTTCGGGGCCTGTAACAGCTCCTGGCCCAGCGGGCGGCTGACACGGGCGTCGGAGGTGTGAGTGAGCAAGTGAGTGGACACACAGCTTGAGGCCGAGTCTTCGTGTAACTTTCCTAAGCCTGTACGGTGTTCAGCCTCCCACGGAGTATATGTTGTGCACCTCACAGGGCAGGAGCGCAGTAGCTGTCCGTTAAATAAAGCTGAGTTCTCGAAAGGCTGAGCATCGTCCTTCCTGCGGGAAGAATCGGAAAACGGGAGCCGGGGAGAAAGAGGACGAGGCGGAGGATGTGCTCCGGTCGAACCACGCGCCATCATCCATCGTGTTGTTCTGTGTTTGGAAGTCGCCCCATCTCCGCTGTGCCCGGGTTTCTCGGGTTCATCACCACGCGGCTCTTCACACAGAGACTCTGGCGGGAGCGGACAGGACACTCTCACGGGAGGGACTCATCCTCGCTTCTCTCTTCATTCTTTTCTCAGCAGGTTTTCACCAGCACGTCATCGAGTCCGTCATCAATCCGAGAGCTGAACATGCAGGCAGATACCAAGAAGTCCCGTCTTCCAGGAGAACGTTGGGTTCTGAAACGTGACAACGGGAGGACAAGCCGTTTAGCGCAGACGGTCAGCACTGGAGCAGAAGCACAGGGACGCCGTCCACAGTCCCTGCAGGCAGGGGACCAGCCGGCCACGGGTTCCGGGCAGCGAGGCCCCGCGTGCGGAGCACGAGTGCAGCTGGGCCTCCTGGGAACTCAGCTCACCGGGGTCCACCCTGAGACACACGTGAAGTGGGTCTGACTCCTAAGCCACTTCTCCGTTGGTGTCTTAATGGGATCATGAGTTCCCACCCCGCGTGCCTGGTGGTTGAGCTCACACACCCACACATTGGTGTCCTTCGGGAATCACACCAGGGGGAGGTGGGCTCTGGTTTTCTCTGGCCGTAAAATACTCCACACTGGAAATCGGATGTGACCGTGGTCCCGAGGCAGACCCGAGAGGGGGTGGTGCTGTCCGCAGAGCGCAGCGTGGCTAGCCGTGGACTCGGGGGTGCAGGGTGCACGCCCTCCCATCCTCGGGGTTCGAAGTCCCCTTCTTGTAGCAAAATGGCCCAAGGCCCAGAGAGCCCCCACCCCAGCCCTAAACCGGCCTCAAGCACATCCTTCCTTTAGCTGCCTAAATGAAGGATGCTGATGCTGGGCCACTGAACTACAGCCCCATCCACGGTTACGAGAAGAGGCCGGCAGTCTGCTGAGGGGCCAGGGGACGTCAGTGCCGGGGCCGGGGTGGGGGCCTGCCCCTGCAGGCTGAGAGAGACTTTAAAACCATAAGCGATGAGCCACGTCCCTGAGATCCTGATCTACCAGCTCCCCACATCGTCCCCCCGCCCACCCCAGATGACGTAGGTGTCTCTAGAACTGGAAGGACACATTCTCTTTTCAGTGTGAAAATAAATTGTTGCTATCAGTGTGAGTAGTCACCAAGGGCTGCCTTGAGCTGGAGGGCCGTCAAATAGAGAAGAACCCGTCCAGGGAAGTGAAGCTCTAAGTGCAGCCCGGAGCCCTGCCCAAGAGCAAAGCCAAGGAGCTGGGGAGGGGCCTCCTGCAGCCAGGAGCACATCTGGCAGAAAGCATCCTCTCCAGCCTGTTGGTTTCAATCCGCATGACATCACAACCTATGAATTTGCTGTCATTGGATGTGAATGAACTTGTAGGTTCAAAACAAAACCCATTTGAAACGAGCTCCACAAAGCAGCTCTGTCTCCCAGCGAGTTACGTGTGGTTCCCAAGGGCACTTTTCTGTTCTGGATCCCAGAGGGTACGGGAAGGCCCGCCCGGAACCTACACAGCCAGGTCCAGACCATGCACACGCGTGTACACACACACACGGACACACAGAGAGACAGACACACACACACGGACACACACATATACACACAGACACATGGACACACACACACAGACCTACACACAAGGACACACAGACACACACACACTGAGAGAGACACACAGACGAACATGGACACAGACGCACACACACATCGACACAGACACATAGACACACATGACACACAGGGACACACATACCAGAGGCCCGGCGCTGGCACAGGGACCCTGGGCGGCGCTTTGACTCTGGGGCACCTGCCCTCCTCCCCTTCCCACCTCGTGCCCGTTGCTCATCCTGTTTGTGCCCGGAAGCCGTGGAGGGAGGTGGGCCCAGCCCTGCACACATGCCCCAGGCTGCAGGGAAGCCACCGCAGGGCGCTGGGGGCCGTGAGGGACGCGGCCTCCTTCACACCCGTCATCTTCCCCTTCTGCGAAGCTTCTTTCTAGAGAGGTGGTGGGGACACGGCTAAGGACTGGACGCGTTCACACACAAAAGTGAGAACAGCGTCCCACACACCCATGGATGCACAAGACCACTGCAAACCCGCTACGTTAGCCGTGTTCCAGACCACGTGAACAACCGTGCAGGCAATGCAGTGCCGTGGGCTCTGTTTGTGTTCAAATACACGCTTGTACCCTCCCCACACCTGCACATCAGGCTGGGCCTCCGCCCCAGTCTCCCTGGAAAGGCCAGGGACCCCAAACTCTGAACACGGGCCTCTCAGTTCTGGGTGACTTTGCCCCAGGAACCTTAGCAAAGTCTGGACACATTTTGTCCCCGCCAGGGCTGGGGGTACTGCCGGCACCCAGTGGGCGTAGGTCAGGGCGCTCCCAGCACAGGGCCGAGCCCCTCCTTGACCTTCCCTGACCTCATAGCTTCCAGGGAGGGAGAGACCGGCGTGGAGGCCACGACCTCGGGGCTGAGAAACCAGCTGCCAGGCCCGCTGACCCGGATGGGAGCCCTGTGCACCTCGAGGGGCGGGGCAGGGGCCCAGACCCTCCAGACACGAGCCCGAGGAACTGTGAACTCACCCTCAGAGTGAGTTAGTGCTTAGTGAGAGATATAGACATGTGATTTTAATAAACGTGTTTTATCTTGGTGAGTTTTATATGGGGTACAAAGGGAGGCATTTCCCCCTTTATCACGTCCATCTGTGTCTGCCTTTGACGCTGGCTCAGCTGCAAAAGACTCCAGGACCGAGGTCGGAAAGAACGACAGCCCTGACACGGCGACCGCGGGTCCTGCTTGCAGCGTCAAGCTCCTCCTGCCAGGAGCCTGGCACCACATTTAAGACAAGGACGGGGGCCCAGCTGCCCAGTCTGTGATTCTGGCCGTCATTTCACATCCTGAGCCCTTTCCTCGCCCGTGACCCGCCCAGGTTAACGGAGCACATGCCGCATGCCCCAAACTCACCAGCCCCACACCTGCCTGACGGCCTGTCACAGACCAGGGGACTGAAGGACAGCACCGAACAGGGTGCGGGGAGTGGGACCTCAGCCAGGCTGGCGTCTCTCCTCCGTCAGCCCCGTGCTGGACGGGCTCCCTGAAAGAGGAGGTGAGGCCATGCTTGCTCCACAGTTAAATCAGGAAGGTTACATCTGGTTCCCTCTCTGTGAACCTGCTGAGTCGGCTGAGGGAGCAGCGAGACGGAGACGTGCATCATGGGAGAAAACAGGGCGTCCCTCTCGCGGGTCCACCGTCGGGTTGGAGCTGCTCCCTGGACGCACCGTGAGGCCCGGGGTGGGCCCGTCCCTCCCTTGGAGGAGCCCACCCCTCGTGCCGACGTGTCCTAGGCAGGATACGCGACATCTGGGATGTCGTCTGAGTGCTAGGAAGCCTAGGCTTTGCCATCTTCTGATGAAGAGAGCATTTATGTCCTTCTGAGGGATCAGCCCTGGGCCGCACCACGTTTAATTTGTGCCTTAAGCCTGTGTTTTGAGAATGAAGGATTCAAAGGGGCTCTGAGGGGCGGGTTCCAAATCCACTTCCCACCAAGTTGGCCTTGCAAGTGAGATGCGGGCCCCTCGGGGTTGTGGCCACAATTGTATCAAAGGGGAGGACGTGCTTTGCGTCAAAATCCAGGAACAAACGTGAGTAACTGTCACACGGGCCGGTCCCGGGTCTCTCCGTCCAGCCCCTCGATTGACTGCAACCACCCTGAGTCACAATCAGACACTCGGTTTCCCTGGGTCACGAATGTGGAAACCAGGGCGGCACGGTTAGGAGACACCCCGGAACTAACGTGTCTGCGCCGGGTCAGAGCCGTCACCCGGCCCACGATGGCACGTGACCTACCTCGGCCGTCTCCTCCAATGTCACCTGCGTTTCCGACTTTGCTCTGTCACCAGAAATAAAGCAGAATCACGTACGTGTCTGATGCTCCCCACGCCTTCTGATGACTCTCTTACGGGATCTGCAAGTGCAGCGTTAGGTAACACAGTAGAAGCGGGCTCCAAAACACCCTGTTCTCCATGTAGCATTTGCTCTTCGTGTTCTCACACAAAAGCACTTAAAAATAAGAGCAGCCATGTGCGCGCCAGACGCTCAGAGCCCTGTGACAAGATGAAAATGTGTGGGTCTCTCTTGGAAAGGCAGCCATATTCCTAATGCAGTCGTCTACAAGCAGGAAATAATCCACGCGAGCTGTCTAAGGAACTTAGTGAAAGTGTAATATTAAAATATTAAAAAAGAAATATATTCCTGTGGGACTTTGAAGGCAGCACCACTTTTCCTCTTCAGGACAAAATGGAACAGCTGAGCAGCCCCTGGGGGAGGAGGAGGAAGCCAACTCTCACGTCCTGTCCAGCCAGGCCTCCCACCCAGGAGCCCAGGGCACCAGCTGAAGTTACCCCCCAATCCTGTGTGTTTTGGAGACTCCTCTGCCGACTTGTCCGCCGTCTGGAGCAGACCCACACCTGTTTCAGCACGTTCCTGCCCCTGGAAGCCAGTCGCCCGCTGTCAAGCTTCACGTGCACAGAGCGTCTTCCTGAACTTCAGACACTGAGCGCTTTTCACTTCCAGACTCAGAGGCCTCTTCCGGCAGACACTTGTTCCTGAACCTAGACACCTAGGTGATCGATGCCTTGCTGCACGTCACCTCTGTGTGTCCAGTGATCATCACAAACCACTTAAATTCAGCTAATATTTGTCGAGCTCCTACTTTGGACAGGGTACCTGTCTGAGCATTGAATACAACAGGAAATGCCTCTTACGTTGTGGGACAGAGCTTGTGCCCCAGTGGAGGTGGGCAGACAGTAAACACGCGCGGAACAGATGCTACAGGGAGCAGGAGGGCCGTGGAGGCACAAACAGGAGGCTGTGACAGGTGAGGGAGCAGCCGGCCCCCACCTGCTCCTCTCCCGGGCTGCAGGCGAAGGCCGTGCCCCGCGGGCCGAGCAGCTGTGCCCTCGTGCCGTGCGATGGCATCTTCAACCTCGTCATTAGTTGGAAAGAGCGTTGCTCAGCCCACCTCTGGACAAACCGCACATGACATTTAAAAGGGTCGCGTGCTTCCAGGGGGAGTCTGCACCAAAGACGACACTACAAGGTGATGGGAACCCAGGGCTGTGGACCCAGAGACCAGCCCCTCTGAGCATTTCCAGGCACCGAGAAGGAAGGCTGACAGGACCCTCCCCTCCCCTCCCCAGTCGTGGGCCCTTCGGTTCCCGGGAGGGTCCCAACTCCACACTCAGCACTAACCGCGCAGCCCCCAGCACAGCATTTGCTGCCAGCCGCGCCCTCCCCCACCAGGACAGCCTCCACACGGGTCCCGAGGACCATGCTGGCCTTGCAGGGTTAGCAAGGAGGTCAGGGCAGGAAGGACCACCCACGGGCCACATGGGTCCTGACCCCCAAGCCCTGCTGGACTGTGGTCCCCCCTAGGCCGAGACCCTCGCCAAGCACCGGCAGACCCCACCCAGACCATGGGGAGGGTCCAGTGTTCACAGGACGCTTGTGCAAGCTGGGCTTTCCCACATCTCTTTCATGTCCAAGCGACCCCGTGGGGTCATCACCATCAGCCCCGTTTACAAAGGAGACCTGGACAGACTGCCGCGGCAGAGACCAGATTGAAAGCAGCCAAAGTCCAAACCCAAACTCTCCCCAGAATGCCGCACTGTTTCCTGCCAGCTCCCGGTAGCCAGGGCCTCGCTATAAGTTAGGGGATTGGGGCCAGTACCCACAGTGCTGGGGCACCCCGGCTTCCCCAGCAGGTCGCCTATGGCACCCACCCAGCCCGCCCACTGTCCAGCGCCTCTGCAGGACACCCACCCGGCCTGCCCAGCCCTCCGGTCCTGCAGAGGCCTCCCTGAGGCCGGGCTGGCGCTCTGCCCCGTCATCGCTAACCCCTCCTTCTGCGCTCGCGAGGGGACGAAGGCTGGGACGGAAGCAGGATGGGCCCAGCATCCCCGGGACACGAAGGACACAGGGACGGCAGGGGCATCCGGGCTGCCCCGTGAGCACAAGCACCTTGTGCCCTGTTCAGCTCGTCCCCCACTGCCTCTGTGGCGTCAGCCTCCCAGGGCCTCCCATGACGTGCTGCTGTCTCCAGTATCAGAGGACGGCCCCCTGCACCGATGTCCTGGGCGTGGCACTGTGGACGTTCATGCGTTCCTGTGAGCGGGCCTTCGGCCTCGGGCAGCCTGGGCCCGTGCAGGGCTGCGTCACACGACCAAAATCAGCCTTCTTGTCACCAACACTTTCTGTCCACTGATCTCTATATTGTTTGGTAACAAAAACGCAGAAACCAAGAACTGAGAGGAAAATTCTAAAGGACCGTATTTATAGACAAAATTTCCTCTGCACAAGTCATCTGTGTGCTGGGGGATTGGCTCTCCCCTTGGGCTTGAAATATGTGAAATGAAACAGGAAATTCTAGCGGCAGAGCTCCCAACATGTGACTTCAGGAAAATTCTTTTGTTCTCTCTAACTCACAGCCCCATTTATCACAGGATCGCAGCAATGCAGTTTGCTACCTGCACTTCAGGAGGCTTGAGATGATCAGCTGGAATGAGGTTGCATCGCATGTAAAAACTTTTCGAAGATACAATATTGTTTTCTTTTCCTTTGGTTCAAAATGGTACTTGTGAGCACTTTGAAATCGTGGCAAATAAGACAGCTCATGGAATCCCCGGGAGTGATGCCTTACTCGCCACCCTCCGGTGGAGAGAAGTCATATTTTTTAAAGTGCAATAAAGGACATGCTTGCTTACAAGCAGCTCCACGGAGAATCCAATCCCTTCGTTGCAGACTGAGAACGTATCTGTTGAATTTGAGGCCTAGAATTTATATTAAAACGAATGAAAATATTGAATGTGGAAGAAATTGTTTCATGAGCTGTGAACAGAGGCTGGGCCCAGCGTGGCCTCGGCCATCCGACGGGGCCTCGGCCCGTACTTGGAGTCCCCCAGACTCCTTGGATCTCTGCAGAGAAGAGGACTGGTGTCCGGCCAAGATAAATACAGGATGAAGCAGGCTCAGCTCTCTCATTAACTGGGCTGTTTTCCTTCAATGGGGCTTGAGAACAGAGCTTTGCGCTAGAATTTCCTGTTTCGCCTTCCTTTCATCTGGGAGTCTCCTCAGCCATGTGTCTCCCATTTACATCGCGACACTCCTCCCGTGAAGCCTGGGCTCTACACCCTCCCAAGGCCGAGGAGCTAGAGGGTGAGGGTTGTTCTCATTGGCGTGTAGTTGACGTACAGTGTTATGTAAGTTACCGCTGTACAAGACAGTGATTCACAGCTTTTAAAGATTTTACTCCATGTACAGTTACTATAAAATACTGGCTGTATTCCCCATATTGTTGCGCAGTGTGTCCTTGGAGCTTGTTTATTTCGTACGTAGCGTTTGCACCTCTTAACTGCCCTAGCCCCGTATTGCCCATCGCCACCTCCCTGCTGGGACCCACTAGCTTATTCTCTAAGGAGAATAAATATCCGGGAGTCTGCTTCTGTTTTGTCACGTTCGCCAGTTTGCTGTGCGCTTTAGGTTCCACGTATACGTGAGATCACAGGGCGCTTGTCTTTCTGTCTGACTTACTTCTCTGAGCACGATGCCCGCCGGGTCCATCCAGGTGGCTGCAGGAGCGTGAATTATTTCTTCTCCCAGCAGACGACACAGCCCCTGCCCTCTGTCTTCTAGGAAACCCATCATGACACGTGCACGTCGGGCAAAGATGGCTCTGAACCTTACATTCCCGGGGCAGGGGGAAGGCACATTTTAAGCTGTAGACAAAGCAAAACATTTCCTTTGTGGATGTTGCCAAGTTTTGCTTTAAAAAATTGGTTGGGTTGTTGAACAGGTGGGGAGGAGACGCAGGGGCACCTGCCAGCGCGTCCGTGTTCGTTCCCGCCTCCTCCACCAGCAGAGACTCCCAGCTTACTCAGCTGCTGCCGCCTCTCCCCCAGCCACACTGAAAAGGTCCCACTGCCCTCTGGCCAAGGGGACCTAAAACGCGCTCGCCTGCGGACGACCCCGGGAAGAAGGACAGTGAAAGAGGGGAAAGGGACTGAACGATTTTCTCCTGGGAGTGAAGGACACCAGCCTTTTGCTTTCCTCCTTCCGGGAGCTCCTGCTTCTAGGTCCAGGTGATTAGGGCGGGTTTGTTTTTTCTCAGGCAGAGGGATCAATGGAGCCTTTGAGCCACACGAATGACTACGTTCCACCAGATTCTCCGATGAGCCAGGGAACCCACCTGGTCTCCTGAAGCCAGGGCGCCCCTGGGGACAGACGCCTGGATCCAGGTCCCTCTGAGCAGCTTCGGGGCCTCGTGAGCATTGCCCACACCTCAGCCCAAACGCCTTTCGTCTCCACCTTGAACCTCCCTCGTCTCTACTGCAGATCTAGCAGCTCCTGAAGACACACGTGGGGTGATAAAGTGAGGCCCCTGCTCACGTGCAGAGTCGGTACTCACTGCCAGCAAGGACCTCAGGGCTACCCCCAGGGGGTCGGTGCTTAACAGGGATGCCCGCTTTGTTTTCTAGGGAATCGTGAGGGATCTAAGCGTCACCTTGTTTCTTAGTTACGTGATGGATACAGAGGCACGGTGGGAGCAGGAAGGATGCAGCTGTTCTGAATGTAGAAACTTCCTCCGTCTCTCCTTTCTTCCTTCCTTTCTCTTTCTCTCTCTTTCTTTCTTCCTTCTCTCTCTCTCTCTCTCTCTCTCTCTCTCTCTCTCTCTCTCTCTCAAAGATGCTTCCACATCTGCATGATACAAAGCAAAAAGGACATGAGCTGAGTGACTCAGAGATTCTTCTGGTGAAGAGAGCCAGAGTGAGTGACACAACCCAGGAGGGCACCAGGGAGCAGCTGCTTTGCTTTGCAAGTCATTCAAGACAGAGAGGATAAATTCTGGAGATATTATGTGTAAACATTAAAAGAAAAAGATTGTATATCTCCTTTCTGTAAAAAAAAGAAGTCAGCAGATGTCCAGGCTGGAGGCCAGCAGGGGCTAAGGAAGCATGTGGGAGCAGAGCTTGTCTTTGCAGACACAGCCCGGGTACCGTCCCCGTGAAGGGCTCTGTGAAAGCCAAGGCCCCTCCCAGGCCCCCAAGCCCTCTGGTCGTGTCGTGCTGACTTGCTGTGTGTTTGCACACCAGCAGGTGCCTCAGACACGGGGGTGGTCAGAGGGCAGAGGCGGGGGTGAGGGACCGTCACGGGCTCGGAGAGACACAGGCAAGTGACGGTGACGAAACGTTCCTCATTTTTCATTCTAGGCATTAACCCTTACTTGTGCGTCCCTGAGATGTCTCCCTGCAGGAGACGGTTCAGGAACTTGGTCCCGAGTGTAGGGCCTAAACGAGGGAGTGTCCTGCCCCGCTTTGGTTTGCAGCTCCGTGTCCCTCATCTTTACTTTGTTCCCCAGAATACACCACTGGATCCATGTTCTGCGGCACTTTTTCTCCCTGAGAACCTCCCAGCCTCTGTGCCCCAGCCGACTCAGATCCTCACGGGCCAGGGGCAATGTGAGGGGATCGGGGGCCCCCAAACAGGGGCCAAAATGAGCTGCAAGCCCGCCCAGCCCCACACCGCAGCCTGGACTCTGGTTGTTCCACAAGGCCTCGTGACAGGGCCTTTGTGGTCTGAGGTCCACACGTCCAAGAACCTGAGGGCTCAAGAAGCACAAGGCTGCTCAGAGGGACAATTCCATCGAGACCACACAGGTGGCAGGAGAGAGAAGCTCCACGTTGGGAGCGTCTCATGACACACGAGAAAGTATTTATCACAGCAAGTCAGCAGAGCTGAAGTGATAGAACAATCTTCTCGAGTAACTTATAGATCAAATATTTTAAAATTTTTAAAATAGTTTTAAAATTTCAAAGAAAGAATAGAATCTACAGAGAAATAACAAGATACTTTAAAAGAAGAATGGGTAGATTTAAAAGAATAGAACCCTTGGGGGGGAAAAGCAGTCATTAGAATGTAAAATTCACGGTTAAACCACGTTAGAGGTAGGTGAAGAAAGGATTGGTGAGCTAGAATGTGTGTCTGAGGACATCACCCAGGGCCCAGAGACGGAAGGAGACGGTCATGTAAAGCAGCGTCGTCAGCCCCGAGTTGGAGTCCAGCCCCTGAGGCACCTGGGAGGCTTTGCTTGTTGCAGACACAGTTCCCATTCTGCTGTCCTTACTCACAGAGTCCTCATTTGTTGGGGTCACAATGTGCCCAGCTGGAAATGCCCTCCAGCCTCCCTCAGCAAAGTGGTGACCCAGGGGCCAGCTCTGTCCAATGAGGCAGAAGCAGGACTGCCAGCCGAAGGTCCCAGGGTCCTCCTCCCGGCTCCTCCCATGTGGCTGTGGACACAGCCGGAGCTGGCGTCTCCAAACACATGAGGGACGAAGCAGAAAGTGAAACGGGGTGGGCCTGCCCTCTCCCAGACACTCCGTCACACGGGAAAGAATGACCGCCTCTCCTTCATTCGGGCTGCAGTCGGGTTGTGTTTCACCTGACGCATCTGGATGCCATCTCTCCGCTGATAAAACGAGATCAGAGGAGGCTGGGGGGAGGCATGGAGAGTGGAGGTAAGACAGTGTTTTACAGAGAAGGTCTCCGAGAGCTTTCAACTCCAAAGGAAAACACTCAGGGGGAAGAACCTCACCACATCCCCCCAGAAAGGGGAG
Source organism: Lipotes vexillifer (assembly GCF_000442215.2). NCBI lineage: Eukaryota > Metazoa > Chordata > Mammalia > Artiodactyla > Lipotidae > Lipotes > Lipotes vexillifer. Next base: position 835,176 of record NW_006790942.1, on the reverse strand, counting down.
CAAGAAACCCATATACTTTGCCACGTTCATGTTCAAAAGACAGAGGAGAGGAAGAAACTGTCCAAAGAAGCCGCGGGGACGAGACGCTGCAATAGGAAGGAGCACATTCCTCAACAGAAAGACACCGGAAGTGGGCAGACTCACATCTTCAAGGTGCTGTGAGAAAACGATTGGCCCGGATTCTATGCGTAGCTAAACTATTATTCAGGAGTGAGAGCAAGATACAGACTTTTTCAGATGAAGCCACAGGCCTTCGCTGAAATAACTGCCAAAGGACTTACATTCAAAGGATGGGAAAGAAAGGCAGAAAAAAGCAGGACGCATCCCTGACCGAGACACTGAGAGACGTGAGTAAGCATAAATAATGCTCGACTCCAAATCATAGAGGAAAACCTGTGCGGAAACCCGACCAAGCTGGCGGCTAAAGCAGCTGCCCTCTGCCGTGTTCTCTCCGGCTCGTGCTGGACTCGGTCACTCTACACACAGACGTCCTGTCTGTCTCCAGTTATTATTCTAGGAAGCGGATCGCAAAGTCAAAATACCAACCGCAGGGGATGTCGGGCCCTAACGGGGCTTTTCTCCGTGACTTCTGGGCTAGAAATCTTTGACAGCCAACACGATTTCAGTTTACAGATTCAGTCCAGGGAGAAATAATTGTAATTGACACCGTACAGAAGTTGGATCAAATATACCCTGAAAAAAATAAAACCTGTGGTACCTCCGACCTTCGGAGACCACCCGTCTTTGAACTGTCCCTCCTCCATCTTATGAAACTTCCCAAGGTATCCTCACCCAAGTACATGAGAACAGCCCAGAATCAGAGGCTCGCCCACCGAGCCCCTGGCCCTTGTGCCGGGTCCTGCCAGGCATCGTCTGCCGTGGCGTGGGATGGGATGGAGACTCGCTTCACTGCATTGTTTAAAATAAATAAAGTCATTTATCCAAAACCATATAATATTCAAAATCCCTACCTTGCTTCTCAAAAAGTATTCTTTTTCTCCCTCCCTCCCTCCCTCCCTCCCTTCCTCCCTTTTTCTCCCATTGCATTTTACAACACAGGGTCACCATCTCACTCTTTCACAGTTACTTTCCTTTGGTCTGAGCATTTCCGAAAGTGACAGTAAGAGTCCTGTGGATTTTTCTGACACTTGTCAAATGCCGCCTCACCTAAAATCCAGGCCAACTCCAGCCACTCTGTGGGAGAGGTGATGTCATTGTGTTCCTAAATCCAGCCCCTAGTCCCCAGATTAGAGTTTGAATCCTTTGAAATATGCTGGGGCCTGCCACACTGTTCTCAGGAGAAAAATCCTTCCTTTCCTCTCTTGCAGGCCCAGCCTGGAATGGAGCCCTGAGCCCCAGTGAGTTAACCCGTCCTGGTCACATTCCGTTCCCAGGCTGCGATGAGGTGGTCTGGGAAGCATTCTGGCTGGGAGAGATCACATTGCTCAGCCCAACCGAGGAGGAATGCGGTTTCCGGAAGGTTCCAGCGAGTACATGGGAATGGCACTCTGAAGGCCCTGGCTGGAGGCGTTTCCCCTGTGAGAAGCACTTCCAATCCCCCACGGAGCCCGGCTTGACAGCAGGCCTGCCACTACTATCACAGAGGGGAAGCGATCATTCACGCGCACGCTGCTGCAATTTGGGTGTTTATGAGCCCCGCCCACTCTGCAACCCTGAGGCCATGCGGTTTAAAACGGAGCCCCCCGGGAAAGAGGGGGCCTCGGTCAAAGCCACTCGGCGATTTCTGCCCAGTGTCTCTGAGGGTGAGGAATAGTGACTTTTTAAGTGATTTGAGACCCTTCTTAAAAGTTGGCCTCTTTCTCCCTATATGCAATATATAGCCTCAAACGTTTAACAAAATTTTCCCCTTTTGACCACAAGATAGAGTTCCAGACGTGGGCAAAGGACTCACGTAATAAGAGCTCATGGTTGGGGGGAACTTAATACAGTAATCGTGTGTTCAGGAAAATTTTCTGCAATTGCAGCTCATTTTTTTCCCTTGAGTGAATCTGCTTTATTTAGAACGGCCGAGGCTCCAGCAGCCCCGGGGCTGCCCTGCAGCCCGTGTGGCGGGGCTCCATGTGGACCCACTTCCCAGCGGTCATGGGTGGAACTCCCTACACACGGGTCCCGTGGTTCCCATGCAGGGACAAGATGATTTCTTTCTAACTGTGGTCAAACAGACATCACAGAAAACTTACAGTTTTTAAGTGCACGGCTCAGGGGCCTGAAGTTCATTCACATTGTTGTGCAGCCGCCACCAACCTCTATTCCCAGAACTTCTCATCTTCCCAAACTGACCCTCTGTCCCCGGCAAACACGAGCTCCCCCTCCCCCTTCTCCAGACCCTGGAACCCACCCTCTACTTTCTGTCTCTGTGAGTTTGTTTCTTCTAGATATTTCCTATACATGAAATTATAAAATATTTGTGTTTTGTATAAATATCGGCTTATTTCACCCAACAAAATGTCTTCGAGCTTCATCCATGCCATAGTACGTGTCAGGACTTCATTCCTTTTTATGGCTGAAGAATAGTCCAGCAAGTGTATATACCACATTTTGTTTATTCATCCTGCAGAGTTACCGGGAGTTTGATAGAGATTGCACTGTATACTTTGGGTAGAATTGACATATTTTATCCGACTTATTAACAATAAATTGTTACTTTAATAATACTGTCTCCTAACCCATGAACACAGAACCTTTCCATTTATTTCTGGCTTCTTTAATTTCCTCTAGCAGTATTTTGTAGTTTTCACTGTACAAGACTTTGACCTCCTTACTTAAGTTTTCCCTAAGTAATTTGATTCTTGCTGATGCTATTATAAATAGAATTTTCTTTATTTCCTTTGCAGATCGTTTATTGTTAGTGTATAGAGACATGGCTGAAACTTTGTGCGATGGGGATGATTTTTAACAAGTGTTAATAGGTTAGGTATCACCAGGAAATACCCCTAGAAAGAAAGAGTTACAACTCTTTGCTATATTCATCTTGTTTTTTTTTTCCAGTTTTAGTGAGATATGACTGACATACAGCACCATATAAGGTTAAGGTGCACAGAGTAGTGACATGACGTGCATATATTTGGAAATAATTACCAATTACTTAACATCTATCATTTCATAGAGATACCAAAAAAAGAAAAAGAAAATAATACTTTCTCCTTGTGACGAGAACTGTTAGGGTTTCCCCTCTCACCTTCCTGTACACCACAGAGCAGCCCTAACTGTAGTCGCCGTGCTGGCATCACATCCCTGGTCCTTATTCAACTTGGAACCGAAGCTTGTACATTTGAACCACCTTCCTCCACCTCCCCCACCTCTGGTGACCACCAATCTCATCTCTTTTTCTATCAGCTTGGTTTTCCTTCTTTTTTTTTTTTTTGGTGGTTTTGGGGTTTTGGTTTGGTTTGGTTTTTAGATTCCACATGTAAGTGAGATCACACAGTATTTGTCTTTGTCTCTGACTTATTTCACTTAGCATCACACCCTCAGGGTCCAACCATGATGTCGCAAATGGCAAGATTTCATTCTTTTTCTGGCTGAGTTAATATTTCAGTGTGTGTGTGTGTGTGTGTGTGTGTGTGTGTGTATCACATTTTCTTTATTGACTCATCTATTTATGACACTTAGGTTGTTTCCCTGTCTTGACTATTGTAAATAATGCTGCGATGAAGAGATATATTATTGAGTGGGTGTTTTCATTTCCTTAGGATAACTCAGGAGTGGAATTGCTGGGTCATATGGTGGTTCTAGTTTTAATTCTTTGAGGATCCTCCGTACTGTTTCCACAGTGGCTGCACCACTGACATTCCCACCAGCAGCACCCAGGGTTCACCTTTGCCCACATCCTTGCAAGCACTTGCTAGCCCTCCACTCTGAGGTAACAGCCATTCTGAGCCCCGTGTGCCCTCCTTCTTTGCCAATGTCTGTATTTTGGTTCCCTGAGAGCTGGGATCAAAGACCTACTAAAGGCCAAAGAAAGAAAAGAGGCGAAGACTGTCCAACATGGGAAGCTCATCTCGAGGGAAAAGCCTGGGATTTTTTTTAAGGAAAGACGCTTTGTTCTCTGGTTGAGAGGAATTACCACTGCAGGTGAGGATTTCTTCATTTAATCATGGACACCTCGTACGTATCTGGCACTGTTCAGAGCAGTGAACAAAACAAGAATTCTACCTTCCTCGAGCGTAGAGTCTGTGGTCAGTACCGGGAAACGTGCACAGCGTGTCACATGGTGACATCCGCTGTGAAAATAACGGGGCAAGAAGAGAAAGGAGGAGACCCCCAGAGGGCAGGTGCACAGTCAGAGCCAGCCCAGGACAAGCGACCTCGTGGGGCACCCGGAGGGGACAGGGGGGCTGGAGCCGGGAGGGGCCTCGTGCGGCAGGACGGCAGCACGGCCACCGCGGGTGACCCAGAGGGCTGGTGGCCCCGCGTGCCTGGGTGCCCAGCCTGCTCGAGTGGGAAAACCTGCATAGACCAGGGGGCAGTTCAGTTGGCTTCCCCCTCCCCCCGTTCGCGTCCAGAAGCGCACAGCACCCAGGCCCACAGATTCGACCTGCTCTGACTGCCGCTTGGGCTCCGCTGCACCGGGTGATGCACCCCTCTTGGCCCCAAGGTCCCAGGTCCAGTTTCTCCCGTACATGTAGGTTTCCCAATTGAGGGGCTGCAGTCCCCTCTGCGAGATCTAGCCTTAGAGAGGAGCCATCGTGGGGACTTCCAGGATGCTGGGGTCCCCTCACAAACCCACGCCTCACGTCGTGGGGAAAGCACGGGCTTTCCCCACGACGTGAGGGAAGCCTCTGGGCCTTCCGAGGGTCTCTCAGGACAAATCCCCCCCAACCCTCCAGCCCCCTGAGCCTCTGAGCCCCTTGCTCCTATTAAACCTGGAGGCCGGGCACTCCCATTCTCTCGCTGTCAGCCGGCTTCTGTCCCCAGATCAGCCAGCCAGGCACCGACCTCAGAGCCCCCGACTTCGCGGGCTATGGATTAGGTGCAGGGTCCCTGCTCAGTGGCCCCGTCAGGAAATTCAGCCTGACCCAGCTCTGCTCCCTGCAACCTTGTCCCAAACCTCGGGATCCAACTGTCCCCGTTCTCCCTTCCTTCTTGGAGGAAAAGTCTGCTGTGAGCACGCTGGGACTGACGGTGGAGGGATCCGACTTCCTAGATCTGGTGGAACACGGGGAGGGCAGAAAGGACAGGGCGTAAATGGTGCAGCGTGTCAGATTGCCCCCGCCGAGTGCCTATCCAGTGCCCACGCTGAGCGCCTACCGTGCACCCACGCTGAGCGCCTACTGTGCACCAGGTGGTGCTGCAGACCAGTCCTGGGAGCTGGGCGATTTGCTCCATGTTTCCAGAGGATACCAGGATAAGACAGGGACACGACAGGGAGCTGGCGACAGTGGGACCAAGTCTGATCGGTTCCAAAACATTTCTAAGTAATCGGTTGTTCAAAACCTGGAGGCTGTAGACCCTAAACGCTTAGTGATGCCTCCTGGGTTTCCTTGTGCCCGAAGCACCGCCTCTCAGGGCATCTTCCTCGCTGCCAAATCTGAGTCTGAAAGGTTAGTGAAATAAGGCAAAGAGGAAATCACATCCAAAATCGTTTCAGAGCCTCAGAAAATGTTCATTTCATGTGGGCAGCACAACCAAAGTCAACATTGTTAAATTAAATCACGACTTTTGCAAAATTGCTGACTCATAGAGATACTGCACATCTTTGGAGAGAACATGTGAATTCTGGGGGAACCGGCCTGCCTCTGACACGGAGACTCTGCCGGTTCAGACTCGCCTCTGGGCGTTGTGAGACGCGGGAATCTGGGAGGCTAGAGTGGCCACGGCACAGCCCTTTTCCAGAAAGTGTGAGAAAAACTAACTGAAACTCCAAGTCAGGGACTAAATGGCCAGTAAGTTATAAAAGACCTGGGATTAAGGGTCTCCAGGAGAAAGTAATTCACGGCATATACTCCTTGGGGGCCCCTCGGCTTTCAAATTCAAGTGGCACAGTGGAATAGCTGTTACCCGAGTTCAGGGGCCGGACGTGCTGAGGGCCAGCCCAGGTGGGCATCGCTGGCCTGCCCTGACCCGGGCCCTGTGGTGTGTGGTGGGCACACAGCGGGCTCAGCAAAGATCTTGTCACCACCTTCAAGGAATTTTCTCAGCCCCGAGACGCAAGAGGGGAGGTCAAGAATCTAGGGTTGGACATGGAGTCCACACACTGAGCATTAGTCGCTTTATCATTCAACAAGGAAAACTCTCCGTAAACAAAGAAGGCATAGAATAAGTGGCTCGCGTTAAGGACAATTATTTATATGTTGTGAAACGTCTGAACTCTGTCCCCTGAGAGCAAACTATCTTGATGTATTTCTTCAGATTTGCTGAGAAAAATTCCACAATAATAAACATGAGATGTCGGCCCTTTTTACTCTCCAGCAAAAAGAAGCAAGACCGCACTCTGGCTGCCTCAGCACAGACCCATGTGTGAAGGGTAAACAAACAGGGCTTTAGAAAGCGAGGGGGGTCAGGCAGTGCCTTCCCAGCCCGGCTGCCCCCCGCCCCGTGGACCCCGAGCAACGTGGGAATTACAGGCAGGCCCAGCCTCACTCATTTTATCCAGAGACTCAAACTGACACAGGCTTAGCATCTCCTGAATGGCTGGTCCACGCCAACAAAAATCAGAGCGGCTCTTACTCTTACTGATAGTCATTGGCCAAAACCTGTGGGTCTGTTTGCTCATCCAAGTTCTCTGCGAAGCCGAGGACCAGCCTCACAGAGCCCAGACTCCGAGCCCGCCCGCCTTCCTCATGGGGGCTGAGCGTTCCCACTGTCGGCAAAGCACCGGGTGTTGATTCCGTCCGGCAGCAGAGGCCACAGCCCACGGCGACCCCGGGACACGCGTCTGCTCCGCGGCGGGTCAGCGTCCCCCCAGGGCAGGGAATCATTCAGGACCACCCTCTGAGTCCAGACACAGAGCGTCCCCAATGGCCAAGCCTGGACCCCGCCAGCCCTGGTCGCTGCCGCCCAGACCCCGACCTCAGGAGCCTCTGACTCCCCTCTCACCCTCTCCAGCCCCCGAGAAACTCGAGAGAAAGAGCACACTTTACGGGAGACGTTTCACCATCTGTACCTCTGGGGTTTGTATGACTTCTGAAAACTCACGACTTTTGCTCACAAATTCACAGCAGCCCATTGCGCAGAGGAGGGCCTCTGTCCCTGCACCCCTGGCCCCTCCTGTCCTCTCCTGCCCCCACCCCCCCCTCAAACTGCTGTTGATTCTCACACGACGAGCTCTGACATCCTGCTGCCCAGAGGCCGGGGTGGGCATGGGGCCCCAGCCCGTAACAGGGTCAGCGTGGGAGAGTGTGGCCCAGCTGCAGCTGGGCGGGGCAGTAACTGAAGTCACAGACTGTGTCTTCTCTTCAAACACCGCAACGTGCCACATCCCTGGCTTCAGATGCCACAATGCTGTCCTCAGGTACACACACCTCTTGGGGCCACCGTCTCTCTGCAGCAGCGTCCCTCAGGAGGCGGTGAAGACCCCTGACCCTGAGCTGGAACAGCAGCCCGACCTGCGCCTCCAGGAAGCCCCGGGCTCCACCACAGTTCTCCCCAGGCTGCATGTTTCCCCAAGGGCAGGAGGGACGTGCCACCCACCCTCCGTGGCAGTGCCATACCTCCCTACGGGCCACCAGGCCCCGCCAGGGGCGCCTCAGAAGGCCTGGACCAGAGCAGAAAGCCCAGGGGGCAGGGTTGTGGTCCACCACGGCCTCCGAGGAACATGTCTCCAAATTGCTTTGATGCTGTATTAAAATGAGCGACAGAAGATGCTGCTGAGAACACCCAGGAAATGCTGGAGGACTTGCTGGCTGGGGGAGGGCAGGGACAGGGAGCGAACAAGGACCCACCACCAAGGCACAGACGGCCACACTGTCTGCAGAGAAAGCCGGACAGCACGGGCATCTCACCCAGGAGCTCCACTCCCTGCACTGGTCTCAAGAGAAGCATGCCAAGCACTGTGGGGCCTCTCTTCCCAGGGGAATCGACCAGCTTTGCGCCTGATGTAGCAGCTGTGCGGTCACACGCTCCCCTTCTGCACTTCTCCCTCCCTTGTACAGTAGCCAGGAGCTGCGCTCCACGGCCCTGAGGGCTGACTCACGGTCCGCTCTAGCTGCCCGGAGGTGCTGGGTCTCCAGGAAATCAATCCGATTCCCAGCCCAGCACCGTCGTTCCCTGGACTTCTAGAGACAAGGCCCCCAGCACCGATCAGGGTCTGCTGCACAGCCCTGCCACTTTTTCCCTTTCTCGGAATGAAAATAACCACGTAGCAGGGAGGCCTGGGGGAAGTGAGGGCCCGCTCCCAGCCCAGCCAGCAGCCTGTGGGCTGAGCTATGGCTTCCTCTCTGCACAAAGCACCCCGACCCTCCAGTGAGCACAGCCTCTGAACACAAGACAATAGAAAGTGAGACTCTGCTTCATGACTTTTCCATCTTTGGCTCAGACTTGGAAAGGCTGTGCTGGGCTGACTCTTACAGGAAACACCAAAAGCCTCAGGAGAAATGGAGCTCCTGCGAGGTTTCCAGCCCAACTTAACCGGCTGTTTGAGACGTCTCAGGCAGGTTTCAACCGAAGATGCAAACGTGTGGGTGCTTATCTGAACTGAACCCAAACCTTTGGAATTTTACACTCACTCCTGATGCGTGCTGTGACCTGCAGGTCCCGGGCACTGTCTCCTGGAAGTCAGAGCCACCTCTGCATACACCTGTTCTGCCCGGGGTGTTGGGAAGCCTCCTCCGACCTGGCCTGTGATTCTCTGATTCCCACTGTATGGTCTGTGCAACCACCAAGCTTAAAAGCAAGCCCGCTGGAATGCCTCGTAGTTGGAGGATCATAGGAGGGCTTTATCCTAAATCCACCTGGAGCAACTCAGAACAGGTATCAGCTAGAAGGACAATTAGGGGGCAAGTTATGCCAGGAAATTCTGCCAGTTTTTACCTGTTGCAGCTGTTGGGAAATAGATCTGTGCTTGCTGAAAGCTTCACTTGTACCTGCATGCAGGATGTGGAAGGGAGGGCGGGTGTTTGTAAGCCAGCTGTGTTCTTGACAATGCTCCCTGTCTCATTCACAAAGAATGCCTGGTTCTCAGACTCTTACCATGGGGGAGACGCCCCATGGGCCTTGAAAACCTGATGGCAGACCAGTCATCGGGGGGAGACAGCACACACGAGTGAGCGTGGATTTCCACAGCCGACGTGCTTTGAACCTTCTTTATTTGAAAGCAACCAGCTTCAGAGTTTTACTCCTAGTGCCTCTGTGTGCCAAACAGTGGAAAAGGAAACGGACCTGGGAGCCAGGCCGGGGGACCTCACCTCCTCCTCCGGGGCTGGGGTCCGCCCGGGGCAGCATCTCCGCCACTGGGAAAGGACCCCTCCCCGGAGCAGAGATGAGAAAGGAATCCACTGAGCAAGGCTGCTGAGAAGTGAGCCCCCGCCTCACGCCGAATCTGACTGCACAGAGACGCTGCGTTAGCGTTCGGATCAAGGGGAAGGATCGCTCTCACTCTGCCCCACGCTTGAGGGCGACAGATCAGGCACAGGCAGCAGGGGTGGCACCTGTATCCTACGCGCTGGGTCACGACGGGAATGGAACAGAGAGTAGATGTTCTCCTGACGGAGGGAAATCTCTGGAGGGCCCTTCATATGCAGCCAGCTGCCTCCTCCTTCTCTGGGTTTGAAGTGTGGGTGAGACGGGGCCCCAGAACCTTCCTTCCCGCTGGGCACGCACAGTGGCTCCCGTGAGGAATCTGAGACCCAGGTGTCAGCAAGCACGCCGCGCAGGCGGAAGCCCAGGTGGACCCTGTCCTTCTGTCCATGGCTGCCCACCCCCCCACACAGCCCCAGAAGGTAAACCGCCGTGTCAGGAAGCGGTCGGCTGTCTATTCTCAGTCTGTGGTCTGCGGGCCCGCCCATGCGGTCAGTGTTGTGGTTTCCCCTGGAGCTTTAGTCCACAAAGATGCCATCGGTAACAATGCCACGCTACTGCCACTTCCCCTTCCCCCGAAAGACTTTTCTAGAGCCATTAGACGACCTATAAACATAGCTCAGCCAACTTTCCTTCTGGCGTCGGCACACAGAGGCCCAAAGCCCACTTCCTGCAGTCACAATGCAAAGAAAATAGTGAAAAATGTTGGAACTAAGCCATCTGCAGGAGGGTTTCACTTGACCTCCCCAACGATGCTCAGAGTTGTAGGAAACAGTGGCAGGAAAACAGGAGACCCAGACTCTCAGACAGACTGAACCCACGGATCACCTCAGAAAGCAGGCGGGTGTGAGCGCCGTGGGCGCATGAGCACAGGCCCCCCGGGCCCTCAGCAGAGCACGCGTCCCCCAGGGGAGGACTGCCGCCCGCCCTGCCATGCGGGTTCCGGGGCAATGAGCTGTGCCACGGAGGCTCCATCCACCTCCCGCCCTCGGCTGCTTTGATTGGATGCAAACGGCATGTGGACTCAAAGGAGCCCTGGGCCTGGGGGGAGGGGGGCCTGCGGCCGAGCAGCCAAGTCTGAGCCCGGACCTGGGTTTCCCGCAGACAGCGCTTTCCCTAGGGCTTCAGGGCCAACGCGTCTACTCGTAAAACCTTAATTAGCGCCTTGAAATGGTGACAGCTCCGTGAAAGGGGACCCATGTGCGCAGGGATCCAAGCCCACCGGCAACAGCGAGCGAGGACGTCAGCTTCCCTGTTCCCAGGCTTCCCTCCACCGCTCCCCGCTCCCAAGGGAGGGTGCAGGGTGCTCGGAAGCCCTGGGCGTGTGGGCTTTGCTCTCCCGTGAGCGCTGCGTCAGCTCCGCGCATCTCTGAGCCCCCGGGCAGCGCGCAGGCGCGACTCCACCGCCGTGTGGTCCCCTGTGTCTCCAGGACTCACCCGGAAGCCCGGAGTCTCCCACGGCGCATCTCCAATGGGCCATTTGCCAGTGGCCTTGACCCGTCAGTGGGTCTCAAGTGGCCTTAAGGGCCCCCCCCCCGCCGTGGGTGGACAGGTCCACTCCCTGCCCTCGGCCGGGACGAGCTCCTCCGGGACCACAGCCCGCTGTCGTCCAGGGCAGTTGGCCCGCATCACCTCCTTAAGCCCATAGGGACCTTATGGGGCAGAGGACACCATCACCTCCGACGTTACAGGTGAGGACGGAACATTGAGGTCGAGCACAGGTCACACAGCAAGGAAACGGTCCATTGATGGCCAGGCCATTGGGTGAAGCCCCAGTAGGGCTGAGGGCCCGAGGCTACGCACCACCACAGCATCCACAGCCCAGTCTGGTGGGCCTCCCGACACAAGACACACACAGACCCTCCTCCCTTCTGAACCTAGACCCCTGCCCGGAACACGCTACATTTTTAATAGGGAGCTGAAGAAATGCATCAGATACCTAAAATCTTTCGTTGTTAATTGGCTCTCACCTAAAGCCTAAGAAAATCGCTCACATGCAGAATTCCAGTGTTTTGAAAAATTCTGCAAAGTGACATCATTTACATTTTTTTCCAAGGCAGTATACATTCCTCTGAGTTAAAAGAAAACATTTGCCCAAGACTTAGAAACCTGAGTGGAAACGAATAAATGCTGCTTCTGTGTCCTGTGTACATTTTTCATTAGGACTCTTGACTTTCAGAGAAAACTCAGTTTCAGCAAATACTTTCTCTCCTAGGAAGTGGGGCTGGAACAGGGGAGGAGTCATGGTGAAGCGGAAGAGGGAGCTTGGCTCATTCGCTCTCTTACAGGGATTTTTAAATGACTTGGGGAAGCTACTGATCGCACTGGTAGTATTTTAATGTCTCCGTGAATTTCACTTCCTGAGCTTTGCTCATCATCACACCAGCATGCACAGCTGTGTGCTGAGCTGGGTCACGGGATAGTCCTGTCTTTCCCATCATGAGCGCTTCCTGCAACCTGGGCGAGCGTCGCTGTGACGACCCTGAGTCCAGGGGGCTCCTGGCATGGCTTTGCCCTGCGTGCCCTGAGCCCTGGCGGACACCTTCCTCTGACTAGCTGCTCAGTGTCTGAATCTTCCCCCTGTTCGGGGCTTGAGCCCCACTTCCCCCAACACAGCCCCGGCGCCTGGCGTCCTGCCCCCCAGCCGGGCCCTGGAATCCTCCTCCTTTGTTCCCGTTCACCGTCTAGACCCACTGCTCCAGCTGTGCCACAGCATTTTCTCATTTCATCCTCACGGCAACGGGTGAGGCGGGAGCTCTCACCGCGCCGGGTCACAGGTGAGAAACTGAGGCGCAGAAAGGGTAGGTGCCTGACCCGAGAGGACGCGGCTGACGCCGGTGTCCACACCCAGGCCGTCGGACTCCGAGCCCAGCAACTCGCCCGAGCAGCTCTGGTGGGGTCATCACCTGGGTCCACCGCACCCAGCGGCCCTCCTTTGTGTCAAGCTGAGGCCCAGGGAGACACAGGCTCAGAGGGTGGGCTCCAGGAGTGGCTGCGACCCAAATGCAGCCCTTCAAGGCCCCCAAAGGCTCTGCACCCCTACTCTGCTGTGAACAGCGAGCCTGCCCTTTCCCAGTGGGGCCCTGGCCCCTGCCTGGGTCTTGATCCCAATACAGAGGGTCACATGAGGTGCTGCAGAAGGGCCAGCCCCCAGGAGGCAGGCCTCCCGGCCACTGGGGCAAGGAGCCCCCTGCCCTGCACCTGCCGCCGGGCCCCGGGGCTGCGGCTTCTCCTTCTCGCTTAAATCCCTCGTTGTTTCCGTACATCTCAGACCTCTGGGCCGGCGGGTCTGCATAAAGGTGCAGTGTTTCCCCTTCACAAAGGCACACTGTGTTCCCCAACGCATCGAAGCAGGGGCACCGACACCTGCTGGAAACAGCCTTTCCTCTGAGACATGTCTGCACTGCCCGCTGTCCCGTCCTCTGACTCGTCCTTTTGCGAACGGGAAGGGCTGCTGCCACACCCTCCCCATCCCACCATGCTCCCAGCAAAGGTCAGGCCCTGTGGGTCCCAAGAGCTGGAGGCCGGGCCCCAGGCCGCATGTGGGGAGGGGCTCGGTGACACAGCGACACTTCAGAGACCGGCTTCTCCCGGTGAGGACAAAGGAGGAGTCACAGGGAGGGCTTCCTTCCCTGGTTCCCAAACGACTCCTTCTGCTTCGGGCTGACTTGTTGCCCAGAAAAGCTGCTGATGGTTTTAAATGACACTTAATACAAAGGGGGAGGAGACAGGGAGCTGGGGGGAAATTCTCACTGTTGGTTCCGCCTCAGGGGGCCTCCTGAGCACGTCTGATTTGGAGACTGAGCTCACCCAGCGATTTCACGAGGGGTTGGCTTCAGACTCCGGTGTCTTTTGTGCTCTTGGGTACAAGGCCTTTTAGACAAATCAAGGCAGATGAAAAGAACCCTAATCTTTCAATCCCTAAGATAAAATAAGTCATAACATTTTTTTCTTTTCAAGAGTTTCTATATTGTAAGTTTTCTGTAATGTCTAATATACTCTAAAAACATATTATGTAAATGTTATGTGTTTGTATATGCAAATTGGAATTCTTCATTCTCTTTCATTTTTGTCACATGATAGAAAATTTGTGTTAGGTAAGTTGCATTAGGCAATTCAGAATTTGTCTCATCAACTGAAACGCTGAAGAGTGTATTCGGGGGAAACTAACAAAAATACTCGCGTCTCACCAGAGCTGGAGCCCAGTAATATTTGAAGCACCACGTGGAGGCGTCGCAACGGCTCTGAAGATGAGGACGGAGCCCGCGGGGACGAGCCCAGCACCCCGGCCGCGCCTTCTCCCGCCTCAGGGCCCGAGACCCGGAGGCACCTCTCAGAGCAGGTGCAGCCCACGGTGACCCCGAGGTCCCAAGCCACCTGCTGGAAACCTCGGGGAAGGTGGGTTTTATGGGGGCGGG
>NW_006790942.1:803407-820294 GCF_000442215.2 Lipotes vexillifer | reverse complement strand
GGGGGGGGGGGACTTTTGCTCCACGAAGCCTCCAGGACTCTGGGTTCCGGGGAGCGTCCTGGTCACTCTCACTGCCCCCCGACGCCGGGACTCAAACCTACTGCAGTGCTCCAACCCTTCCCTTTCAGTTCATAAGGGAGGTTATATGTAAAGTTTAAATAAAACGCAGCTGTCCTCAAACCACAAGGCTGTGTGAGGGAGGGCCCGGGGCCAGGCGGCGTCTTTGGAGACCTCGGGCAGCTGGGGTCGGGGGAGCCCGCTGGGCTGCCCCCGGGGCCTCCCACCACCCCGTGGCCTCAGACACCTCCTGCGAGAGGGGCGCAGGGGACTGTGGTGCTGCCGCGGGTTGGGCCCCAGGGAGGTGGCCGGGACAGCAGCGGGCGGCAGCAGTGGCCTGTGCCCTGAACAGGGTCGGCGAGGATTCATCGTTCAAAAACAGAGAGAGAGAGAGAGAAAATGCCCCAAGAGACGCTCAGCTCAGGGTCACCGGCGAAGCCTGTTTAAGGGGAAAACGGCCAACTTTCCCTCAGGTTTGTCATGAAACCAATGGCTCTCTCTAGCTTCTCCGGGAGCCATCTCTCCACGGCTAGTGTCCCCAGGTCCCTGCGTCCCCAGTGGCCAAGGCCGTGCAGGTGGAGGACCCCTGCTGCCACTCCCGGAAAGGTGGGGTCAGGGCCGGGGGACCCCGTGTGAACTGGGGTGTGAAGGATGTGGACGGCAGCGGGGTCCCCCTGTGTACCCCTCCCTGACCCCGACCCGGGCTGGGAAATGGGCTTGGGGGGTACAGGGAGCAGGGGGACACGGGCCAGAGGTGCAGACACTCCCCAACACAGCTGTCCCAGGTCCCCCAGGATCACGACCGCCCCCTCTGCAGCAAGTGAGGGTTCAGGGGGCAACCCTCTGGAGGTGCTGCTGTGGTGTCACAAGGGCCACGCGGCCCGGCTGGGACAAACTGAGCCAGGAGAGCCTGACGCGGACCAGCAGGTTCCACAGGGGCCTCAAGGGCCTGGAGCCATCCAGGGGCACATGCACCTGCCTGCCTGCTCTCCTGGAAACAGCAGCGGCAAAACAACCCCGGGATCTGCCGGGCAGCCTCCCGTACAAGTCCCGGCCAACTCCAGGGCCACCGGTGGAGACGCACGGTCAGAAACCAGGTAGTGCCGGCTGTGCCCCACTGGTCTGGAGGTGCCGGATGAGACAGCAGACCCCGGCCCAGCTGGGCCGAGAGGCTTGGGGTCCCTGACCCAGCCCAGGCCCTCCTGGGTGTCTCAATCCCAGAGCACAGCCCTGCACTCTTGTTGTGTCTGTTCATCGGTGCAGTTGGGACTTCAAAGTTATATGACTTCTTGGACAGAGTGTGCCCATCTTATGTGTACCCTCTGCTGTTCTCTGAACCCCAAGCAGGCCTGCTTAGGGCTGGTGTCTGCCCTGCACATGCCCTCTGACCAGGGGCAAGTTTTGGACTCGCTCAAATGTGCCTTGAGGGGTGTGACCTGCCCCTCTCACCCCAGACACCAGCAGCCCTGACCCTCCTGCCACCCAGGCCCAGGAGCTCGGGTCAGAGAGCTATGCCCACAGCCCCCTGCACACGGGAGTCCATTTGTCCACATGTACAAGCTGCTGACTCTGTGTGAAAATCTCATTTTTACTTTACTGATGGTAGAATTGCTTGCATTCAGGAGAAACAGAAGACATTAACTCTTGTGGGAATAGGTTTATACGGAAAACTGAGTTAGCAAATGTTTTGTTGAGGGAAAGTAAATTTATGGGGCTGATTTCCTTCAAACTGTTCAAAATACTCAAAGGCCCTATCTCTGTTAACCAACGGTCTAGGAAAATCTTTGTTTTGAGGACAAAGGCGTTTCTGAGCTCCAAGGATTTTAAACAGCCCATCTGGCTTTTCCATCCTTTGCTTTGAGCTCCTACCCACGTAACATTTAATAGGAAAAGTGAAATCGAACAAGAAAGTATTTCACAGGATTTCAGTTGAGCCTCTAAGGGTTGGCAGACCTATGCTGAGTATCACCAAATGACATCTGCTCTCAGCACCCCATTTGTGACTAGTCTACCAGGAACATGGGAAGGTAAAACAAGAACAGACGTTTTCTTCCTATACCGCATTCCTTGCACCAGGGCCGGTGCCCAGGGCTGACCTGAGACCTCGGGGCTGACTCTTTGGGCCTCAGGCCCCGCTTGACCCATAACCTACCTCCTGATAGGTGTTCTGTCCCCACTTAACACGTGAGGACACAGATGTTCGGGCTGATTCAGTCCTTGGCCCAAGTCACACAGCTGATGAGTAAGTAAATCTGGGCTTCCTGGTTCTGCGCTGAGGGCTCAGCCCTGACACGTGGCTCGTGGTTAAAACTACAGGACTCGTCGAAGGATGCTGACCCTGACCCTAAGTCAGCCTGAAAACACGCCACATGCGTGGGCCCAAACCACCCGGGCCTCTTCGATAAAAGGACAGATGACCAGCTCCTCTCTAAAGGGTAGGCAGGGCCTGGGGGGCCGGGAATCACTGACCTGCCTGAGGCGAGCTCTGCCTGTGGTCCGACGGGGCCACTGCTGGGGATGAGCTCGGGGAGGACCGGCCTCCTCCCCTCGTCTGCCTGCTACGCGATACCCCGCCTGCCATGGGGACTGCTTCCTACATGTTTGTTGAGCAAGACTTACTAAACCCAACCCAGATCCTCAAAAAGCCACCTACTTAGAGCCTAAGGAGCATGCTATGGACTTAATGTGTGTCCCTCCTCCAAGCCCACTGTTGAAGCCTCACCCCCATGTGATGCATCTGGAGAGACCATCTCCTGGGGGAAGTTATGTCCACATGCCGTCATCCGGGAGTTAGGGCTTCAGCAACTGTGTTTGGCAGGGAGGGGACAGGAAGAGGGGGACGGGGGACAATTCTGCAGCTACAGCCACCCCAGAGCAAAAGGCTTCTGCACCCAGTCCCGGGAAAACCAAACCCGAGGTTTCAGGACATGCTGCTCCAGGCACGGGCTCCTGCTCTCCAGCAGTCAGCCTCCTCCATCAGGATGCTGCTCCAGGCTCGGGCTCCTGCTCTCCAGCAATCAGCCTCCTCCATCAGGGTCTCATGAAGAAATGGAGATAATTCAAAGAGGAACAAAAATGTGCATCAAATGCACCCTAAATATATCTGTTTGAAATTTATTTTGTTTGAGTAGAAAAGGAGGCTGGGAGGCACCAACCAGCCAAGTCGTCACTGGGCAGCCCCCCTCGTTGACTGGCTGGCCCAGCCTGAGCCCCTGGGAGCTGAGCCCAACGTGGGGTCTGGCCCAGACGAGTCGGCTCTGTGGCCTCGGGCCATCTAAGTCCCTTAGCCTAGGTTCCTTCACCCGTAGAACAGGGAAATTAAAAAGTACTTATTCCATGGGTTTCCTTATGAGATTTTAATAAGATAATTCATTTAATGGCGCTTTGTAGAAGCCCAGGATCTCAGTAAATGTCAGCTTTTCTCACAAGAGCACAGCTATTATAAAACAGAACACAGTGTAACCAAAACAAAACAAGATAAGGACCCAAGCCCCCGAACGCTTGGTTTGTTTGAGGAGGAACTCTGTCCCAGGCTGCTTCTCAGCCAGCTTGCTGGGACCCGATCAGTGTACACAGATCACGTAGTCATCACAGGAAAGCCGGGGAATGAGGGAATTCACATTCTACAAACAAAAAGCGTCTCAGCCGATGTTAATTAACCTGCAAAGGCATCACATTATCTCACTTAGGTCCTTTTCTCCAACACACGTTCGAACATAATAACCAAACGCACTAGCAGCCCAAGTGCCCGCGAGGCCCCAGAGGCTCCACCCTCCCCACCTGCACCCCTCAGCCCAGGGCAGCCAGGGCCCCAACCACCGGAGGCCGACTGTGTCTGGGACGGGGCATTCCGGCTGGTGCTGGGCGTCGTCTTTCTTGCTGAGACCCCCTGGAAGCCCCAGAAGCGTGGCTTCTCAAGGCAAAGGCATGTCCTCTCCATCACGGGCCAGCTCAGAAGCCCCAACGACCCAGAGCTGACCCCTTGTCCCAGCAACGCGAGTTTGGAAGAGAGCAAAAAGGCTCCCCAAACAGGGCGTTCTCCCCACACTTTTCTGCATTTTCACAGGACAAACGGATGCCTCACGGGCCATGAGGACAGCCACACGCGTGCACAGGCTGGGACCACCTGAGGCCGGGCCCCTCCTCGGAGCAGCACGGACGCCCTGGGAGGGCAGAGGCCTTCGTCTCATCCTGGCTCCATCCTCCGCAGGATGTTTCTGGAAGGTGTTTGGACCTGTGAGTTCATTAAACAGTCACGGGGAACAGAGCCTCCGCTGCATCTGATCCCAGGACAAGAGGCCCCAGAGTCCGAGGTGGCCACACCGCCCTCGGGAAGCGAGAGTTCAAAGCCCGGCAGGTGCCGAAGCCAAATTCAACCCCGTGAACTAATTACCACCTGCACAGACCGGGCAGGCTTCGTGGGAAAAGCACGGTCCACACCTGCCGAGAAGCTCACCCGATAAACAGGTTCCCCCGCCTCTGGGACTCGGCCACCAGGTGACGCGCGCACAGCAGGTGAGGCTCCCAGCCCAACACCCCGGGAAACGTTCTCACACTATCAACAGGCAGGGAAGCTGGGTTCGCAGCCTGAGTCTGTCCTGAGAAATGACATTTATTGGGTCAAGATGCCTGATTAATCTCAGCGCATAAAAGCAATCACATTTAATACTGTTTCATAGAATGAAAAAATACATAGCAACACAACAAAAAACTTGATGGTTAGACCATTCTATTTTCTTTAGAGCTTTTTTTTTTTTTTTTTTCAAAAGTAGGATCATAGGAGCAGGCCACCTAAGCCTTGTTAAGTTTCTAAAGTAACCAAGTCATCCATGTGGATTTTTTTAATGAGCCTCAACCAAAGAATCTGGGGCCTGGAAGAAAGCAGGTCCTTGGCTGTTGTGCCACCTGACTTCTCTTGTGTTCCTCGTGGTGGGCTTTTCCAAGAGGCAATACGTAAATAGGACATATTATTTCATTACACATATGTTATATACATACCTGTATACATACACATATATGTACATGCTATTTAAAGAGAAAGAGACTAAGGTTGGCTTCAATAGCACTTTGAAATCCTCCCCTAGGGGGGCGCCTGGGAGCGGGGGGGTGGAGGCAGAGACCTGAGCCCCGGAGCCCCCAGCCGCCTGCTCCCTAAAAGCCACTTTTCCCAAAGTTCCCGACTTCTTTATCACCTGACAGATTGCAGACATCTAATTGCTCTACAAATATTACTGGGCATCTGCTGTGTGGCGAGGACTGAGGCCGAGGGGTGGACTGAGGGGCCCTCTGCTCCCCTGAGGACCCCTCACGGGGCCAAGTGGGACCCCCAAGTCCACACACTCCCCAAAACCTGAGCATAAATAAACACCTCGTGCTTTAAATGTATGTGTGAAGAGTCTGTTGCCACAAAAAAGAAGCGAACAGACTTGGACCTGAATCAGGATATCTATCCCTGGAACCAGGCTAAGGTAAGAGGAGATCTGGGGTTGTTTTACATGGCAATTCCACTGGTATTGGCCCACCATTCAGTTTTATTTATAGAGTGTCAGTAAGATGGATTCAGAACAGTAGATAGAGAAAAAAATTAGATCTTTCCCACATAGCTCATAATCAAAATTAATTTAAAACAAAAGCCAGCCGCATACGACAGATCCAGGCAGTGCTCTCCACTGACAATAAAGTATTATTATTTAAGTGCAGAGGATACTAAGCCTCGTTTTAATATCATTCTAAGCCTTTAGAGGAAAGCAAAATCAGTTTAATTTCTTTTATAAAAATTAATCGACATCTGTTATTTCTGCCAACACATGCATTACAACAAAGTCAAAGCAAATCTGAAATTAGGAACTCAAGAAATTATCTTTATTCAAAGAACTACCATCTAGGTTTCCAAATCTCACATTAAAAACTAAACAGCTGAAATTTAAAATATATTTTTAAATATAAAAAATGTTTAATATAAAATAAAAAAAATTTCCACCACTGCCCATTTTCTGGCATCCTGATGGTGTCACTCACGTCCTTTCTTAATTCACTGTGGTTTAGTATTTATAAATGATACCTAATGATTCTAAACAGTGTGAGTGCTTGCTTTCCTGTTTTCACATTTCTACTTTTTTCTGTACTCGGGCCTCTCACTGTTGTGGCCTCTCCCGTTGCGGAGCACAGGCTCCGGACGCGCAGGCTCAGCAGCCATGGCTCACGGGCCCAGCCGCTCTGCGGCATGTGGGATCTTCCCGGACCAGGGCACAAACCCGTGTCCCCTGCATCGGCAGGCGGACTCTCAACCACTGCGCCACCAAGGAAGCCCTAAAAACTCATTCTTAAAGCACACAGCTGTCTGTAAAGGATGGATTGCCACAATGCTCCCAAAGCCCCTCTGTTTGCCTGTCTTGCAACATGTTGAATGTGCGATACGTGTTGGATATACCCAGCTTGGACGTTCCCCACCGTTTTTGATGATAAGATTCAAGGACGGCCGAGAAAGGGTCTGGATCTCGCTGCCGCCAGGTCCTCACACCCCACCCTGCCCGGCACCCCGCACTTTCCCACACACCGTAGGACTCCCACGGGAACCGGCCCCAGCCTGGGATTCTTTTTATGAATCATTCCCGAATCTCGGCTCTGCCACACTTCGAGATACTGGCTGTAGCAAAGCGTTACCGCAGCAAAAGGAGGGGCAGGCACGGCGCCCTCATCCCTGGCCGCTGGGCCCTAATCAGAGCAGCAGCCTAGTCGGGCCCTGCATCCTGAGCCCAGGTTGATGGGGCTGAGAGGGAGGCCGGCCCAGCAGGTGGTCACTCTGGAAAGATCCAGTCCCCCCGTGAGAAGCGGGGCGGGCTGCTGTGGGACCCGGCGGGGACGGAGAGACCCTCGCAGGCTCCTTCCGGGGGCCTGGCCCCGCCTGCTCTTTGGCTGGTGGACCCTCTGGTTCATTAAGGGTACCAGTGTTCACACAGTCGACGTCCTGCAGGTTTTGACTGAGCCTTCAGCAAGGGAACGAACTAAATTGCTGTTAACTTCTCCCGTCAAAGCCACTTTTCTCAGCTTTCTAAAAATGATAACTGACTTCTGATTTCAGATCTCGCCAGAATAATGTCTTTACCCAGTATGGTGATTGTTTATATTTTGTTCTTCCTATTTTGTCCTCTGCTGTTGAAAATGTCGATTTTCAGAATTAAGACCAAACCAGGGGGGAGAAAAGTCATTTCAGAACAGAAAGGCGGGTACAAAGCCCAGCCCGAGCCCAGTCAGGGCCGTGACTCCACTGCCAACGGCAGCGCTTCAGCAACAGGCCTGCCTCTGGGGGAGTCTGGAGGGCGGCCCCCCGACGGGCCCTGTGCCGGCTGGACAGGTTAGTAGGTCCAGGATGCAGCCTCCGAGGGGCCCCAAGGCCGCCCCGCAGAGGGTGGGGTGCAGTCCCCCCACCCCACCTCTCCTGCCAACCTGCAAGAAATCAACGCAGACCTTCAATCGGTGCATCACAGTTACGTTTAAAAGATTCTTCTTTGCAAAGTTATCAGCTTTTGGGAACTTTCTTCAAATTCTGCTTTAAGCTTCTTCTCAGCAAAATACAAATGAGACGGAATCTTCCTGGGAGGCAGAGGATGAATCAATGAGCGGCGCGCCGGGTCTGAGGATGGACTGTCCCCTCACGATGGCCCGGCCTCCCAGCCCGCAGCGATGCCCATGTAAAGCAAGGTGTCAGGTGAGGCCGTGGGCCTTCCAGGCTCCTCCCTGGGTGGCTCTGTACCACCTGGGACACAGGCCTGGGAGGTTGTTCAAAAGAGGAATCCCAGAGCATCTCAGCAGAGGATGCAACCCGGAGTCTCAAGGCGGGTGGCGTCCCAGGGCCCACGTTTTCAACAAGGTTGCCTGTGGGTCTTGTGCATTTGGAGACAGAGTGAGGGTCCCCTAAGATCCTTCCCAATGCCCTGGTGTCTGCTCTTCGGAAGAACTAAGGTTTACCCACCCCGACCCCCCATCCTAGAACGTGCGACTCCCAAGTCAGGGACACATCCTCTAGGCCGAAAGGAAGAGTCGCAGTCGCCTCGGTGTCAATAACTCTACGAGCTGCTAATAGACCTGCTTCCCGTTCTAATGATTAAGACTGAAAAAGAAACACCTTTTACGGAAAATCTGGGCAGTGGTCCAAAGGCTTCATGCCAGAACATAATACTTTGCGTTCTTCTTTGAGACAATCTCTCAGGAACGTATTTGCTGTGAACAGGCAGCTGTTCTCCTGGACTTTCTCCTCCTGAGAGAACCTTGCTCTGTTCTGTGGTTCTTAACCAAGTTCACGTCCCCTGTGACCCCTACAACTGAAAGAGAAGCCGCGTCCCCTGGGGAGTCCGAGGCTTTCTGTTGTCCAGATAAAGAAGCTTTTTCTGGTGCCATAGTTTCCATGGGGAAGCAGGTTTATAGCTGGATGGAATTACAGGAAATCTTAAAATTCCTTCAAAAGCAGGACATTCCCTGGAATGTCCTGGGAGGAGGCTCCTCGCGGGCCTGTTTCAGGGAACAGTGGGGGTGAGGGCAGAACAGGCGGAGCGGGAGGTTCTGCAGAGAAGGGCATCCGCCCCCGTCGGCCGCCGCCCAGGCAGGTGAGGCGGGGGAGGGGCGCGCGCTCAGCCCCTGCTTCGCTGCTCTTTCATTCAATCCAGCGAGCGTGTTGCAGAGCCCAGCCGAAGCCCCGCCCCCTGCAGCGGCCGGACCCCACCCGTCTTCGCTCCCGGGGCAGCCCCCGCCCCTCGGTGGGGCGCGGGCGGCGGGACCCTCCTGCGGCGGCTCGGAGACCCCGTCCTGCTGAGACGCAGCGGCGCCTGCGCGCGGGGAGCTGGGCGGCGCCGCCGCCCGGAATCGGAAGCTCTGGGAGCCGCGGCCGCGGGAGAGGCCGGGCTCACGTGTGTCGTCTGAGCGGCTCCCTCCTGCCTCTGCGCCCCTCCGCCGCTTGGGGAACGGGACGAGGTCCTGGGCACCAACGGGCCGGGCCCCTGTGTTCTTCAGACGCCCCGCGCCTGCCTCCCCGGAGGCCCCTCGGGGGACGTGGGCGATGTCCTCGCACGACTCCCCGACGGGGACATTTCTGCCGCGCGCGGCCTGACCTCCCCTCCCGTCAGCTCCCACCCCCAGCTCCTCGAGGTCGGCGTCTCCCTGCCTACGGCCCCCGCCAGCCCGCAGTGTCCATGTGGGACGCGAGCACGTCATGGAGCTTCTGCCCCAGCAGGCGCTGACCTGGGACACCGAACGGACGTGCCAGGCCTGCCGAAAGATCCGGTTCCTCGCTGGTCCCCGTCTCCTGGGAGGAGAAGGTGTCGCAGGAAAGGAAGAAAGTAGCCCCTCATCACTAGCCACCCCTTCCCTATGACCTGTGGCCCCGATGACAAGGACTCTAGCCCCTCCCTACTCCAGCCAGCCACCCCAATCATGTTATACCAACTGAGGACAGAGAAGCTGGCGGGATGGTGATCTTCCCCCAGTCCTAACGGGGCTGTGGGTCTGGCCCGAGGAGGTGTTTTGCTGCCTAGACAATCGGAGTCAATTAATGAGCCAATTCAGCAACCCGCTGCAGGAGGGCGGAGGGGCAGAGCGCTTGATAGATTCCCCAGGTGTCCAGAGAGCTCAAGATGCTGCAGATGGAAAGGCCTGGGGGTTGGAGCAGAGGGGACCGTGTGATACAGGCGCTCAGTCCCATTAACTTAGGTGACCCTGGGGTTGGGTTTCTTCACAGCAGCTCTACTGATGCTCCAGACCAGAGGATTCCTTGTTGAGGGGCTGCCCTGAGCACTGAAGGATCACCCCCTGCCCTGCTGCGACAACCAAAAGTGTCTCCGTACGTTGCCAGATGTCCCTAAGGTGGTGCAGGGCACAGTTGAGAAGCCCTATAAGCACAGGAAGGATCAACCAGCCAACATCCCCTGGGCTCCTGTTGAGAAGGAGAATGATTGGCTTGTTTATTGATTTTTTTTACACCTTATTTCAGTGATATTTTCAGATAGTCAAACTCTTAATTCTTATGAAAATAAAAGACTCCTCTGAAATCCATCCAGAAATTATTACCTGAATGGAATGACTAGATATATAGATACCATAAATGATGCCACATCACTTCTACAGATTTATATATCACTTCTAGTAGACACTAATTTCGGTGATTGGATTTTTGACCAAAACATCATCCAACAGGAAAAGGAAGCCCTACTGTGTGCCCAGCCCAGATTTATATGTGTTATCCCACCTACTCCTGAGAGACAAGTATTGCTTTCTTTTCAGAATAGTAAAACAAGGCTCAGAGATGTTAAATTATGTTGCCCCAAGGTCACACAGCTGCTGATTAGAAATGGAATTTAAATAGGTTTGAGGGTGAAATTCTTGGACCGCAATGTCACAGTCCCATATTTCTCCTGGTCACAGACATCTGCTTCCAGGGCGGTGCCTTCAGCCCTCCTGTCCTGCCCGAGACCCCCTCAGCTGCAGGCTCTCCACCTCACCATGGACTCTGCCCTGGTTCTTTGTAATCATTCCAGGAATTCGTGGAGCTGTGTTAAACCACCACTCATTATGGACTTAAAAACGCACACCTCGCTCTGCAAACTGGGGGCTGGACCACATGACCTCTGTGGACCCATCAACCCTAACATTCCACGTGTGAGTGACCCTTTTAGAATTTCGTAGGACGTGACCATTGCTCCTGACATCTCGGAGTTGTTGTTTTTCTCACGTTATTATCTCACCGCTTCAACTCAGCTCGGCATTTCTCACCCTAGCACATCCTAGTTTCGTCTCCGTCATGGCTGACTGGCAGCTCCATGGGGTGATCTGTTCGTGTCCGCATCCCCGTATCTGGAGCCAGCTGTCAGCAGCTCTGCTTAGAGCTCACGGTGAGCTAGCTCAGCCACCACAGAGGAAGTGATTGTCCTACGACTTTTGAACATGTCTCATTTGTGGTTACAAGGAGTGAGTGAAAAGATGGGGAAAGAGGATAGAGCAGGGTCT
This sequence comes from Lipotes vexillifer, assembly GCF_000442215.2. NCBI lineage: Eukaryota > Metazoa > Chordata > Mammalia > Artiodactyla > Lipotidae > Lipotes > Lipotes vexillifer. The sequence goes on along the minus strand of NW_006790942.1, from coordinate 809,242 downwards.
TCAAATTTGTTTGTCTGTTTTCAATTAACAAAAAACTGCTCTAACAAAATTTAAATGGAAGCCCAGTGTATTAAACAGATAAAAACAGAGTTGCTTTAAGTTCGTTTTTGGATAAAGGCCTGGAGTCTCACGTGATCATCCTTTACCTCCTATAACGAAAGCCCTTTGTAAACTTCCTGCAGACCTCCTAGCACTTCAACAAACACCACTTTAAAACTGTTATCCTGATAAAAGCAACTATGGAAAGGCTGACAGGAGCCTCCAAAGATCCACTCTTTCATAAAAGCAACAGGAACACTGGGAAAAATTGCAAACTCAACCTTTTCAGAACTCTGGAAATTATCCAAAGGATTACAACAATCCAAGGAGTGTTTATTCAAGAAAAATGGCTGAATTTCAGTAAAAACAGTGAGCTTTGTGGCATTTTAACTTGGCCTATTCCAGTCTCCCTTGTATTCAGTTCTTATTGCTTCTGTAATAAATTACCACGTACCCAGTGCCTTACAACTGCACAAGTTTATCATCTTACATTTCTGCGGGTCAGAAGTTTGACACGGGTCTCCCTGGGTTAAAATCAAGATGGTGGCAGCACTGCATTTCTCTCTGCAGGATCTAGGGACCATCTGTGGTCAGGCTGCCCTCATCCTTGGCTCACGGCCCCTCCATCCTCAAGGCCAGTGGCACAGGCTTGGGTCCTTCCTACATCACATCACGCAACCTTCTCTTTACTCCTCACCCACTTTTAAGGACCCGTGTGATTACATGGGGCCCACACAGACAACTCAGAACAACCCTTTTTAAGATCAGCTAGTTAGCAAACTCAATTCCATCTGCAAAACTATTCCTCAAAAATGAAGGAGAAATTAAGACATTCCCAGATGAACAATAACTGAGAGAATTTGTCACTAGCAGTCCCGCCTTACAAGAAATACTAAAAGAAGTGTTTCAGGCTGAAATGAAAACACATGAGATAGTAACTCAAAGGCGTATTAAGAAAAAAAGAGCACATTAAAAGTCAACTACACTGGTAAATATAAAAGACATTGTAGGGACTTCGCTGGTGGTGCAGTGGTAAAGAATCCGCCTGCCAATGCAGGGGATACGGGTTCAAGCCCTGGTCCGGCAAGATCCCACATGCTGCGGAGCAACTAAGCCCATGTGCCACAACTACTGAGCCTGTGCTCTAGAGCCCGCGAGCCACAACTACTGGCCCCGCGTGCCACAACTACAGAAGCCCGCGCACCTAAAGCCCGTGCTCCGCAACAGGAGAAGCCACCGCAGTGAGAAGACCATGCACCGCAACAAAGAGCAGCCCCTGCTCACCGCAACTAGAGAAAGCCCGTGCACAGCAACAAAGACCCAACACAGCCAAAAAATAAATAAATTTTTAAAAAGGAACAAAAAAAGACAGTGTAAATATATTTTTGTTTGTAACTCTTTTCTTTACCCTACGATTTAAAAGATAATTGTATAAAGCAATACTTACTAAAATGTGTTGATGGGCTTGTAATGTATAAAGATGTAATTTATATGACAGTAATAGCACAAAGGAGAATGGAAGATATATAGTTATATTGGAGCAAAATTTTTGTATTCTTTTGAAATTAAGTTGGTATATTTCTGGACTAAGTGGTTTTAAACTGTGTGAATAATTAAAATTAATGGAGAAAAAGAGCAAAAAGCACATAACACATAAAGAAAATAAATAGCAAAATGGAAGCTGTAAAGTCTACCTTATTATTAACTGCATTAAATGCAAATAGATTACACATGCCAATCATAAGAAAGACACTGGTAGAGTGAAATAAAAAGAAAACATGATCCAATTATATGCTGCCTGCAAGAGACACACTTTAGATTCAAAAATACCAATAAATTTAAAGTAAAACGATGGACCCGCAGGCTCACTGCAATACCCAACAAAATCCCGGCTTGATTCTTCAAGAAATTGACAAGTTCACCATAAAATGTATATGTCAAAGCAAGGGATGCAATATAGCCAAAACAGTATTGAAAAAGTAGAACAAAGTTAAAAGTATCGCACTTCCTGATTTTAAAACTTACTGCAAAGCTACAATAACGAAGCAAGTGTGATTTTGGCATAGTAGACATATAGAATAATGGAATAGAATTGAGAAAGAAAAATTTGACCCATACAGCTATGGTTAATTGGGTTTTGGGGTTTTTTGGGTTTTGGGGGGGTTGGTTTTTGGTCAATTGTTTTTTGACATGGTGCCAAGACAATTAAATGGGGAAATAAATAGTCCTTTCAACAACTGCTGCTGGAACTGAATATACACATGCAAAAAATGGACTAAGGCCTCTACATCACAACACACAAAAATCGTCTCAGAATGGATCACACACCTACATGTGAGAGCTAACACTACAAAACTCCTAGAATAAAACATAGGAGCAAGTCTTCATGACCTAGGGTTAGGCATGTGGTTCCTTTCTTTCCTTGTGATGTCTGTGACTTGGATATAATGCCAAAAGCATGAGTGACAAAGAGAAAATAGGTATATTGAACTTCATCAAAATTGAAAACTCTTGTGATTCAAAAGCATTTGTGTGCCAAAAAGGGAAAAGACAGCCCACAGAGAGAGAAAATATTTCCAAATCCTGAATGTGATAAGGCACTTATATCAAGGATTTATATATATTTACTTACATAACATGGTTTCCAAGTTGATGAGACGGTCCATTGGCAGCTGAAGTCGGGAACTCTCGAATCTAAATAGTAACAAGACAAGTTTGAATAGATATTCCTCTAAAGAAAATAAGCAAACAGCCAATAAGCACATGTAAAAAAAAAAGATGCTCAACATGATTAGTCATAAGAAAAATATAAATTGAAATCATAATGAGATATCATTTCACACCACAAAGATGGTAAATCAATAAGGCAGACAATGACAAGTGTAGGTGAGGATGTGGGGAAATTTGACCTCACACACTACCTGTGGGATTGTAAAATGGTGGCACCTTTTTGGAAAACAACTTGATAGAAAGCCTGTCTTGTCTGGCTGCTGTGGCTAGAACTTCCAGTGATATGCAGTAAAAGTGATGACAGTGGGCCACTTTTATTCAAATTAGTATTGGGAATCCTAGCCATAGCAATCAGAGAAGAAAAAGAAATAAAAGGAATCCAAATTGGAAAGGAAGAATTAAAAGTGTCACTATTTGCAGATGACATGGTACTTACTATATACAGAAAATCCCAAAGATGCCACCAAAAAACTATCAGGACTCGTCAATGAACTTGGTAAAGTTGCAGGATACAAATTTAATATCAAGAAATCTGTTGTGTTTCTATACACTAACAATGAACTATCAGAAAGAGAAATTAAGAAAATAATCCCATTTACAGTTGCATCAAAAAGAATAAAATACCTGGGAATAAATCTAGCTAAGGAGGTAAAAGACCTGTACTAGGAAAACTGATGAAACACTAAAGAAAGAAATTGAAGATGACACACAAATGGAAAGACAAACTGTATCTCTGCCAGTTTCCCTGGGACTCTCTGGGGAAACAGAAGGTTTTCTCATTACAATAAAACACATAACATGGTTCCCATGTTGATGACACATTCCATTGGCTGCCGAAGTCGGAAACGTTGTCTGGAAGCTCAGAGGTGGAACTGTGTTAACAACAGGTGGTGGGTTCGTGGCCTGGAGAACTTCAGCATTTATCTTGCCCTTTAATCTTCCCGGCAGGAGGGAACAAAGCACAGCCTCTCCACGTTGACCTGGCCTCCCACCCCTCCCGAGAAGCCGGGGGCATCAGGGCCGTACCGTTCAGTCTCAGGTACTGGGTAGGATCAGGGTGCTGGCACCAGCAGGTCCCTTCCTGTGTCCTGCACCTGTCACTGGACAAGATGTCACTCAAGTGAGGCAGAATGATGTGGGGACGGGAATGGTATGGCACCCTTGCCAGCGTCCCTGCCCCAAACTCCACCCCCAGCTCCCAGCACGTCCCCTTGGTGGTCCCCTCCCGGTGATGTCCACCATTTCCCCGACCTTTGTTCCTGTAATACTTCTGTGTCACCAGGCTCACTTACTTGTCTTCCCAATTAGGCCACACCTCCTGAGAATGGGACCTGAAAGTGACATCACAGTGGCCGAGGTGTAGCCCAGTGAGTAATGAGGTGCCCACAGAGCATCGGGGTCAGAGGCAAATGGTGCCTTGAGAGAGGTCATCCAGGGGCGATGGGCGGCTCGCAGGAGCAGCTGTAAAGTTGTCAGCTTATAACAGAACCTCGTTTGCAAAGAGGCACAGAAGCTGACGCTGAAGATGTTTAACATTTGCTTCCATAATATTCCTATATCCTAACTTCCATGACAAACATTGTAAATATTAAAATCTATTTTAGGTGAAAAGTCCAGTGTACGTTCTGTGCACTATTTAATCTCTGTGTACGCTAGAGGGTGAATTTAAACAGATTGATCCCTCACCCTCTGACGTTCGGATGTCTTGGGAGAAGAGGCACAACAGAGAGGAGTTTCTGGTTCCCCTCAAGGTACACGGCTGGAGACATGCAACATTGCTGTCCGTGGAGGGGAGGACCTCAGCCAGCACTGGCCATGGGCACTCAGGCGTGGACACACCTGGCCCTGCCGAGCAACTCCAACCCCAGGCTTGAGCATCTGGATTCACCCAGTGGGGCGTGAACACCCTCAAGGGCCAGCTGGGCTGCCAGGGGACCACGCAGGTGTTGCAGGAGATGGAGGTGATATAGGTGATGCAGGTGACACAGGTGATGTAGGGCATTTTGAAGGCAGCCCCTCCCTTCATCACAAGCACGATCCTCAGGTTCCCTGTTGTTTTCTACCTTCACACACAGCAAAAGATCTCATCTCGGCCAGACCTTGGCTTTCTGGAATAACATAGCATAACCTTAGAATGGAATGGAATAGGCCATATTTTCCCGCCGTGATGGGTGTGGCTCCCTGGTGAACCATGTAGGTGCACCCCCGCCACACTTTAATAAACAGCCGTGAGCTCTGAGCGCTCATTAGATGCTGGGCATTTATTTCGGATCCAACAATCCTGTGGATTAGCTATCATTATTATCCCCATTTCGCAGAGGAAAAAGCTAAAGCATCAGAGGTTAAAGGGTGGACTAAGCCACGTCACAGCTGCTGAGGGAGCTTTGGGGTGTTTGAAGCAGCCCATCCGAGCAGCACCGGCCAGGGCAGGGCCTTCACTACGGCGACAACAACCCCAGGGCTGGCGCGACATCCAGCTTGCCCCCCCTGCCCCTCCCCCGCCCCCCAGTCATGCTGCCTAATTTAGTTTAGTTTCAGAGAGTCAATAAATTTATTATTTTAAAGGAAAATGAAAACATTCCAGAAGAACATTCGAGTACAATTTCAAGCTCAAAAGAACACAAAGATCACTTTACAAAGAAGTTCTATAATGAATGAACTCTTCATGGGGGGTGGGGAGCAGAAGGAAAAATAAAGCTGGATTTTTCCTCAGGATCAACTCAGCCCTTTAATTTTGACTCTCGGTTACTAACAAAACATTCTCCTGTGCAGAGCTTCACCCCACAGCTTTATCAAGCAGGAAACTATGGGAACCTTCACCAAAAGTGGTTCATGTATTTTTCTAATAAATCATCAGCTTCGCTATTGTCCTTTCAATAAAATTTTAGGAAAGAAAGAAAACTAAATTCTTCAGAATTCAAGACCTGTTGACAGATGTTGCTGTTTCCCTGGCTTTCCTCTGTAAAGTACTCCAGAAGAGTCAAAGGAAAGATACACTTTTAAAAGAAAGAAAAAGGAAAAAAAAAATTAAATGAAGAATCTAAATGGAAAGTAATACTAAGAAAA
>NW_006790942.1:797151-803397 GCF_000442215.2 Lipotes vexillifer | reverse complement strand
CATAGGAAAAGAGGAAGTGTCAGCTGGAGCGGGGGAGGGGGGGGAGCCTGCATGGCCTGGCCTTGTGCCCCCTCCCCGGGCACATGTAAAGAAAAATAAAAAGTGGGCATGCACGAACAAGTGAGTCTAACTGACCGCAGTCAGGTCACAGTGTTCTGCTGAGAACCCCTTGGAAAGGGCGCTGCAGGAAGTTCTGAAATCCTCACAGCTCAGGGCCAGCACTGGGTTGGTTGTGTCCGTGAAGGTCTTCTCTGACCATCAACGATCAGCCAGCACGAGAGGTAACAAAGTTTTATAAGGAAGCCTCTAGAGAGAAAACAAGAGTTTTAGTTCCCCGTTACCTGAGGGCTGCCGAGACCCAGGTAGGTGTTCAGCCGTCGGCCCGGTTCCTTCCCTGGAAGAGTGTGGGGGCGTTTCCTGTCCACCCTGCACTCCTAGGAAGACCAGCGATGGCCTCGTTCACACTGATCCCCAGGCGGCGGGACTCAGGGGCACCATCCCCATCACAACCATTTGGAAGGTGATTCTTCTGCCTACACACTGTAGATTCGCCGCCAGTTTTGTAGGACAAGTGGAAAAGAAAGAAGGACAAAGCGGGTAAGAACTGGCCAAACAATGTCCTTTAGCCTTTTGCTAAGACCCAAACCTGCGCCTCCTTCCCGCGGCTACAGCTGCGAGCCGTGCGCGTGAAGCCCTCTCCACACAGTGAAGGGCGCGGAGGCGCCCGGTGGGCGCTGCGGGCGTGCGGGGTCCTGGGCACCGCTGGGACGCCTGGCCGCTCTGGACTCGCGGGAGGAGTGGGAGGGAAGCAGCAGGCGGTGCAATCAGGCTGCACTGAGGGCGCGTGCAGGAGGAACACCCAGGGCCACGCAGGACGGGGTCCTCAACGTGCTGCACCCCGTTCTGAGGGCAGCCCAACACCAGGCACACCCACCCCCGATCCCTCCTCTAAGGGGCTCTCACACTCGGGGCCACTCCGCCCGCCCTCGCCCCCCAGGGCCAGCCTGGACACCCCCTGCACCCAGAGCCCACTGCTGTCGTCACACCTGCCATCCTAAGGCTGCTGCTCTGCCCGGCCGGGTCCTTCCCACCAAATCACAGTACAGGAGCTCCTTCCGGACTGTAAACCCCCGCTCCCTCCCTGATGTGCACCTGGCCTCCCCATGCCTCACCAAGGTCTGTGGTTAAGACAGGCAGGCAGCCCTGGGGTCTACAGTGTCTGCACCCTCACACCTGCCACACCTGCCACCCAGCTGGCCGGGTGACTTCGCCTCTTGGGCGCTAATGAGCCATGCTTCTAGATAAAGAAACGCCATCCCTGCTTCTCTGCTCTAGTGTAACAGCTGCTGTCTGTCCCACTCACTGGGAAAGGCAGAGGTTCTCTTTCTTCATTACTTCAAACTTTCCTTTAAATCTTCAGTTACAATGTCTCTTTCAAACATCAGAGGTCTTCCTCCCACAGGCAACTCCCAGGGGTGGGAGGAGCTCTGGGCCGGGAGTAAGAAGCTGCACCCTGACACCTGCACTGGGCCCAGGAACCTGGGCCGGGTCCCCTCCAAGCCCTGAGGCTCCGCGTCCTTTACCGAAACGATGATGCTGGTCCCACAGAGCTCTGAGGATCGTGCCAGCCCTCCAGGGAGGCCACCAGAGTGGAGCTGGCTGGGTCAGGGCTTCCCATGCTTCACGATGTCCATTTGTAACTCTGGTGGCAGCCTCTGGGCAAGGGCGCTTACTGCCCCTCGTTGGCACACGAATGTCAGTGGAGAAGCTATTCCTGAATAGTTTCAGTGCTGTTTATGGGTCCAATGGTTCACAAATGCTTCCCTTTCTAAACCTAGACATTGCCCTCAGATGGTCCTTTTCCCAGAATTCATCCTTCCATGTCTCTCCCTGTGAGTTCCTCTAATGTAAAAATATTTGGCAGCTTTTTCCAAAAAAGGTTCAGCTGCCTAAAATCAAGAGTTTCTATAATTTAATCTGGTTATGAAATCCCTTAAGGAAAAATAATGATGAAAAGCTTTCTGGTGGGGAAGTTATATTGTGGAAAAACCACCTTGCTACTTACGAAGTCAGGTTCACTTCTGAAGAGCTAAATGTATGCCCAGAAATGTACATACTATGAGATGTGGTTTTCCTTTGAAGGTCTGAGCTGTGCTGAGTGCTGGGGTGTGTGGGGTCTCTTTGGGATGATGTAAAGCAGGTCAGACTCTCATTACCCAAAAGAAGGGCTGACTCCAGATCTAGCAATGGGGAGTCACAGCTTTGCATCAGATTGTGATCCTTTCACTCAAGGCAACAAATTTCTCAGTAAATGAAAATATTGTTTCAACAGAGAAACTGCTGCTGCAGATTCAGTGAGTACTTTTTAAAATTCTGTTTCTATTCTCACATAAGAGGATTAATCACAAGTAGTTTATAACATCGCAAAGAATTCAAAGATCAATGAAAAAAATATGTTGAATTCTTGACTTAGCATGAAGATGATTTCTGCTTTTAACATGTCTTCCTTGTTTGGAAGATAATGACAGCGTCAGGCATTATCTCCTGGAGGCACCTGAGAAATGCCTCCCGCTTTTGTGTTCCAGCACACGGATCCACGACAGCACCCCGTGTCCGGATCGGAGCCACCTCCCCTCCTTCCTCCCCGGGGACTCGGTGAGACCTGCCCCCTTCTCACATCAGGACCATGTCCACCTTCCTCCACAGATACCCGCCCCCCTGCCTCCCTGCTGCCCCAGCCCGTGCGGAATCGCCCCCTGACCGCCCCACGACCCTGCCCCCCAGTTCCAGCTTCTCGACCTGGATCCGACCTCTCGTGTCCCCAGACCCCCATGCCCCCCAAGGCCATGGGCTTCAGGGCTCTTGGTGTCCATCCTGACAGGTGGTCCAGAGACTCAAAAGGGGGTTTATCACCCAATGTTGTGCTCAGGGTGGCCAGGAAGGACCCCCACCCACTGGGAACCGACAGCTCTCCAGTGTGGGCCAGCGGGATTTGTAAGTCTGTGTTTGCCCTTGATTCCAGACTAGATCTCAGACTGAAGTTCTAAGCTGTCTCTCTCTCTCCATGTAGTACGTTTATGTGTCTGTGATTCAGAAAGGCCTTCCCCTCTCCTGTGTGTGTACGTAACACTTGCTACCTCCCGACGGTGTTAGCAAATTAGATCATAAAATCTTTAAAATCATAAACACTGTGGAGACAAGTGTTGTGTTTCCATAGAAACCCGAGCACACCCCAAGGTCCTTCAGGCCTGGCCCTGCTCACGGTCACCCGCCCCACAGACTGCAGACCCTCCCCTTTCTCGAGACATCCCCGCAAACGACCCTCCTCCCCACGGCAACCACGCCCTAACTGTCTAACCACGATAATGTTGAGGGGCTTTCAATGCACATAATGTAACAAAAGACAGGAGAAAACCTCTGTCATGAGCTTCTCCATCTTAAACTTCCCACCCATGACACCATGAGAGGGTTTCTTCACTGGGTGACAAGACTTTCATCACATTGTGTGAAATTTTCATTGAGACAGTTGATGAATGTAGACACGGCTCGTAACACCTGAAAGGTGAGGCATCAGCATAGCTCATGGTTTCCAATACAAGCTGACAAACGCAGGAAGGGTACGATGTGCACGTGCACACACACGTGTGTGTGGAGGCTCTATGACGCCACCCACAAAAAGGGTCTGCACACTGTCACCCCTGGTGACAAGGACGACCCCCAATCCCAGCTCTTGGCCCCAAATGTAATTCTTCACCTGAAAGTCACCAGGCTCCCTGGAGACACGGCTGGCTGGGGGCAGGGCCGGGAAAGCACAAGGTGAGCGGAAGTGCAGACGTTTTGTAAGGACACGGAAGCCGCCTTGACGGGGCTCTCAGTGGCCAAACAGGGGCCAATCTGAACATCAGAACAAAAGTGATGGTGATGAACTACAACCCTCGGACTGAAACAGGAGTCCATGTGGTCTCGCCTTAGTAACAAAAACCTTACATGAAAGAGGAAATTCTCCCTTGCAGTAGAACAGCAGCTACTAAATGCAGGAAGAATTCAAAATACCCTCTCCTGTCAGCTGTTCTGGCAAGAAACGTCGGTGGGTGAGGCACGAGACTTTAAGAAGTTTCAAAGGCATCTCCACACCAAACACTTATCGCTACAAAGAGAACCAGAAGGGAGGGAGCTGGCATAGAGCTTCTTAACTACGTGGTCAAACTCAGCGCCACTGGTAACGAGGAAAATCAACATCGACTGCCCCCGGATAAGACCATTGCTTTGGTATTCTGGCCAAAATATGTACAAACCAGGTCTAATCATGAGGGAACTCTGGATCACCCCAAACGGAGGGGAATTCTAGAAAATTACTAGCAGTAATTTTTTTTTTTAATGTCAAGGCCCCAAAAGTCAAGGAAACACAGAGACACTGTTCCAGATCAAAGGTGGTGAAGAGCCACGACGAGGATGAACTGGGCCTGGGTTCCACACCTTCCTGGTAAAGGTTGTTGTTGTGACACTTGGACACGTTTGAACGGGGCATTGGTGCAACTCTGGCTAAGTTCCAAATTGCTCCTAAATAAAAAGTTTACTTTAAAAATGTCTTTCTCGTTTTTGCCTGTGACTGGTGAAATCGTTTGGTTGTATTTAAATGGTTGAGAATTATATTTTACAAATGCATTTGAGCATATGTATGTGAGACAGACAGCCAGACGGACAAACAGATGGGCAGACCGACAGACAGACACACAGATAATGTCTTAAATTTCAGTTAAATACGTATGCACGTGACATCACAAATCTTTAGACACAAATACAAACTCTTCCATACTTTACATCAATTTAAATTTCTCTCTCCAATATTGTTTTCCAAAATCAACGGTTGAGAAGTAAATTAGAAATGCAAAAACGGTGTTTCAAGAAGCCGTGAGTTATAACCTTTCACGAAGTGGGACACCCTGTGAGTGGCAGCAGGCTCTGTGCGGACTTCTGAAAGCATGGTCTCTAATTCTTCAAACGTGGATCAGAAGACCCTTAGTTCTCTCTCTAATTTCACTTCAAGGACATAACCCTCAGCTGTTAATGTCAGCAGCCCAGTAGGCTCCGACCCCAGCGCTGCTCCCCCGAGGCTGACGCAGACTGAAACACGCCCCTGTCCCGCTTGAGGCTGAGCTGCTGCCCAGGGCACCCCCTGCCCCCCTTGGCCCTGCAAGCAGCACAGGACATGGTTCCCCGGGGAAGCAGGAGAGGGGTCACCATCCACAGAGGCCCAGGAGGGGAGGGGTCGGCACCCATGAGGGGTCCCCTGGATGAAGGACCCTGGATGAACCACACATGCGCTTTACATCCAGTGACAGACTCACTTATGGGCCTTTTTCCAGAACCATTTCTTTCCCACTCCGTCAACATTTACAAAGTCATTCCTGAGACACTGAACACCGACCAAGTCCTCGGAACAGAGCTTGAACTTATGATTAAAGATGTGACCCCAAATCCTAAGCAAACACAATGACGACCCAAGATACTTTAAATCCCATCTTCCTCTTCCTGCCGCCCAATCCTCAGACATCCTTTCCTATTTCTAAGATTCGCCCAAACTCCGTGAGAATCTCTGAGTCTTGTCCTCTGGCGTCTCCCCGGCAAAGCATCTCAACCAGTGGCCTCTTAGAGGGTCTCTGGAAACCACCGGCCCGGGGTGGACAGTCGTGTCCAGACTCTGAGCCTGGGGGGCAGCCAGACAGCCAACACCCCGACATCAGGACAGGCTGCGCGAGAAGCAGCATCGCCCCCGCCTGCCTTCCCCCAGGATGATTAAAATCAGTGTTTCTTATTCTTCCCCAAAACATCTTGTTCTAAACCCTGGACACTGCTGTGGACTGGGAACCAGCAGAGGCCAGCGGTCAGGCAGGCGGGGGCCGCAGGGCCCGTGCTGTCCCAGGGTTTGTTTACTGGACTCCCTTCGCGGCTCTGCAAACTTGGGGTTTTGCAATCTTGTCCTGAAAGGCTTGAATGAAGTCTTTATATGTACTTCAGTCGTTTCAGGGCTGGTCTAGGCCATGGGCCTGGATATTTATTTACACTTCTTGACCCGAGGTTAGCTCATTTCATGGCTGTAACTGTGATCTGCTCTTCGGGGCCCTCCTCTGTGCCACGGAGCACACCCTGGACGTGGACAAACATTCTCAGGAAAACCAAAACCAATTTCTCACAAAGCGCCTTTAAACAAAATCCTCACCCCTGCATCTTAACAAGCAGCTTATC
>NW_006790942.1:785108-797053 GCF_000442215.2 Lipotes vexillifer | reverse complement strand
AGCAAGCCCCCCTCCCCAGCCTCTCCTGGGGGTGGCTTGTCCACACACCCCCACCTGCGGGCTCCTGCACCCAGCCCCCTGGACCCCCTGCCCCTCGGGAGCAGGTGCTGGGGTGCAGCCTCAGCTCAGGGCCCCAGGCTGCCCTGTAGGGAACAGTGGCAGGCCCCGGGGGGGGGGGGGGGGGGGCCCCCCTGCCGGGGCCACCAGCCGAGCAGCAGGAGGCTCAGCGGGAACCCGGCCGCCCTGCCCGCGGCGGGCAGACTCCTTCTCCAGGGAAGGACGGGAACCAGCTTCCAGGAGAACCGGGCCAGGGAAGGGGCCTGGCTCGTAGAGCAGTCGCTGCTGGGGCCAGACTCGGCTGGGTCGCCTTCTGGCTCCCTCTTCGTCCAGCTGGGCATTTGCTGCCAGGCCTTGTTTCGTTTTGTTTTTTCACTAGTTCTCAGTTTTAAGGCAGATCCTAAGGTCACAGATGAGGCGCTGCACAGACGGGAGGGTCCTCGTCTCGAACCACCCACGGGCTCCCTCTGAGGCCGTGTGGTCGACAGGAAAGCAGGCACAGGCTCGTGGCTCCTGGCGTGAGGCTGGGGACGGGGACGCAGAGCTGACAGCATGTCCGAGTGCGGGAGCAAGAGGATTTCCCTCCAGTAGAGGCCTCGGTGGCCACCGAAGTGCCTGACGGGGCGCAGTCGCGTGGGACACACCGCGCAGAGACGCAGTCGGTGCCCGCGCTTCTCAGCATCACAAAGGAGTGGAGGGGTCTCTGATCTAGACCCTCCACACCTGGTCCACACCTGGTCCACCCACTCATGCTTTATTTGCTGTCCCGACTGAGAAGGGCGGAGTGTGAGACGGTTAACTTGCATCTGAAGGCGGAGCTCCAGGACCTCATACACAGCCGCTCCTGGACATGCGCCGCGCCGCCCCGCCCCGCGCACCGCGGCCCCGCCCCGCCCATGACCCCATCCGAAGCGTTTCCTGACCTCGGCAGCCAGAGCCTGGGAGCCCCCGTGGCCGCTGCCCTCGGTCCTGCATCCGCTCCATCACCAGCTCCTCCTGAAAGAACCCCCGGCCCAGTTGTCCTTCCACTCCCGACCCACAGCCAGCGGGGCGTCCACTTGGTCCCTCACCCTCTGCGGTCCTGACCCTGCCCACACCCCATCCCCAGCCTGACACCCAGCGCGCGACCTTACCACCTCCACAGCCTGATGCACAGTGCGGGGCGGCGTCGAGCCTGTGCTCCTGAGCGTTTGTTAAACACCCACGTGTGCAAGTGACAGAAGGATGCTCTGGAAAGAACTGACAGAAGAACGCACTGGACTCGGCCTAGTCTGGGGTGTACGTCTTCTTCTCAGGTTTGAGCAAAATTGAAAGGCGCTAAAGCATTCCCAGGTCACTGCGCCGCCAGGTCACCTGGTGGACCTGTGGCTCCAGCCCCCGGCCCGGAGGCTCTGAGCTGTGGGCACTGCCCAGGGCTGACCTGTGAGCCCCTGAGTTTCTGGCTCCCTCAAAGGATCGTGGTGGTGTGGCCGAGCCAGGGGTTCAAACCCCACCTCTGCTGCCTCCCAGCCTCCCGGCCCGCCTGAACCTCAGTTCCCGAATCTGTAAACTGTGGATGATGTATAAACACGGGAGCTGTTTGGAAAGTAAAGGCTCAGCTAATTTAAACAGTACTTGTTAATGGCAGTGGCAAATTCTTCTATCCTAATCAGATTGCATTAATTGGACAAATTGTCCCTCCTGAAAAAAATTACAGCCATGGACTGTGCCCTGCAGCAGGGGAAGAGGCCCATGAAAGAAGGAGTACTTTCTGTTTAACCACAGTTCCAACAGCACAGTTTTGGTGGCTGTGTTTCACTGTCAGGAAGCAGAGATAATTATTTCTCAAGATGAGAATGGTCACTGTTTCATTTTCCCAGGGATAGCTTCAGAGGAGCCATCAGGAAACAACTGCATTCGGCTTTTGCTCTATCCGCTGACAGCTGGCCTGCGTGGATTAACATCCCTGGGCCTCCACACAGGTCCGGCTGGGCTGGAGGCTCAGCTGAATTCCCAGGACAGCCTGTGGTGCCATCGGAGCTGTTTCCTGGCCAGGACACAGGAGCACGGGGCAGGACACAGGTAGGAGAAAGCAAACCTGGATCCAGGGGCTTTGTCACGTTCCAAAATCGCCTGAACCTTGCAGGGTAAGCTAACGACAGGACATGATGTGGAATTTGACTCGTAACTACACTTGACACAGAATCTTCATTCAGAAAGTCACTTTCATAGACAAAAATACTAATAAGTGAAAAATAAAAGCAAATCTAGTCTTCATTTTCTTTTTATAAAATTTTTATTTATTTATTTTTGGCTGTGTTGGGTCTTCGTTGCTGTGTGCGGGCTTTCTCTAGTTGCAGCAAGTGGGGGCTACTCTTTGTTGTGGTGCGCGGGCTTCTCATTGTGGTGGCTTCTCTTGTTGCGGAGCACGGGCTCTAGGCACGCAGGCTTCAGTAGCTGCAGCACACGGGCTCAGTAGTTGTGGCTCGCGGGCTCTAGAGCGCAGGCTCAGTAGTTGTGGCTCACGGGCTTAGTTGCTCCGCGGCACGTGGGAACATGGGCTCTAGGCACATGGGCTCAGTAGTGTGGCTCACGGGCTTAGATGCTCCGCGGCACGTGGCATCTTCCCGGACCAAGGCTCGAACCCGTTTCCCCTGCATTGGCAGGCGGATTCTTAACCACTGCGCCACCAGGGAAGCCCTATTCTTCATTTTCAAAAGAGCTTTAAAAAATAAAAGACGTGGGGGTGATTTTGGACACAGATTCCCAGCCCCTAGGGACACAGAGTGTCTAATGCTTTCCGAATTTCTTGTCCTCACAGGGATGCTGAAGCTGAAAGGATCTCCTTCCCTGCTGGAGGGTTGTCATCTCCCAGGTGTGGCAGACCCCTTGGAGGCTCAGGCAGCAGGCCTGCCCTCACTGCAGTGGCCTGGGGACAAAGGACTCTGGCCAGAGAAAGCGTTTATTTTTATAGTGTCACTTCGTTACTCCCCCAAATGATAACTGCTTGGATTACTTATTATTAAATCAGAAGGGGCAGGAATCTAATTTGGTTTTCACTGTTTGCACACTATGTTTATCTTTCACTCATTACTTAGCTTGGGAAATTATGAGAAAGAATTGACTATTCAGTCCCTCATCTGCAAGTTTTCATCTGCTGCTTCTCGGCTGCAGCCCTTCCTTCTCAGCTGCTTGCGTTACTGAAATATAAAGGGCCCATCAGGCTTGCATTTATCCACAAACACTCCAACACTCACAAGGGAAAGCCCTTAAGTAAAACACACAAGAAATCGTTCCACACGTATGCTGCCCCCCGGGGCCCAGGGAGCAGGCAGCCTCCACGGGCCTCAGCTTCACAGGTGAGCCCCTTGAAGACAGAAGTAACCCGTTTAGTAGGAGAACGTTGGGGGTTCAACCAAAGTGATAACACGGAGCCTCCTGAGTGCCCTGCTCCCGTAGACCCACTGAAGGAATAGCTATACACGGAGTAACTTCCTCTGAATCAAACGCAGAAACCAGCTGATCGACTCCTATTATCACTCGAATAAGAAACACCCACACTGAGATGCGTAGGAAAGGCTGAGATGCCACGAACCCCCGCAGCACAGGCTGTGACATCGGGAGGTGACCCCAGTGCCCAGCTCCTCCCGAGCAGGGAAGGGTTTGGACCCCACATTTAGAACCCCAACTTTTAAGACTCCCACCAAGGGGCGGGCCCCAAAATACCTGCTCTGAAGGCGGTGAGGATTGCATCGTTAAGACGGTAATAAACAAGGAAGGAGTAATCAACTGCATGTGACCACTCACCAGAGCTGTCCCCCAGGGCTCAGCTGACAGAAACACCCGTGTCCCAGTGTTTCCCTGAAAGGGACTCATCTGCACACTTGTCAAGCTTCTAACTAGGCACTCATATAGGGACTGGCTGCTACGAACCTCCCCAGAAACAGGGAAGCGGCAGGCGCCTCCCTGCCCTCCCTACCAAGACCTCAGTGTCTCCCTGGAAGGAGTTTGTGCACATGTCTGACACCTCAGTGTTTGCGGCTGCCCCAGAGATGGGCCCCCGATCCCCTGGGTCTGGTGGAAGTGGGGCTTCCATTCAGGAGCACCACAGACAGTAACAAAGAAGCAGTTATTGGCACAGGACCGCCTCCACTCCCCACAGCCACATCCCAGGGTGCAGTGCAGAGGGAGCAGCCCCAAATGCCCACCTTCCACTTGCTGCCCAGAAGGGGCTCAATTACAGACATTCCCAGCTGCTGCCAGAGGGTCTGCTTCCCAGTCAGCTTGTGTCTAGGCGTGGAATGTGGTCCTCTCCTTGGTGACACCAGTGGGTCTTGGCACCCCCTCGACTATTGGGAGTGACTGAGAATAAAGAAGGTGGCTAGGACAATCACAAAGGTTTGAGAGGCAAACAAGAGCTTGGGCTGAGTTCACTGATGAAATTCAATTCCTACATTAGACCATTCTGTCAAGACTGAGAGGGGAGGCTGCTTTATCTAGTGAGCAGAAACCAACACAGAGAGTCAAGGAACATGAAGAAAAGAGAAATGTGTTTCAAACAGAAGAACAACATAAATGTCCAGAAACAGATCTTAATGAAATGGAGATACGTGATTTACCTGATAGAGACTTCAAAGTAACTATCATAGGGCTTCCCTGGTGGCGCAGTGGTTGAGAGTCCGCCTGCCGATGCAGGGGACGCGGGTTCGTGCCCCAGTCCGGGAGGATCCCACGTGCCACAGAGCGGCTGGGCCCATGAGCCATGGCCGCTGAGCCTGCACGTCCGGAGCCTGTGCTCCGCAGCAGGAGAGGCCACAACAGTGAGAGCCCGCGTACCGCAAAAAAAAAAAATAATAAAAATATAACTATCATAAAGATGCTTATCAAGATCAAGAGACCAATGCATGATGAGCAAAGTGAGAATTTCAAACAAAGAGACAGGAAATATAAAAAAGAACCAAACAGAAATCACAGAACTGATTGCAATGGAAACCAATAAAAAGCAGGAGTAACAATACTTATATCAGACAAAACAGACTTTAAAACCAAAGACTGTAATGAGAGACAAAGAAGGTCATTATATAGGAAGGTCATAATAAAGGGGTCGATTTATCAATAGGATATACCTTTGCTAAACATTTATGCATCCAACATAGGGGCACCTAAATATAAAAAGCAAATTTTAATTGATATGAAGGGAGCAATAGACAGAAGTACAATAATAATAGGGGGTGTCCATACTCCCTTTCAACAATAGCTGGGTCACCCAGACAGAAAATCAGTAAGATTTAAACTACACATTAGATCAGATAGACCTAATAGACACTTGCAGAGCATTCCATTCAATATCGGCAGAATTCACATTCTTTCAAGGACAAATGGAACATTCTCTGGGATAGATTATGTGTTAGGTCACAAAACAAGTCTTAATAAACAAGAAGACCAAAATCATATCAAGCATCTTTTCTGACCACAGTGGTATGAAACTAGAAATCAATTATAAGACGAAAACTAGAAAATTCACAAATATGTGCAGATGAAACAATGTGTTCCTGAACAACCCATGGGTCAAAGAAGAAATGAAAAGAGAAATAAAAAATATCTTGAGACAAATGAAAATGAAAATGAAAACACAACATACCAAAATTTATGGGATGCAGCAAAAGCAGTTCTAAAAGAGAAGTTTCTCGTTATCTTTGGTGTATCTACTACAGGCTTGTACCTTGTGGTTACCATGAGGCTTATGTATAACAGTCTATTTTTAGTTGATAGCAATTTAAGCTTGAACTTATTCTAAAACTCTACATTTTTACTCCTCCCCACCCCATTTTGATGTCACATTTTACATCTTTTTATTTTGTGGATTCCTTAATTAGTTATTATAGTTATAGCTATTTTTACTACTCTTGTCTTTTAACCTTCATACTAGCTTTATAAGTGATGGTAAACTTCCTTTACTGTATATTTACCAGTGAGATTTTTAATTTCATGTATTTAATTAATGCCCTTTCTTTTCAGCTTGAAGAATTCCCTTTAACATTTCCTGTAAAGTTGGTTTAGTGGCGATGAACTCCTTTAGTTTTTGCTTGTCTAGAAAACTCTTTCTCTCTCCTTCAATTTTGAATGATAACCTTGCTAGGTAGAGTATTCTTGGTTGGGAGCTTTTTTCTTTCAGCACTTTGAATATATCTTGTCACCTTTCTTGGCCTACAAAGTTTCTGCTGAAAATCTACTTATAGCTTTATGGGGGTCCCCTTGTATGTAACTAGTTGCTTTTCTCTTACATGCTTTTAAGATTCTCTATCTTTAACTTTTGACATTTTACTTATAATGTGCCTTGTTGTGGGCCTCTTAGGGTTCTTTTTTTTTTTTTGCGGTACACGGGCCTCTCACTGTTGTGGCCTCTCCCGTTGCGGAGAACAGGCTCCGGACGCGCAGCCTCAGCGGCCATGGCTCACGGGCCCAGCCACTCCACGGCACGTGGGATCTTCCCTGACCAGGGCACGAACACGTGTCCTCTGCATCAGCAGGCGGACTCCCAACCACTGCACCACCAGGGAAGTCCCTGGGTTCATTTTTTGAAACTCTGTGCTTCTGGTACCTGGATATCTATTTCCTTCCCCAGGTTAGGGAAATTTTCAGCCATTATTTCTTAAAATAATTTTCTGCCCGTTTCTCTCTCTCTTCACCTTCTGGGGCTCCTATAATATGAACATTATTCCACTTGCTGCTGTCCTGTAAGCCCCTTAAGTTATCTTCACTTTTTTTTCTTCTTTCTTTTTGCTGCTCTGATTGGGTGAGTTCCACTGCCCCGCCTTCACATTTACCGTCATCTCGTCTGCTTCATCTCGTCTGCTGTTGAACTCCTCTGGTGTATCTTTCAGTTCCGTTATGGAATATTATCAAGTTCCAGGACTTCTCTGTGGCACTTTCTTATATTTTTCTCACTCTTTGTTGAAGTTCTCACGGTGAGTGTCTTTATGACCATTACTTTGAAATTTTTATCAGATAAATTACTTATCTCCATTTCATTACAGGTTTTTCTAAGGTTTTATCTTGTTCCTTCATTTGGAACATATTCCCCTGTTTCCTCATTTTGATCATCTCTCTGTTTGTTTCTACATATTAGACAGAACAGCCACGTCTCCCCGTCTTGAAGGAGTGGCTCACGTGGG
The DNA here is from genome assembly GCF_000442215.2 of Lipotes vexillifer. Lineage (NCBI taxonomy): Eukaryota > Metazoa > Chordata > Mammalia > Artiodactyla > Lipotidae > Lipotes > Lipotes vexillifer. Next base: position 789,842 of record NW_006790942.1, on the reverse strand, counting down.
GGATGAACCTTGCCCACCTCTTGGTTGTTTCTTGAACCTGTGTGATTGTCTAAGTAGCCTGGTTTACCCTTGACAGGTCCAGGCATCAAGGCTGTGCCGAGACCTCTCAGTGTCCAAGGGGAGGATCTCAGTCAGCACGTAGTTTCAGGCCGATTAGAAGCCAGTTTCTCAGGCAGCAGCTTTTAAAGGCTGCAAATCCAGGCGTCCATGTTGGGTCGCAGGTGGAAACTCTGCTGACCTCCAGGCCTGGAGATCTGGAGTGTTCCCTGGGAACAGGTGGGACGATCAGGGCTCCCGTCTGGGAGGCACCGTGAACTGCAGCGAGGCCAAGGGAGAGCACACGGATGGGGGCCCCTCTCAGCTCCTACATGGTGGCAAAAGTGAAGCCCCTCAGGCTGAAGCTCCAGGACAAGTAAACAGGCCTTTTTCACAGGAAGACGGGGGTGTGTGCAGTGCCCGGGGGTGGGAGCCTGCCAAGAACTATCTCTTTGATTGTTCCAGCGCCATGGGACCTAGGAATGCCACCCCCGACCCCCAGAGCCAGGCAATCAAGGAGCATCCCGGTGTGGACGGCGTGGTCCCTCCGGCCATCGTAGAGCAGAGGGAAGGCTCAGGGTGCAAGTGCCCTCCAGCGCCTCCATCCCTGTAGAGAGTCTCAGCAGGCCTGTCGGCAGACACTGAGCTCAGCGATGACCCCCCTTCACATATGGACCAGGCGCTCTTCCGACAGCTGCTCGTGCGCTGGTCCTGGGTGAGGGAGTCTCTGCTCCCCACAGCCCCTCAGGTCCCCTGCACGAAAGCCCGGGCAGGTGTCTTCAGGGCTCGTCTCTGCATGCAGGTCCCGAGGGCCAGGGTGCCTGGCATGGGGCACAAGCCCCTCACGTCTCTTGGGGAAGCCACAGATTCGTGCAAGGCCTCCCGGTGTTCGGTGGCCAAGCCACGTGTGGGGTTTCTGACGAGACCCAGGCTCTGCCTCGCCTACCTGCCTCGAGGGGTCCTTTTACCCCTCGCTGTGGAAGAGCTGCTCTCGGGTCGTTTTCAGAGGGAACTGTTCCCTGTGGAGCTGCAGGTCTGGGGGGTCCGTGGAGGAGCTGAGCTCAGGGTCTTCCTGGGCTGCCATCGTGGACTAGCCCCTCCTGGCAAAGCTTTTTCCTTATATATGAGCACTTTACTCATGCTTCCAATGTTTAGAATTTAATGTTTAATTAAGTTACTATTTGGGCCATTCTAGGGCTCGGAAATCAAACACATGCAGAAACTCTGCAGTAATTGCATGCGTGATCCTACTTTAAGTACAAAATGTTGATGCCGTTCCTATGACTTTTTCTGAACATCCTTGAGTCTGAACAATGTGGGAGCAGAGAGAGCCCTGGGCAAGTCAGACTCAGCTCCCCCAGATTCACCCCTCAGTTCGTATTTGGAGGAAGTGTCAGAGCCCCCATGCCTGTCACCCTTGGGTCAAGTGTTCGTGTGGCTGAGCTGAAGTAAGTGCTGCTGCAGCCCAGAGAACCCCTGCAGGACTGGTCCAGGGCGGTTCAAGTCCCGGCTCTGCTCCTCACGTCCACCCACAGGTGCTGAGGACGAACCGTCCCCGCCGACCACAGAGACCCTGAGATCCATTAAGAGCACATCATTTAGTGAAGGTTTAGTCCCTCCCAAGTGTTTGTGAAGAAAGATAAGAAATAAATTAAAATTGGAAAATATAAGGTTAAAAATGATGCAAAAGAGGAAAGTACAACGTCAGTGGCCCAGAGACCTGCGTTCTCACATCTCCCAAATGTCTGCAGTCCCCCCAGAGGACCTCACATCTTCCTGCTTCTGCAGAGCCCTCCTGTGTGTCACACCGTTGGGGGCAACGCAGGCTCACCTGCCGCGTCCGGAAGGAGACTTGGAGATACAAGCACGAGCCCCGGCCGCTCAGAGCAGGTGGGAGGAGCTCGCCTCGAGGAGAAGCAGGGAGATGAGCAGAGCTTGCAGCAAGCCCTGCACTCCACACACCTCCATCCAATCATAGAGCAGTAAAAGGAACGTGATGGTGACACACCCGGGCAGAAGGAAACGGACGGATTGTGGCCCAGACACTCTGCATAAGAAGGCAGGAAACTGGACAGCATATTTCAGAAAGCTCATCACCAAACACGTTCAAATGTAAAGTTGCTATATAAAGAGCTAAAATCTCCAGCTTCCAAAAAATCACTTTCCTAGAAGTTTATTCATTATGATTCTGGATAACTGGCATTTCATTTGGTAGCTTCTCCATTTTTCCTACAATGAGGAATAGCTGGTACATCCTGACTGTGATTTTCTTTGTGCTTGAAATTTGCTTATCATTTGCTCAGATTTCTTAACGTGGATTTAGGTGCAGACCCCAAACTGGGCTCGAGTCAATGTTTACTGCATGCTTGGCACGTGCCTGGCCTGTGCTGAACATTTACGGGGACGGCCTCGCCTAGCCATGAGGGAGGGGCACTGGTGTCGCTGCAGGTGACTTGTGAGGAAACCGGGGCTTGGAGAGGTGGGCAGAGCAGCCCAAGGCCACAAGGGCCACGTTGGGATCAAAGCCACATCTGCTAGCTCCAGAGCCCAAGTGTCCAAGTTCTAGGGGAAGGAGGAGGAAAGGGACACAAGCACAGGGGTGGGCGACTCATAAGGGGATCGGCGCTGATGTGAAGCCCCGTTGGCCCATCACTCAGTGCCCAGGGTCTTCCCTCGCCGGCCTTAGCCATCCGTCAAGGCAGTGTCAGCAGCGGCTGTCGCATCTGAGTCTGATTCCAGCGACAGCTTTGGGTCCCTTTGGCCAGAAGCAGCGTTGGCAGAAGAGACGCCTCTCATCTGGTCCTAAATGCAGGAGACAAGGAGCCAGAGTGCCCGCCCTCGGCTGTGGCCTTGTTTGTTTCCCGTCGGGGCTCCTGGTGTGTCGGCCGAGAGCTGGGGATGCCCCGCAGACTCCGGGAGTCTCAGCAGGCAGAACCCGGGCCATGAGTCCCCATGAGGCCTGAGCGCTCCCGCAGAGGAGCATCCCCACTTAGCGTCACCACTAAGCTGACGACCAGCTGTAGCCCTGGGAGGCCTGGGAAGCGGTCCTCAGCTCCTGCAGAGGCCGCGGAGACGCCCCCCGGACACTGGGGCAGCGCGGCCCCTCGCCCCCCGCCGCGCCGGGCAAGGATCTCCTTCCTCAACACAGCGGGAGGACATCCACGTCGGGGGCTGCGCGAGTGCTCGGACGGTCCCCAGGCTGTGCCTTCCGTCCGTGGGTGGCTCTCCCTGACTCAACCCCAGAGCCTCGTCCACGCGACGTGGAGATGACATCCTGGAAGAAAAGGCGAGTGTTGTCCTAGTGCCCAGGACCCCACCCCGTCTCTCTATGGCCGTTTTATTAGTAACTGCTAAACTCCGTAGCAATCTGCACTCCCAGCAGAAGACTTGGGAGTTGGCCCAACAAAGCTGCAACGAGTGTATTTAGTAAGAGAGAGAACAGGCTTGTTCTTCACTAACCCAGAAAGGAAAACAGGAGCATTGAGTAAAAGCACTAAGGTTTCATTCAGTATTTTTAAGACGTTCCAACGCTGATCACTTTTAGCTGCCTGAAAAGAGAAGGTGGTGTCTTGATAGAGAAACGCGTCCCTTCTCAAGAGCGTGTGGGACAATGCTGGCTCACCTTGGCACAGAGACGAGGACCCCGCTGACCACGCTGGTGTCCCTTCCCTCTCAGTCAGGGAAGAGTGTCCCGGGCAGCTGGTGGCTCCAGCCCCAGGGGGCTCGGGCTGGAGGGGACCTGGAAAAACCTCCCTCTGTGTCCTCGCGTTGCAGCCTGTGGCGTGGCCGTAAGCGGTGCCGGTGACAGGCACAGCTGCCTCGCGGCCTCCGGTCCCTCCCACGGTAACACCAAGTTACTGACGCCACGTTTCCTGTCCTTCAGTCCTTCTGGGGGCCCAAGAGCGGAGCTAGAAGTAAACCAGGGTCCCCCGCCCCCTAAAACCTATGTTAGATTGATTTGCGTCTGACTCCATGTCTGGTGCTCGACTGATGCCGTTATAGACGTTGGGGAATCACCCTGCTTCCCGTCAGCTCCAAGGGATTCTGTCCCCTTCTTTAATGAGTGCCCATCACGACGCAAACCAAAGACAAATCCAGGGAAGTCCTATCGCATGAGGGTAGAGCCGGGAAGCCCTGCCTCGGGGCAGCATGTGTGTAAAGCCCACATTTGCCTCGGCCCCTCTGCAAACACTGCCCTCCCCCTCCCTCGCGGGCACATTCCTGCGCACTCATCAACCGTCCCTGGATCAAATGTCTAGGCAGGCACAGCTCTGGGTCCTGGGGACCCAGCGGGACCCTGGCTCACCTTGAGGGCTTGCGTGCTGTGGTGTCAGGGAGCCGGGATGGCAAAGCCAGATGCCCAGCAGCAGGCGCAGGGGTGCCAGGGCCGAGGGCCACCCCTGTGCTTCAGGGGGTCCCGGGGCTTCTCTCAGAGGGGACCTGAGAGCAGAGCCCAGAAAGAACCCAGCTGTGTGGAGGGATAACTCCCCAGATGGAGGGGACAGCAGGAGAGCTGGGCCGGGCGCCAGAGCAGGGCTGAGGTCAGCGCGGCTGGACACGGCGCCACAGAGGCCACGCTTGCTCGGCATAAGACGCCCGGCCCTGGGAGCTGTTGATCTGAATGGGACTTAACCCGGTTTATGCCTTAAGAGCCTGCTTCTGTCAGGTGGGGAGCAGGCCAGGGAGCTACGGGGGCGG
>NW_006790942.1:783776-784987 GCF_000442215.2 Lipotes vexillifer | reverse complement strand
GGGGGGCGGCCACGGGCGGGGCAGGGGCTGGTCTCCAGATGGGCCTGAAGGTGCGATGAGCCGGACTCCAGGGGAGTCTGCATGACCTTGGGCAGGGCAGGCCCGGCTCCGGCCGGCACCACCCCCAGATGCTCAGCCAGGCGGCTCCCAGGCAGCCTGTGCCCCCAGGAGGAGCCTGTGGAGGGGGCCACCCTCCCCGAGCGCGGGGGCGGGGGCTGAGCCGTCCGCTGGCAGGAAGACGGTGAAAGGGAACTTTTCCTAGAATTGTGAGTAACGGGGAGCTGCTGAAAATGAGGCCCGACTTTACAGGGAATGTACTGGAAACTGGCTATTAATAGGTCCCTGCAGGACGGCTCCCCGTGGACCTGGCGGCCAGCACCCGCCCCCGGGCCTGCTGGGCGGGGCCGGCAAGGGGTCCCCCTGAGACTGGCCTCGGAGATGCAGAGAAGCCCGCAGGCCTGTCCCCGCCCCGCCCGTGACCGCGCAGAGCTGCCCGCCGGTGTGTGACCAGAACAGACAGCGAGCTGAAAGCTCAGACGGGCCAAGGTGAGAGGCTCCCCTGCGGGGTGGCCCAGAGTCACAGTTAAAGGACCACAGACACACACCCATGGACCTTAAGACTCATGAGATGGGTCACTTCAACAGTGACCAGGAAGCAGCCAGACCAGCTGCTGAGGAATCCTGCCCCAGCCTCTGTCCAGCTCACACCCTGTACGGCGAGCACCGGCGCTTTCTGACCGGTTCTGCCTTTGCACATGTGTCGGGGGTGGAGGCCGCAGTCGCCGCGCAGCCCTGCCTGGCCGAGCGCGTGCGGGGCGTGGAGCAGCCGTGTCATAGGGGCTGTGTCCAGGAGGACAGGGGCCGTTGACCGAGAGAAATCACGTGGCAGGAAGGAGAGCACGAGAAAAACAGCCCAATTCTCTCTAAGGGCAAAACGCCACAACCCCTGAAGTCCCATGTGCGCCGTTCCCAGCCCCTGCGCTGGAGAACTCTGGACGCCTGTCTGCGCAAAGCACAGCCTTGTGGTCTTGGAGGTCTCATTTCGAATCCCAGCTACACCTGCTCCCAGGTGACCTTCGAGCCGCCAACCCGACCTTTCTGAGCCTCGGTGTCCTGGTCAGTGAAATGGGCACAGCACAGTGTTGTGAGAATCAGATGGGGCCACCCCCAAAGCGGCAGCCCCCGTGGGCTCCTGGCAATGTTCGTTTGCC
>NW_006790942.1:778992-783766 GCF_000442215.2 Lipotes vexillifer | reverse complement strand
CCCCCCCCCCCCCAGCTGCTAACGGGAGTGGACACCTGGGGTTTCAGCCCAGGGAGCTCCTCAGCTGGGACCACAGACCCACATTTTCCAGGTAGAGTCACCGGGTAGCCACCACACATGGAGGAAACGGGCCACCTCTGTCCCAGCAGAACAGCCTCTGTGCCAACGCAGCTTTGCAGGGATCCTGCCCAGAATTTGTCCATTTTGCAAATGAACACAAGCTGCCTTTTAATCTTGCAGGCTTGTCTTGTCTTCTCCGTGGTGTAAGGACGCTGAGGGAGAGGGAGGGCTTCCTCGGGTGCCAAGATCAGGAAACCACACGAGCTGATGGGCGTCCCTGCTGCTTCTCCGCTTCCCCTGCACCACCCGCCAGCCCAGGAGCTCCTGGCCTGGAAACAGCTTGCGCCAGGGTCGGCCTCTTGGAAGGGATGTGGGAGGAATCTCAGTCTCATCTAAAACCCGCCAAGCAAGCAGTAGATGCCGGCAGTCGGCTCATCCCGCCGGGAGGAAGTGAGCAGAGGGTCGCCTGCTGCTGGGACACGGAACATCTGCCGGCTCCGAGTGGGGCATCCAGCCTGCAGACATGGCCCAGCACAGCCGCGGGGCGTGGGGCTGTAGCCGGCGAAAGCAGGGCCTGGACGCAGCGTGTGGGAGAGCGTCCTTTGGGGACCCTCCTCCCAGCAGACACGTGAGCTCAGGAATTTCCTGACCCAAGGACCCGCCCAGTTAGTTGTATTTGCTTATTTGTCCTCCAAGCAGTTTTGCATAATTTTGACAAAAGGCAAAGAAGATATAAACCCAAACATGCGGTGGATGGGGTTTTTAAGCTTCTGCTCACAAGACAGACGCTGGTGGAGGGTGGGTCTGAGGTCCCGGCTGGGCCACGGGGCAGCAGGCTGTCTGAGGCTGGGCAGGGGGCCGCCCTCGGTCCAGGGCGCTGCCCGGGCCTGGTGCAGGGTGCTGGGCTGGGGGGAGCCGTTCTTGTCTGAGCCTGGCGTTCCTCTGAACTTACGAGAAAACTGCTCCTCAGTTTTACCCAGGTTTGCAATTCTCCCGTCGAGCCCTGAGAATTAGAATTTCCAGTGATGAAGCTCATGTCGGCAGGATCGTTCCCAGCACTTTTCAGAGGCAGAGACTTATCTTCTACCCCTTTAAGATAATTATAGGCAGGGGTCGCCCTGGTGGCGCAGCGGTTGAGGGTCCGCCTGCCGATGCGGGGGATGCGGGTTCGCGCCCCGGTCCGGGAGGATCCCACATGCCACGGAGCGGCTGGGCCCGTGAGCCGTGGTCGCTGAGCCTGTGCGTCCGGAGCCTGTGCTCCGCAATGGGAGGGACCACAGCGGTGAAAGGCCCGCGTACCGCAAAAAAAAAAAAAAAAAACAACGATAATTACAGACAGATTTTTTTCAGTTGGGACCTGGCGGCTCTCCTGGCCCAGCCAGCAGCCGGCACTCGGCAGACAGAACCTCCTGGAACCTGGGTCCTGCAGGTCGATCACGCCTGGCTTGTGTCTGCGCACAGGGACTGCCCCCAAGGGGCTCCGTGGATTAATTCACTTCGTGGGAGTCACAGGCTCACGCTTTTCTCCCTTGACTTCCCACCCAGGACCCCGCACCCTGCCCCCACCCCCGACCACCTGCGGTCTCCAAGCAGACCCTGCCCTGGACACCACACTTTTCACTGATGCAGGTTTGTTTCCATCTGACCAGACGTTGCAATAGGTTTTTGCTTTTCTTTAAGAAATTCTCACTTCCATCACTTCTCTGCACCCAACTCTTCAAGCCCTTTCCTCCCTCCCTCCGTCCTTCCTGCCAGTCTTCCAGCCCTCGGAGGACAGGCCAGGGCCCGCAGCAGGCCGGGAAACCTTCATGGGGGCTTGGAAGGCCAGCGCTCCGGGGCCCTTGCAGGGCGGCCCTTCTCCTGCCCGCCGCCCGGCATGTGCAGCCGGGGTGTCTGTGCTGCACCCTGTCCTCTCTGTGTACTCACAGACCCACCGTCCACTGCAGGCCTCCAGCTGGCCCTGGGTTCACCGAGGGAGGTGAATATCCACCTGTGTGACGGCAGAGGAGACAGGTCAGAGCAGGGAGCAGGGGAGATGCTCCCCCAAAACCCAAAATAATCGCAAGGGGAAGAGTCCAAACTACCCCAGGATTTGGGGCTGAGCCTGTCTCCCAGCATCTCCTGATTTCCCGAAGCTGACGGCAGTGTTCTGAAGGTATTAATAGGACCCATATGTTAGAGAGATGCTTAGAATTCTGCTGAACAAATGACCCGACTGGGAGGTCGCCACGTCCCTGGGGCCATTCTGCAGTGGCCCAGCCGATGGCCTCGCAGTGAAACAGCATCACAGACATTCCAGCCGGAAAAAAGCGCAACCGGGCTCCTCCGACCAAGTATAAATCACGAGGCACAGGGCAACCCCCCCTCCCCCGGCCTCCCACCCCCCCAAGGAAAACACAGCCCGAGGACGGACAGGCCGCCAAGCCGAGCCGCCCAGGCGCCAGCCACCCCGCGGCAGAGGTGGCGCCTGTGACGCCCAGCCTCGGTGCCACGGCCCGGAGTTCGCACTTCGCTGCAATTTGTTTCTGATCTTCAGTCAAATCCCTACAAGGCCAGGGTCCCCCAGAGAGTTTATACTCTGACCTTGTGACAATTAACACCCGAGGCCAAGGGAAAATCGATAAGAGGCCAATTCTCTTGTTGAGAGGTGGGCGGTGGAGGGCCAGGCTGGGTCTCATTGACCCAGTAGAAGCGTTTTTGTGAAGTTATTTCCTATCCAATAGCAAGAGTGCAGTGTTAAACAGACAAGTTGCCAAAATGGAAAGAAAGTCTTCTTTCAGAACTGCCAGGCCTGGCGATCCTCGGTTCCCATGTGTTCGAAAAAGGACACAAATTAGCTGAAGCCGAAGACCTTCTGTGGCCAGCAGGGCCCTTCATTGCTGGCTTTGGCCGCAGAGATGAGAGCCGGGGGGGGCGGGTGCCTGCCGCACCCCCGAGCTGCAGCCAGTTCAGGATGCCTGGCCACCCGGCTGCTGGCGGGTGACGGGAGGACACAGGAGGGCCAGTGGCTTCTGCTCTCACCTCTGAGATGCGGCACAGGGTCTCAGGGAAGGAGGGCCCAAGCCAGGTGCCATCACAAAGCAGGGAGAGGGGCTCCGGGCCCTCAACACCGCCACGAGCGTCCCTGGGGTTCACCCAGAGGTGTGGGTGTGGGAGCAGGCAGCCCTGGGGCAGCCCAGTCGGTGCGCAGCCTGGAAACGAGGCCGCCGCGTTACAGCCTCCAGGAGTGGGGTTTCTTCCATGCAGGCGGGCGCAGCCCCGGCCCCCAGGCGCCGCTGGGCACAAGCCAGACAAAGGCAGCGACCAGGGACGGGGCTCCTGCTAATTCGAATCTTGGCTTCCTTTCAACTCTCTTCATCCTCCCCCCAGGACGGCCCCTCCCAGGGGCTTGGCCCCAATCTGTAGCGGAGGGAGGACAGCGGATGCCGTGCCCACGTGGTCCTCGGGGACAGCAGCCTCCTATTCTGGACACTCCGCGGAGGAGGCCCCAGAGGGACAGGCTGCTCTTTATAAATCACTCGGTCCCAGTGGAGCGCAGCACAGAGCATGACAGATGTGAAACGGTTCTACCCACACAGAGGAACAGGGCCAGCTACAGAGGCTACTTTTCAAAAGAAATTCCAAGTTGAAAAGAAATAGCCAAAGTTATTTTTTTCCCCTGAGAATCTATCAAAAAGCAAGATTATTATCATCCTAAACAGCTGAATGTCTGAGCTTCCTCAGAAAATAAAACAGCCCTGCGACAGAGGACGCCTACTGACGGCCACCGGGGGTCCCGCTTTGGGGTGCCAGCCGGGGCCGGGAGTGTCCGTGACCCCCAGGGGAGTGGAGAGGGTGGGGGCCGTCTGCCCAGCTGCGGCAAGCGGCATCCACACTCAGACCCGAATGAGCTCCAGGCAGAGGGGTCACCAGTCACTCGGGGCCTGGGATCCGGCGGGATCTGCGGGGACGGTGACCAAACGCTGTCACCGGAACAGTAAAGCACACTCGGGGTAGGCCTTTTTGTTCAAGTGTTTTACAGTGGCCACGTACAGAGGATGTAAAGTCCACCATTTTAACCAGGTTAAGTGCACGGCTGCGGGGCACTAAGTACCTTCACACTGCTGTGCAGCCGTCACCACCATCCACCTCCAGGACTTTCTCATCTTCCCAAAGTGAAGCCGTGTCCCCAGGAAACACTCCCTTCCCATCCCCGGCAGCCCTCACCGCCGCCCCGCTTCCTGGCTCTGTGTTTTTGACTCTAGGGACCTCCTGTAAGTGGAATTCCACAGTATCTGTTCCTCTGTGCCTGGCTTGTTTCACCCTCGTCCCCAAAGGGCGTCTGTGTTGTGGCGCATGTCACACTCCCCTCCTTTCTGGGCTGAATGGTACTCCATCGCCCGTATCGACCACGTTCTGCTCGTCCCTAACGGGCGGGGGGGTTCCTCCCCGCTTGGCCCGTGAACGGTGCTGTTGTGGATGCAGTGGCGGGCGGAGCCTCTGTTCTAGACCCTGCTCTCGGTTCTTAGGGGCACATCTCCGGAAGCGGGGTAGCTGGATCCACAGAAATGGTGATTCCACCTTTAATTTTTGAGGAGCCTCCACACTGTTTTCCACAGCAGCTGCATCGTTTTATGCTCCCACGGACAGCACACCACATCCTCGCCAGCACCTGCGGCAAGGATTAGATTCCCGGGAGAAAAGCCTGGACGGGTTTCTCCAGCGTCGGCGGGGG
>NW_006790942.1:760201-778529 GCF_000442215.2 Lipotes vexillifer | reverse complement strand
GGGGGGGGGGGGGGGGGGGTGCGGAGTCAGTCGTGTCCTCTTCTGCACACATTAGCATCCTGGGTCCATGCGAGGCCCCGTGGCTGGGATTATTAAATCCCACTGTATCCCCTGCCCACTCCCATCCCCTTTCCCTTCAAAGACAGTGTCTCTAATATGCATTTCTTCTTACTTGAATGTGTTCTTACAAAGTGCATTTTGTGTTTTTTATGCACATCTATTCTCTGTGTATGTGGATGGTGGGATGTTTCTTGTTGCAGTTCCTGTTTTTTAAGCAAGTACTGTGTTTTCAGCGGTCCACGTCACCACACAAACACACACACACTCCCCACCCCTCCCAGGTGGCTCCAGCCCCTGACCCCAACACCGCACCTGCAGACGGATACCTCAGGGGTCCGCCTGGGGCCCCCGTGGAGCCCATCACGGGTCGCCGGGCCACCCTCCCTTGATCTGGCTGGAGGGCGCCTGGCCCATCCGGAATGCTGTCCCACTTGCAGTGCAGGTGCCGGAGGGCTCCCAGGCGGAGGAGGCTGCGGGAAGAGGTCGTGTCCGGAGGCTGAGCCTCTGAACAGGTCAGAATACAGACCTCAGTGTGAAAGGATGCAGTGCATAGGGGGTCTCAGCAGCCTCCTTGGTCAAGGGAAGTCATGCCGCCTTTCGTGTCCTAAACACCACGTGGCTGACGCCCATCTTCCTGTCACTCTCTTATCCCAGAAACCGACGGTGCCTGAGATTGACTCCAAAAGGCCAAACCTCCCCAAAATATATGTCAAAAGCCATTTTCTAATAAGAAACCATAGCAGAGGTGAGGATTGGGGGTTTCGGTCACACTGGTGGGATGTCTCAGTGTGTTACTGTCACTGGGTCCCACACTGCGTGCGGGGTGAGGAGTCTGGAGGGGGCGAGTATCCCAAGTAGAGGTGGAGCCACCTTGGAACAGGAGGTCGGGGGCAGCCTCCTGGGGCCCCCTCCTCCCCCCATTCTTGCCTCCTTGGATAAACAGAAGCCACCCAACTCAGCATCCCCATACGGACCTCAAGGCCTCCCCTCTCTCCACGCCCCCCTTCTGTTTTCTGTCTCAGAAATTACACACCCACCAGGCAGGCCAGGCCCCGGGGGTCATCCTGACACGTCCTGCACCCTCACCCAGATCTTGATGGTTTGATGCTGAGAACTGCCTGGGTTTGATCTTCCATCCACCTGCACAGCCATGACCTTTGTCCACTGTTGCCACCACCCCCAGGACAGCCGCACTGGCCTCCCAGCGCCCACCCAGGCCCACAGCATGGCCAGCAGGGAGGCCCCACACACACCTGTGCTGTGCTTCCCAATGAGACACGCTCCATCATTCCCGGAATAGAGACAACAGTCCAGCTTCACCTCGGAACACGTCCTGAATCAGATGCTCTTTTCTCCCTCTTTACCTGCTTTCTTCCCATCACCCAGATCTGCAAAGTATCAAATTCCTTTCTATGTGCTCAGACTGCACACACGTCCTGCTTCTTTCAGTCGCCTGTGTGTTGTTTTGATCGGGGTTGGCAAAGCACCAACCCACAGTGTAAACCCACCTGCCACCCACTTCTGTAAGTAAAGTGTCACTGGACATGGCTGGGTATGCTGTGCATCCGTGCACGTGTCCACGGCGGCCCCGGGCAGTCAGGCCAGAGCGTGAGGCTGCGGAGCCTTGAGGACTCGCTCTCCAGCCCTCGATGGAGGACCTGTGCCGAGCCTGGATTTTCTTATTCAGTACGTTGTCTTCCCCGCTGGACAGCAGCCCACAGGGCTAGCGACTGTACCTCTTTCTCTCTCTGTAAGATCCTCAGGCTCTGGCCCGACATCGGCGGGAACAAAGTCAGTGCTGTTTGAATGGATGAACGGTCAGGGCCGAGGGGCGCCGGGTCCCAGCTCCCGTCCTAAGGCACCTTCCTCAAACTTGATGCTGGTGGTTAAGACGGTCGCCATATCGAGTTTTAAGATTTTTGTTCCCAAGTCAATTAGATTTCGTTTAGGATGAAAACTCAGTCTGGAGGAAGGACTGTAAGGGAGAAACCCTCTCTCTATTTGAAAAGACGCTGGAACAAAGCTGCGGCTCCTAAACTAATTTTCTTGGGTATCTTCCCGGGCATCCCCCTAAAATTGGATGGAGTTCCCTCCCGCAGCAGGTGACGCTGCAGTCCGAGCGAGGTCCCGCGGCGCCAACCTGCTCCGGTCAGAGGGCAGGGATCGGAGGAGGCCTCCCGCACCCCCTCCGCAGGGCTGGAGCACGTGCGGCCGCGCCCCAGACGCCGAGGCCCCGCGCCGGCCGCAGGAAGCCGGACAAAGCCGGGAAGGAAGAGGAGGGAATCCCCACCCTCAGCTGGAGCCGGCCCACGGGCCGGGGACCCTGGGCGGCTGGAGAAGAAAAAATTCTTGGAAGTCGTCGAGGCCGCGAGTGAAAACACAAGATGCTATCTGGTAGGAAATCGGACAAAATGGAGAGAAATTTGTTTTGTTTGGGGAGATAAAGTAAGCGACAGGCCACTGAACTCGGGTCAGGAGAGCAGAGCAGCCTCCCCCAGAGCTGAGAGCACTCGACGTGCACCGCGTCTCCAACCTCCAGCCCTCCTGCACAGGAGGGGCCATCAGTGTGAACCGACGGCCAGATGCCTTGGTGAACGGACCCAGGAAATGCCAGGCCTTCCGGCCCCAGAGCCTCGGCCAAGGACGGAGCTCACCGGTGCCTCGTGAAGATTCCTGCCCGAAGCCGGTCCTGGATGCAGCGCCCTGGCTGACGCCCGCACTGAGTCAGTCAGGTACGGAGTTCCCATCTGGCTCTTGCCCTGAGGACCAAGCTCTGGAGGCCAGAGCCCGGATCAGAGTGACCTGGATGGAAGAGGGGCCGCCCCAGCAGGCCTGGGCCCTGCGACCCCAGCCTCGCCGCACAGGGCGGCTGTGTTTGAAAAGGACAGACTCTGGTCCATCTGCCGTGTGCTTCAGATTCACTGTTTACGCGAGAGCACCATGCCAGCAGTGACTCACTGAACGCGCCTTGAGTGGATGCGCATACCATCTACCGCCAGGGCGGGGGCCCGGCCTCCTCAATCTGGTTTGTGTCCAGGTAGTCCCAGGAGTAGAGCAGCCCCTCACGGACCAGTTCTCATGTGACCCTCTCCAGCAGGATGGCCAGAGAGGCTTTCCCAGCGGAGACCACTGAGCAGGAGATCCTTAGACACCAAACACTTCACTGTTGGCTTCCTTGGAAGGTTTTGTCCCCAAATACACAGCCATCTTCACTCCAACAGAGGGCCCACTTTGAACAGGAAGCCCAGTAGAGCATGCATATCTGACCATCTTACAGGAGTGGACTAATGAATGAAGCTGTCACGTGGGCAAGTGACAGAGGATCCACACAGTTGCCCAAAACGGTCACAGACAAAAGACATCGCAGAGCCTCGTCTCAGAGCTCTGGCCCCAGGGGGTGGCCGGACCCCCCAGGCAGATCACATGTAGCCTGGACAGCCCCTGCTGTGCACTCTGCTTTGTGTCCTCCTGGAAATAAAATTGAAATCATTTATTTTCTTAGCTATTCCATGAAACATTCTAAGAATTTATTCTAAAGGAGAAAAGGAAGGAGGAATGAGTGTGACATTGGCTTTTCGACTGTGGTTTCCATTTCCATAAACCTTAGGTCACAAGAACGCATGAGGTACTCACACACATCCTTCTGCAATCCCTGTGGCCTCTGGGGGCACAGCATCTCATGGCTTCACCACCAAGGCTGGTGTGAGCGCTCACACAGCCTGGCCTGCAACGGGGAGCTGTCTGTGTCCGTGTGTGCACGTATGGGAGTGCATGCGTGCGTGCACTCGAGGGTGGGATTTGTATGTATGCGTATGCAGGGAGAGAGAGAGGCGGCAAAGAGGCAGAGAGAGATTGTCATCTCTCTTTCTTCCCTTGCATTCTTAAACCAAATTCAACTTTGAAACGAATTTCAATTTTTCTACATCACGATCCTGTAAGTTTTCTCACTGTAAATGTTCATTTCTTCCTAGACCTTCCTAGACCTTCCTAGACGTTCCTAGACATTTGTAGGTGTCCTTTGGGAACGACCACTTGAGACTGCGGCCTCAGCCCTGCACCAAGGAGGTGTGGCCTGACCTGGCCCAGATGAAGCCACAGGGAGGAGCCCCCCGAGAGGCAGGTGCACCCAGGTTCCGGCTTCTCCAGTGAGTCAGACTCCCGACAGCAGCTGGAGATGAGACCCCTGGGGGCACCCCCAGGCCAGGCGAGGCCTTGGCGCCCAGCTAGGGCGCAGGTCTCACACACACAGCGCAGCCTGCACGGTGGCCCTGGGCTTGGGACAGCAGTTTCCCATGCAGACAGCACTGCCCGGGAGCGCCTGCACACAGACCTCCAGGCCCAGATGCACCACCAGCCTGGGGAAGAAGTGAGTGCGCCAGTCCCCACGCGAAGCCGGCTGAGGCCCCGGGAAGACGGTGGGTCCCCACGCGAAGCCGGCTGAGGCCCCGGGAAGACGGTGGGTCCCCACGCGAAGCCGGCTGAGGCCCCGGGAAGACGGTGGGTCCCCACGCGAAGCCGGCTGAGGCCCCGGGAAGACAGTGGGTCACCGCCTGTCCAGACACCGCCGGCTCTTCCCGCGTTAGTCATTGTTTCCTGCACCTCTGATCTCACCTCATCGCTCACTGATGCTGCCACCACCACAGCCATCACGGCAGATGGCCATGGACCCAAGGGGACCGTATGGGGGCTGAGAACCTAGCAGGGGACACCGTGCAGCTGGGCCATGTCTACAGCCTCCACGGAGACCCCTGGGATCTCTGCGTCCAGAGGGTCCTGAGGACGACAGGCCGGGCTCCATGCAAGGCACGGGGTGCTTCACCCCAGGAAGCAGAGGGACGGGGACGGCATACCCAAGAGGAAACACAGGCCCCGGGGGCACCGTCTGATGAGGCACGCTTGGGAGGGACTGTACTGGCCCCGGAGTCAGGCCTGGAGCCCGGAGCCCAGGCGGTGTCCCAGGGGGAGCCTGGTGCCTGCAGGAGGCCAGCAGCGTCCCAAAGCCTCCACGGGGCCCTCGCCACTGCCTCCGCCCCGTGTGAGGCTTCCTGGGAACGGTGGTTTATCTTCATACAGATTGAACCAGAGGCAGTTTAGCCTTCACCTCGTGCAAGTCACGCAGCCCAGAGGAAGAGCAGCAGGCCCCCAGCCCCGCGCCCACACGACGCGGAGGCCCCACTCATCTCGGGAGTCACCCCTATGGCACCTCGGGCCAGTGGCTCCCAGGCCCCCGGTGGCCCTGCCTCCTCCCACAGGCCAGCCCTCTGGGCAGCTCCTAGCCGCCTGCCTGCAGGTCTGGCTGCACCCACCCAGGGCCTCCCTCCCTCTGTGTGCAGATAAGTGCACGGCGTGGACAGCTGTTTATCCCAGCACGGTGACCGGGCCGGCCTCTGGGGACAGCACCGCAGGGCCCAGCCACACGTCTCTGCCGGCCTGGGGCACAGCAATCGGCCCCTTCCCTGCTTTCTCTGCTCATCAGCCACAAAGGCCTGGGCACCTCCCCCTCCCTCCCAATGGTGGCGTCCGGGCCCTGGACGCCCAGCCCTGAGGACACCCACCTCTGTGGCAGGCCATGGTGTCTCCACCCACGTGCAGAAACAGGCCAGCAGCACAGGGGGCCCCCCGATCTCTCCAAACCTGCACAGAGTGCCCTATGCCAGGACAGCCTGCACTGAATCTGTGACCGAGGAGCAGCTAGACGACACCGAGGCCTCGCTGCTGGGCTACAGGCGCTGACCCACTCCCTTCAGCCTCCCGTGCTGGCGACGAGAAACTGTGCAGTGTTAGCGTCCCCTCAGCGAGACAGGCTTTGGCAGAAGGTTGTAAAAGATAAAAACACAGGGTTTGAAGCCAGGACCCTG
The DNA here is from genome assembly GCF_000442215.2 of Lipotes vexillifer. NCBI lineage: Eukaryota > Metazoa > Chordata > Mammalia > Artiodactyla > Lipotidae > Lipotes > Lipotes vexillifer. Next base: position 772,611 of record NW_006790942.1, on the reverse strand, counting down.
ACAAACTGTATGATTTTAGACAAGTCACCGAGCAGCCCCTTCACGGACCTGCTGCCAGACGTGGATGAGGCTGTGGCTGTATGAGGTCCAGCGTGTTTGCTCAAGAAAGAGTATCTGGTCCCGAGAAAGGACAGGAATAGAAAACGCACCTGCCCGTTCTTCTAACAGTCGCGGCTTCAATGCTGCTTCAGTGCCTGAGGCTTGTACATCTGTGGGAGAAAGAGAAGACACAGACGGGACAGGAAGAGCAGGGGTGACAGGGCGTCGCGAGGAACGGGACAGGGGGAGGGGCCGAGGCAGGTGTGACCAGAGAGAACCTGCACCCCGGCAGTCAGCACCGCCTAAGACACCGTGCGCAGTTTCCAAAAAGTCAGGGTCTGTCCTTGAAGCACTTAAATCTCAACCAACGTGTTCGGTGGGTTGTTGACCGTCATGTGGCCCCCAAGCATGATATCCTGGGCGGTGCCTCCCAAAGCCCTGCCCTCGACAGGAGCCCACCAGGCAGATGTGGAGCTCGGGGTCCAGACCCCACCTGATTCCCCAGGAGGGAGCCCCGAGTCACCCGTCCCCCTGTCCCGTGTCAGTGGTGGCCCTGGAAGCCTTCCTGCAGCCTCGCATCCAGGTGGGCACCCAGGTTGGCTGCCGTTCAGGGTCAAGCCCAGGGAATGGAGTTGCCACACTGGGGCCCCTTGCCTTGGCCTTTCAGAGTGTGAGAAATGCCTGTCTTTACTCTTCCCGCCACTTTGAGGTGGGCTTTCAATTACTTGCAACCAAATGCATCCTAAAAGGTCCTGAGGACCCGGTTCCCCAGCCGCCTGTGAGGAGGTCGCCTCTGTGCTCCTATGGCCCCTGTGACCTCCATCCTTTCCAGTGTCACCCTCTGCAGCCCCCCGGGCCCAGCCTCTACCTCCTCTCCTTCTCCAAGAGCCAGACGAAAAGCCAGGACACATATTACACACAGTAGGGACCGCAAAAGACCGCACTGCCTGACTCGGGTAAGTGGTTAAAAGAATTCAGCTCCCTTCCACAAGTCACCCAGTCATCACTTCCTTCCAGTGCTGGGGTCACTGTCCTGCTTGGCTGGTCTATTCTCCTCTCACCCTGAGATCAGGGCTGAGTCATTCCCTTTACCCACTTAAAATAAGGTCTTTTTCTTCTGGGGTCCCAGACACATATCTGAATTCTCAATGGAAATATGCTCAGTTAGAGGCACCAGCCTCTCGTTCCAGCTGTACTGCCCTGTCTTCTCTCGGACCATGGGTCCTGTCCAAAACCCTCTTCTTGGAAAGGACCCTGGATGTGAGCCCCTCACCAGCCCCAGAGACGGTTCCTCCCTCCATGAGCCTCACCCTGGAGTCAGCCATTACCTCGAAAGCTCTGCCCAATGAGGAACGGGGCCCGGCGCTTAGGGAGCCCACGGCGTGCGGGTGCACTGGGCCCTCGGCTCCAGCGCCGACGGTGTCTGATGATGTCGTGCAGGAGACCCAAACGAAAGGCCAGGAAGTCTGAGGAAGACAGGTGGGGGGATTCTGAATACAAGCTCCGGTTTACAGGCGAGACAGAACTTGAACCCATGGTGGCGGTCAGGGTGGGGCATCGCAGACACAGAGAAAAGGCAGAAGTGGAACGGCAGGAAAGTCGGCCGCTCAGGAAGAGACAGGAGCGCGGGGTGGCCGTGGGACAGGAAGCAGATCAGAGGAAGCCGGGAAGCCAGGCTGGGCCCAGGTGGCGGGAGCTCAGGGTCCAAGGTGGACGTGAGTTTAATCTGGCAGATGAGAGGGGACAGCGTTTCTGTCTCCTAGTGCCTGCTGATCGCTCTGTGTTTTAGTCCCAGTCGCTGTGGAGGAGATGGTGAGCTCTGGGGGTCTCTGGGGGTCTCTGGGGGTCTCTAAGGCTGGCTCCTTCTCTCTGCAGCCCCAGCACTTTTCCCTGTGTCCGGCATACAGTAGGTGCTCAGTATACGCTTGCTGACCAAATAGTTAAGTTGATCATATCTGCCCTTTCTGAGAAGTCATCCAGCAGCCGGGGGGAGAGGGGATGGGAGTTACGGGGGAGGGCGGTGCGAAGAGATGAGAAGCAGTTAGGAATTCAGACCAGGGCGGCAGGAGAGGGAGGGCGAAAAAGGAAGAATGGGTTAGAAAGAACCGACAGGCCTCAAGAGAGCATGAAAAATAAACGCGAGGGGCCGTGAAAGGGATTCCAAGCGTTCACTCCCGGAGACAGGAGCTGGGTGGTCCTGGGAGCTTGGACCCCCGCCCATCAGGCCAGAGACCCTACCGGTGTTTGACCGGCTACGTCCCCAATACAAGGAACACAGACCGCCAGGCTCTCAGCAGGTGACACCGTAGATTACAGCCATTCAGCCACTTGTAGACGACTCCTCGGTTAGAAACACAGCCTGGCGTGAGGATCAAGCAGCTCCACCTTGGAGGCACCTGCAAAGGAGGCGGCCTCCAGTCAAGAGGCCGAGTGGGAAGCAGGGGCAGAGAGGGTGGCTCGGGGCCCCAGAGACGGAGCTGACGGGGCAGTTTTGCCAAAAGCTCTTGAGAACTTACCGGGAAGGACCAGGTCACTGACGGTGACACCGAGGCCACTGATGGGTGCTGAGCCACCACTAGTCAGCTCAGGGACACGAGCTTGGGTTCAGGAACATGTTCACATCATCACAGAGAAACAGGCACCTCTGTCTCTCTCCTCAGGGGTTGGGGTCACCCCAAAGACACTCATTTTCAGGGCACAATCGGGGTTTTTCTCCAAATGGTAGGTGACCTCATGGTGGGACATTCGGTTTGAGTGGATAAGTGGTCAGAGAACGTGGAGGTGACCGGCCAGCAGAACAAAGCACACGGTGGTGACCATGCCCCCAGGCCCACCCCGCAAGGGGGTCCACTGCTGAAGGGGCTGGTCTCCCGGGGCACAGGAGGGGCCAGTTTCCAGCAGCCCAGGACGCAGTGAGGCGCCGGAAGAGGCAGGAATTCGGGCCCCATCCAGGCAATCCTGGTCTGAGCTACCCTGGGCTGGTGGGGATGCAGATGGGAACCCCCGGGTTGCACTAAACCGGCCCAGAAAAGACCTGCCCTCCCCTAGGTCCCCACCGCTCGCCCCCGAGCCCTCTGCTTGGGCTCATCTGGGGCCCCTTTCTGGATCCACACGCGCGGCTCACAAGTCCCCGCCCCGCACCAGGCCCGCCCGTTCCACATCTTCTGCGCGCGGGGACTAGCCTCCTCTCCGTAAGCAGAAGCCCGAGCATTACTGTTATTCTGGAACATCGTCTACATTAGAAATCTAAGCAAGGGGGACACGGAATTCTTCAAATGGAGAGAAGAGCCAGAGTTTAGAGAACTCCAACAGATGTCAAAGGCCTCTTCTCTGCCATTCTCTGGAGGGGCCACCCCGTCCCCCAGCTGCAGGCACCCTCCCCTGCTAGAACTCAGGAAGGGGCCCAAACCCCAAACACAGGCTCCTGACACGGACGCAGCATTAGCACCAAGAAGCATCTCAGAGGAGCCTGGGAGACGTCAGATCCCAGGGACGAAGGGGATGTTGCATGTGTCCATGGGCATCAGAAATATCCTGTATGTGTGTTCCAACATTCTATAGAAATTATTGTGCAAAAAGTCTGCCAAGTATGTCATGACAGCAGCCAGGCGTCTGCTGTGACAGCAAACAGATTTCCTAATCCCCAGGCACACACAGGAAAGCACCGTAAATCTTAGATGAGACCAGTGCCCTGGGTGGAGTGACCGGTGGCCAGAAATAGCTCCTTTCCTGCAAGGACTCAAGATGGCAGTGCAGATAGGCCTGCGGAGGGGCCGGGCAGAGGGGGAGGCCGGGCCTGCGATCCGATCCCTTGAAAGGGTCTCGTAAAAGCGCGGGTTGCAGCGCCCATGGGGGCGGAGGCAGAGCAGGCACGCGTGGCCGCAGCGCTAAATGAGCTGTTCACACAAGTCATCAGAGTGCAAGAGCCATGAGCGCCTCGGCGCCAGCGACACGGGCGGGCGGCGGTCCCAGGTCAGGTGGGGGGAGGCCGGAGGGGCCCTGGCCCCCGGCTGTGGGGCGCCGGCGGACGACGGGACTGGCGCAGGGGGACATAGCGTCGGGGGCTCACCCGGGGGGAGGGCGAAGGGGAGGGAGGCCCGCGCCTCAGTGCTCACAGGTGAGCGTCAGGTCAGGTGTGCAGCAGCCGCATGGGAAGCCCTGAGCCCGGGAGCGAAGGTGTTGGGCTTCCTGGGTGAGGCCGGTGCGTCACATCCCAGGTCCCCTGGGTGCTGGGAAGGTGGGGTGACTGGCCAGGCCTCCAGCTGCCCACGGACATGGGGAGCGGGACCTTTGGGGGGTGCGGGAGGGCTCTAGGGAGAGTGGGTAGGGCAGCGTGCAAACGCTTCCTGGGTCCACACTCCTTTACCGCCAGTAGAAAGGCCCTAACATTTTTTCAGGAGCTTTCCCACGGGCCGTCTCTGCAGCCCGGCTATGTAAGCTGCAAGCAGAGCTCGCCACCTCAGTTTGCAGACCTTCTAAAGGCTGAATACAAGCTGGCATACCAGAGCTTTTGTAAGTTTTTAATAACTGATTTAACTTTAGCGCATTTATGTCAATACACACGTTTATACAGACACAGCCAGTGTAAAACCAAATTTCTCCCTTTGGAAAAGGCATTAGAATTATGATGTAGTGATTAAGAAAATGATAACATGCCAGCGAGATTCCCGTACCATGTCCTAATAAGAGAGGAAGGTCACTGGAAGGGTGGGACAGCGTGGCCACCTCACGTCAGGGGCTCTGGGCCTGAGGGCCAGGTAGCCAGTGCCTGGGATATGGACCCAAGGCTACAGCATGGAGGACAGTCCAGAAAAGCAGCAGGAGTGGCTTTTCCCTCCGTATTCATCGTTCACCAAATATTTATTGAGCACCTGGTCAGGAGCCAGGACCCAAGAAGGAGAGGCCGGGACCGGCCTCCTGCCTATGGGGCGGGAGGGGGTGGGAGCCGCAGCAGCACCCAAGTGACAGAGTGACCAACCAATTAAGACTGTGGCCCCGTGGAGCCCGAGCGCTGATGGCCCAGGAGCCAGGGGCTCCCAGAGCCCCACCGGTGACGATGGGGACACTGCTGGAAAGACAGTGACTCTGGCCGCCCCAGGAATGGTCCACACCTGCCAAACCCCCAGGAAGAGGCTGCAGTGATCCCCATTTTACAGAAGAGGAAGCCGAGACCTCACAGGACATTCCACGGGCCTCACAGGACAGGGCAGAGCCTGGCTTCAAAATCATGTCAGGTCTTGAGTTTTTTAAAACTTGTTTTCTTCCCCTCTTCCTACAGCAAGAAGAGGCAGCTCGGGCCATGATCTGGTCCCATCACAGCACCAAGGGCAGGACCTGAGGGCGTCTTCCAGGGCACACAGCACAGAGCAGCCAGGCCAGCTCTGCACCCGTCTCTCTGAGCCCAGACAGGGCGGTAGGCTCGCGTGCGCCAGAGATGGTAATCCTGCGGCAATGATGCCAGCGCCAGGCCCTCCCACCGCCTCGTGCGGTCATTAGAGCAGCCAGGGTCAGTGCCTCGATTCCCTTTGTAGAAAGAAAGAAACAGATGGCAGATGCTTTGGTGCTCACACAGCTAAGACCTGAGAACCGGACCCCGGGGCTGTGGGCTTCCACCTGTGCTCTGGCCACCGGGGTGCACAGCTCTCCTGCAGAACAAAGCAAGAAGGAGTCCAAAGATCCCTCCTCACCTCACGTGCAGTGACTCTGGGGTGAAGAGCTTTGAATTCAGCTCCTCCTTTAAAAAAACAAGCCGTTTAACTAGGTCAGGTAAACACAGTGATATTTGGACTAGCTCAGCCCAGCTCTGAAGGCTCATGGCGGAACGTCTGAATTAGGATGGGGAAGGACCCCGTTATCCATTAACTGTGTCCCAGTTCACGGGGCAGGTGGCTCTGGGAACAGGCAGCCGACGTGGCCCACCTTCAGCTGGCCAGGATTTCCCAGGAGCAGCAGCAACAGGACCACACGACCAGGCACCTCCAAGCACCTGTGTCACAGGGCGCCACATCTTGGCTGGAGAACCTGAGGGGCAGAGTCCACATGAAGTGGAGCAGGGCCCCCACGGCCCTTGTCCCCACCACTACGTCCTCCGCGGGAAACCTTTAGCCAAAGAGTAAGTTTAATCTGAGAAGTGAGAAAATGCAGAAACGAAGGAAAACAGTCAAAGGAGACCAAACAATCATAGTTTAGTCATTAAGCACAGTCAAGGGCCTTTAGTTCTGCTTTAAGGGCTGTAGATCATATTCTGAGCCGCATCCTCTGAGCTGATTTGCAGAGACTGAAGCCCGCGCCAGGTGGAGGAGGTTGACTGCATGATGACCAAACGGAAGCCACGCCATAAGCTGTCCCACTTCACACAGTCCCGAGAACTGGCCTCAAAGAAATGGGAACAAACCCTGGAACTAAGGGTTAACTGTACTTAAAACAGCCAAGGTGACGCTGATCAGACCACCACATTCCCGATTTCAAGACGACTGTCAGAGCTGACTGCACTGTCCTGCCCCCCGCTCCGCCTGTACACCCCTGAAACTGCCCTTTAAAAGCCCCTGGCCCCTGAGCAGCCATCGGGAGCTGGGTCTCGGACAGGAGCCCACCCTCTGCCCCGGTTGCCAGACTCTGAAATAAAGCAACCTTTCCTTTCCTAGCAACCCTTGTCTCTCAAGAATTGGCTTTCGAGCGGCGAGCAGCGGGACCTGGGTTCGGTAACACACACGCACGCACGGCCCAACAGAGGCCTGTGATGGGTGAGTGGTTCCCACACCCTGCACTCTCCCCACGGTGCCGCAGCTGTGTCCACCCTTGGCTGCCGGTGACAGCCGGGTGATGCCTCCACAGCCCCCGGTCCCAGCCAGCTCTGTGAGAGCCTCCGAGCACCTCCCCGTGCACAGCTGTTGGGGGGAGACTCGCTGGAGGAAGAGACCCTCAAGGTGCAATTTCAGATCCCGGGCGGGGCAGGAGGCCCTGGGAAGCCACGGAATATTCTGCATAATCATAAGAATGTCCCTGTATGAAAAGGCAACTCCCAACAAATCAGATGGATGTGGCACAGGGGCCAGGGGGTCGCAAGACCTGGGCCACACGCCTTCCAGCCTGGCCCCGGGCAAACACCCCAGGCAGGGCTGAGCCCCGCACAGCTGCGGGGGTTCATCAGGGTCCCTCTCGGTCTCTGTGCAGCTACGAGGAAGGCAGCATTCTCTTGGAGGCGGAAAGAAAATCGTCTCTGCCCTCCGAGCGCAGAGGGCAGCTGGCGGAGCCCGGAGTCCCAGGCCAGCTCCCCAAAGCCCTGGGGCGTCTCCAGGCGGGCAGCCCCACCCCGCCCTCCCTGGGGCGCAGGCTCGCGCGTGCCGCCCCCAGCCTCTTTGGTGAAGAGTACACGTGCCGGGCCTGCTGCGGAGGCCGCTCTGCCGCTCGCGCCCCTGCAGCTCCCCCGCTAAGCATATGCCCAGACGCCTGCGGCCAGTTCACCCCGCCCCTCCTCGGTCCCACCAGGTGTGCTCCCCGGGCACCCGCTCGCGGCCTTGGCGCAGAGCTTCCCACACGGCACGCCGCCCCCCCAGGTCCCCGTGATGCTGGACGGCTCCTGAGCACCAAGGCAGCTTTCAGTCCCCGCGGCCCCGAGGGAGGAAGCCTGTCCTCCACGCCCCCGGTGTCGCCGAGAAGCGCCGAGCCAAGCAGCAGACACGTATGGGGTCGTTCTGAGCAGACGCTTCAGACCGGAAAGCGTCCTCCAAGCAAGGGTCGCAAAAGGCTGTCGGAGCAGCCGCGTCCGCCCTGGAGCGCCGGCGGCCTGCATCCCTGCTCGGCGGCAGGCACGGCGTGCAAACCGTGGCCGGTCCAATCCGTCGTGGACACACACACACACACACACACGCGCGAGTAGGACCTGTCTTGTTCTCCATCTGTGCACGCGCGCACACACACACACACACACACACACACACACACGCCGTCGGCCCAGATTAAGGGCTGAAGGAAGGAAGGCACAGCAACCGATCACAGACCAAACGAAGAGAAGAAAAAAGGTGAAAGTGTTGTTAGTAAATAAGAAACTTGTGTCAGGTTTGATTTTTGATGATGATGAGGCAGCCACAGCAAATCTAAACAAAGTCCTGTCTGCCCCCTCTCAGAGGTAAAGCAGAACCCGAGAGCCCCGGGCTTGGACAAGATCATTTAAAATATCCTCTTGTCATTCTTCTTACGGGTCGTGTACCCCGCACACAGCAGGGCTTTCTCCTCCAGGCTCTATTTCTGTTCAAGTGAAAAGTTTGGGGGTCAGCTGAATTTGACACCTCTTGTGAAATTCCAGAGGTTCAAAAACTAATGGAATTTAAGGCAAAAGGATCTTTTTTTAAAAAAAACATACCCAGGCCCAGGCGGTCATCATGGATGTCCTTTTATAATAGAAGGAGGGAAGTGAAGAGAAGTGGCATTAAGTTCTTAAAATAAATATGGGTTTTTGCTGTTCACACCTTAGCTACTTGTTTGCACTATTGGAGAAAATATGTAACTTTTTTATTAAAGGAAGTTTTTCATATAAAAATGTTTTTGTATGAAAAACAGCACAGCAGCCAGAGATTATGTGCTTTAAAGGACATGTTTTGCTGATTCCAAGTCTGTGACATTAGAAAACATCCCCAGAGCCCTCTCCCCATGGAGCTGTTTCTGGACGCGGCCGCCTACCCTGTTGTGAGGTTTTCTCAGAGTTTCACCCCACTGCCGAGCCCCCAGGACTTGGTCCCTTAGCTCCAGGGATTCCTCTGAAGCTTGTACAGTTTGGGAGACGTTGGTGGGGGTGGGTGGAGACAGAAACAGCACCCGCCCCATGCCGGGTGCTCTGACCACAAGCTGCCAGCCCATGAGGATCAAATGGCACCTCAGCCTTTTGCTGCCGTCCTGTTTTTTCCTGTCTAGAAACTAAGGGTTTTGCATTTTATTCTCCAAAGAAACAACAAGTATTGTACATTTACTGTAACAAGCCCCAGGAAAATAATATCACCAACCAAATAAAATCGTAAAAAGTAAGTAAAGCAAGGCAATCGGTCACCAAACTTTTACAGTTGAAGAGAAAGATGCCGTGTGTCTCACCTGCTCTCTACCTGTTTTTTACTCTGACTTCACTGTCGGCAAAGCAGCTGCCTTTTCCAGGAAGCTGATCTGAACATGAGAATGAAATTTTGGTGTTGTCTAAAGAGAGCCCTCTAAAAACTCCATTGTACTTGGGCTTCTCCTTCTCAGCCGTGGTGGGTCTGCTTCTTGCCTTTGCTGGGCTGGAGAGCCTCAGATTTCCACTGAAATCACTCAAGTCTCCAAAGAACTCAGGAAACTAAGTTACTTGAGATCCCTGTAATTTATTTCCACTTTGCTCTACACAATTGATAAGAATCAAGTGCTTCAAACTTCAGACTTACCCTCCCCTCTGCCAACCGAGGCTGCAGGACCATTTGTCACTTAGCGGAAAGGGAAACACAGGGGGTTTCTGGAAGACTGTGCATTCTCCAAGAGAGTTCAACACGGGTTTTTGCAAGTTTTTGCACTTCTGTAGATTTGACAACCACAACAAATGACAACACAAGTCGTGCTCAAAGCAGTGACTTTTCCTCTTACAAATTACTTCTCTCACTTAAAAAAAAAATCATTCTGCAAACCAGCCTTTCTGTCTGCACCAGTAACGTAAGCACACATCCGCTTTGGTGACAGCCTTCTGAGCACGAGGCCAGATTTCAGGAGGGCTGCCCTGCCACACGGCCCTGGCAGGGAGACGCTGGTCTGCAGTGCGGTGACGGCGGCGATGACCGTTTCCAGGGCTTTGGTGGGTATCACATGCTGCTGTTGTGAAGGTTCTGAGCTGTGGTATTCTTTCTTCTACCTTTTGTTTGACGGTAGGAAGTGGGTGTGGAGAGTGTGGATGAAAAATAGACTTGGTGCTTAGAGGCCAAGACCTGACCTTGGTTCTGGTCACTCCCGGCCCTGGGCCGCTGTCACCCGCACCACGTGCTCAAGTCCAGCGGGTGAGCGAGCACACATTCCACGGTGCAGACGGCGAGCCTGGGCTGTGATCTCCTGAGGAGAGGACCGGTTTCAGCGGGACGTGAACCAGAGGGTGAGATTCAGCCTGTCACCCCTTCATCCCTCCCCGAGTGCAGCCTTTGCACTAGCACCGCGTGACTCATCTTTTCGCTTGTGTTCTGTTTAGAAGTGCCGAGCTCCTCTCCTTCGCCGGCCTCTGTTCTGTGAGCCAGGCTTCACCTCCTGCGCGCAAAGCGGTGGCCGGGGAGCTGATGAGGCCTGCCGGGCCCCCTGCCCCCGCCTGCCCCACGCTCCACCGGAGCACCAAAGGGACACAGCCTCATATCTGCCTTTGGATCGTCAATCAGAAAACTCACTTGCCACCTACTGGACAGAAACATCTATTTTGAAAGGTGAAAATTTAGGGAGGCAAGATCACCCACCATTTTCTGCTTGAAAGTCATCGCCACCTTCAGCCTCGTGCACTGCCCTTCCTTATGGGATATTCACACTGTCCTGAAGAGCTCTGAACCCACACTTTATGTCCACAAAGAGGAGCTGATTTGAATTTGTGGTTTCTCTGTTTTTTAATTTACTGAGGAAGGAAAAAATCTGATCTATATTTTGGCCCATTCAGCAAATTTTCACTAGCATCTGTAGAACCAAATGCATGAACTGATTTTTTAAAACAAGAGACCTAAGGACTTCCCTGGTGGCACAGTGGTTAAGAATCCGCCTGCCAATGCAGGAGACTTGGGTTCGATCCCTGGTCTGGAAAGATCCCACATGCCGGGGAGCAACTAAGCCCGTGTGCCACAGCTACTGAGCCTGTGTGCCACAACTACTGAAGCCCATGTGCCACAACTGCTGAAGCCTGCGCGCCTAGAGCCTGTGCTCTGCAACAAGAGAAGCCACCGCAATGAGAAGCCCGCGTACCGCACTGAAGAGTAGCCCCCGCTCACCGCAACTAGAGAAAGCCCGTGCGCAACGAAGACCCAACGCAGCCAAAAATAAAATAAATAAATAAATTTATTTAAAAAAAAAGAGAAACTAAGACTCTTATTTTTAAATTGTATCAGAGAGGATTATTTTTCCAGTTTTATTGAGAAATAATTGGCATACATCACCGTATATGTTTAAGGTGTACAGCACAATGGTTTGACTTACATACACTGTGAAGTGATCACAGTTCCTTCAGCTGAAGTCCATCATCCCCTAGAGATACAATAAAGAGAAAAGAAAAACATTTCTCCTTGTGACGAGAACTGTTAGGGTTTCCCCTCTCACCTTCCTGTACACCACAGAGCAGCCCTAACTGTAGTCCCCGTGCTGGCATCACATGCCTGGTCCTTATTCACCTTGGAACTGAAGCTGGTACATTTGGACCACCTTCCTCCACCTCCCCCCTGCCTCTGGTGACCCCAATCTCATCTCTTTTTCTATCAGCTTGGTGGGTTGGGGGTTGTCATTGTCACTGTTGTTGTTGTTTGAAAATTCCACGTATAAGAAACATCACACAGCATTTGCCTTTCTCTGACCTGTCTCACTGGGCATCATGCCCTCAAGGTCCATCCGTCTTGTAGCAAATGGTAGGATTTCCTATTTTTTATAGCTGAGTAGTATTCCACTGTGTTATATATAAACACTTCTTTATCCATTCATCCACCAGTGGACACTTGGGTAGCTTCCACGTCTTGGCAGTTGTAAATAATGTTACAATGAACATGGGGGTGCTTATATATTTTTAAGTTATTATTTCTATCGTCTTTGGATAAATACCCAGAAGTGGAATTGTTGAATCATATGGTAGTGCTATTTTTCACTTTTGAGGAACCTCCACACTGTTTTCCACAGTCGCTGCACCGATTTACATCCCCACCAACGTTGTACGAGACTTCCCTTTTCTCCACTTCCTCGCCAACCCTTGTTATTTCTTGTCTTTTTGATGATAACCATTCTGACAGGTGTGAGGTGATAGCTCATCGTGGTATTGATTTGCATTTCCCTAGTGATTAGTGACGTTGGCATCTGTGCAGGTACCTGCTGGCCATCTGCATGCCTTCTTTGCAAAAATGTCTATTCAGATCCTCTGCCCATTTTTTAATTGGATTATTTGGTTTGATGCTATTGAGATGTGTGTGTTCTTTATATATTTTGGATATTAACCCTTATCAGATATATGGTTTGCAAATATTTTTCCCGTTTCATAGGCTGTCTTTTTACTTTGTTGATGGTTTCCTTTGCTGCGCAGAAGCTCTTTAGTTTGATTTAGTCCCACTTGTTTCTTTTTTTATTTTGTTGCTTCTGATTTAGGTGTGATCTTCAAGAAATCATTACCAAGACCCATGTCAAGGAGATCTTTCCCT
>NW_006790942.1:758375-760136 GCF_000442215.2 Lipotes vexillifer | reverse complement strand
TACGTTTTCTTCTAGGAGTTTCACAGTTTTGAGTCTTATGTTTAAGTCTTTAATTCATTTCGAGTAAATTTTTGTGACTGGTGTAAGATTGAGGTCTAGTTTCATTCTTTTGCATGTGAATATCCAATTTTCCCAGCACCATTTATCAAAGAGACTGTCTTTTCTCCAGTGAGTATTCTTGGCTCCCTTGTCAAATATTAATTGACTTTATATGCTTGAGTTTATTTCCAGGCTCTCAATTCTGTCTCATTGATCTATGTGACTGTTTTTAATGCCTATACCATACTGTTTTGATTACTATAGCTTTACAGTATAACTTGAAATCAGGAAGTGTGATGCCTCCTGCTTCGAGGAGCTGATTTTTATAAAACCTAATTCTGAGACCTTGGTCAATCTCTCAGTCTCCTTAAGTGCCTGTTTCTTAATCAATAAAATATGGAGTTTGGACTATTTGTTGCTTTGGTTCATTCCAGGTCTAAAATGCCATTTTCACCAAATTTTAAATCAACCTCACCCTAGGGGCCAAGGCACCGTAAAACAAAATGGCAGGTCCACGCGTCTCCGAAGTGTGGCTTGGAGGAGAGTCCCCTCGAGGAGGAATTTACGCATTTGGGATTTTAACGGATGAGAAATAAACCTTTGTCATTTTAAACCGTTATACGTTCAGTGGCTTAATTGTTACAACGGCTGATGTTAACTAATACACTTCCGGGCTTTAGTTCCATCATTGAAAAGAATGAGAATAATAATTATCCTCTAGGAAATTTTTGTGCAGTTTACATTGAACAACGTGTGTGAAAGGCCCACTCTGAGCCCCAAGGAGCAGGTGGCACTTTTGGCTCTGTCCCCCGACCCTGCTGCAGGGGGAGGACACAGAGACCCTTTCTGGCCAAGTGGGCAGGAGTGAAGCTGTGCTCCACGAGGTCATCAGCCTGTGTCCCCAGAGGGAGCCATGTGGGTGCAGCCTCACCTATGCGGCACAGGCTGGGAACGGGGGCAGTGACGTGAGTGTTCCTCCTGCACCCAGGGCACCCCATAAGCTTCGTCCACCCACACACACACTCACCCCAGTGCGGTTCAACTGCTGCCCTCACCCTGACAACCACACTGTGCCCTGGGATCAATCGTCATCCCGTGACGACCGTGGTCCCTGTGTCCTGTGTCTGCACGGAAGCAGGGGCAGCACGCGTTGAACCTGGATCCTCCTGCTGCCACCACGGTGACACCTCCACCAACAACAAAACCATAAGGGACCTCGGGGCCACTGGAGCAAACCCATGGTTACAAAGGTGAGCAGAGCCAGAGATCGGGCAGGAAGACACAGGAGACAAGACGACGGTCCCCGGGCGAGGGCGCACGTGTCGCAGGGCCACCACCAAGCGCCAATGATTCTCCCACCACAGGAGAGGCCGCGAGCTTGGTCATCAGCATGCGTGCAGGAAGGACACCATCTCCCAGCGCAGCCCATGCCGCGACGGTGGCTCGTGCCCCATGGACTCTCAGCGTGCGTGCAGGAAGGACACCGTCTCCCAGCGCAGCCCGTGCCGCGACGGTGGCTGGTGCCCCATGGACTCTCAGCGTGCGTGCAGGAAGGACACCATCTCCCAGCACAGCCCGTGCCGCGACGGTGGCTCGTGCCCCATGGACTCGTCCCGTTTTCCCTCCATCTTGACCCTGACGGCTCCAGGAGCCTTGATTGCACCCCAGGTGGCGGAGATTCTGTCTTCCTATCACTTTTCTTGCCAGTGTTCTCAAAACAGA
>NW_006790942.1:737399-758242 GCF_000442215.2 Lipotes vexillifer | reverse complement strand
CTGAGTCTCTGTCACACAGCAGGGACGCACCCTCAGGTGCCCGCCGCCGCCCCCCCCGGGGCCTGGGCCTTCAGAGCCACGCCAGGACCCCCGTTCCACGAGGCAGCAAAGGAGCCTAAAGTCCCGAGCGCTCGGGAGGCCTGGAGGAGGTGAGCCTGGTCCCCTGGGCCTGGCCTGGGAAGCGCCCACCCTGTGAGCTGGGGCAGCACCGTCTCCCCGAGTGTGGGGGGCTCTTCCCCTGCCTGCCCCCAACAATCCCTTGCACTGATCGTGGCCAGGGTTCCCCGCATGGCTCAGCGCTGCTTCTCACGCCGCGTCCTCTCTGCCCTCGGCCCGGCTTCCCTGCCGGTTACTCAGTGAGGCAGGCGGGTCCCGAGTGAGCTCAGACCCTCCCTGTGCCCCTCCAGTCACTTCCTAAAGCCATGCGCTCCCCCAGGAGAACCACTAAGGGTGAGATCATACTCCTGTTTTCTCTATTGGTGCTTCTCAGTTCTTTCGAAGACCCCCCCGAGACTCTGACGAATGACATGGATGCCGCCTCAGAGGAAGGGCAGCCTCGGGGCCCCGGGGCCTCGGCGATGCCCTCTCCCTGGCACCTCCACGTGGTGGGGGCCCTCAGCTGCCCCCACCCCGCTCACCTCCCTTCTCCCAGGCCCGGAGCCGAGGACAAACCTCCAGGAGAAAAGAGCAGACCAGCTCGGGGGAGAGGGCGGGATCAGAAACTGTAATTCAATCTGATATTTGAGGCTTGGCAAGTATACCTCCGGGACTTCTTGAAAACCCCCCAAATCTTTTTCATTTCAGAGCAGTTAAGTCAACCCCAGCGTCCCGGCTCCAGGAAGCCGCGTGGCTCTGGGTTTTACTGCCGTTTCCTCTCCCTGGGCCGGCACCAGCTCCATTCTCGGCGTTTCGGTGCCACAGAGGGGCCCCCGCAAGCCAGCGTGGGCAGGGGCGGGGGGTGTGGGCCGGCCGGCGGGCACATGTGGCTTCCAGGCCGCCGGCCGAGGCACTGATGTGTAGTATAATCAAAAACATCCAGCGGTAATTTAATGGTTCCCACCAAGCACAGACACAAAGTCTAGCAACCCTTCCCTCCACATACTTAACCCTTGGAGGCAGAGAGAACAGCCAACAAAAAGGGGAAATTAATCTCGGGTAGTTGCTACCCTGGGATTTTTTTGCTTTGGGGGTTTTACTCTGATGTTAGAGAGAAAGATGTGAACTCTGGAAATGTGCCGGGAGCAGGAATTTACATTAAATGTCTTGTCCAGCTCTGGCCGGGGGAGTGGCGGGGGGGCAGTGAGAACCCTCACATGCTGGGGAGGCCAGGGCCGCCGAGAGGACCGGCTGCTGCCTTTGGTGGAAAGAGTTTGAATCCGATTTAGATGCTCGGTGAGGGAATTGATTTAAGTGACTCTGAGGCCACTTCCCCACTAGGAGAGAGAGATCTGGAGTGAGGACGCCCGGGCACACCCGCCCTGCGTGTGGATTCAGTAACCAGGCTGGTGACAAACATGGAAGCACGAGCTTGGGAAGAAACTGCCCTTCCGCTTAGAAGTTTTCCTTTTAAATTACAATAAATTTCCCTAAAATTAGTCACCCGCCATTGTCGAAACTTCCCATATCTGATAAGATCGGTGACAGCTCTTGGCTGTGGCTTGTCATCTGATCTGCAGACGCAGACTCATCTGAGGCTCTGCGGTCAAGGCCTCCGCTGGGCCGTCTGCACACATGTGCACAGAAGCCTACCATGCACCCAGAATCGTGCTGCAGAGAGCACGGTCCTGGGCACACAGTAGGGATATTGACGAGATTCCCTGATCCACTAAGTCAGGCTCTCAGCTGGAGGCCCAGGAAGTTTCATTTGCAGAGTCTCCTGGAGTCACTCTGCCGTGCAGCCAGGAGCCGCCGACCTCCCCGGGGCCGCTCATCCTCGATGTGAGCCCAGGAGAGGGGCTGGCCAGGCGCCCTGCTTTGCTTCGTGGCTCTGGCCCTGAGGCGGTGGGCCCTCTCCGGGCTTTGCTCCCTTCATCTGCAGAAGGAGGGTGATGAGGGCGTCATCCTGCAGAGCTTTGTGCAGGTGGAGCAAGTTAACGTTTGAAAAGCCTTTGGAACAGAAAGCGGCTGTTGTGAGCACTGGGTGGGGTTCATCACGGCTTCACTCTGACATGTGAGTTCCATGACGCAGAACCGACCGCAGTGGCTGAGAAAACACACGGAATGGGGAGAGGGGGCTGGGCAGGGGTGGGGTTCCTGACAGCGTTTAGCGAGGCCTGGGGGGCAGGGGCTGCGCTCCCCCGGGGAGGAAATCCTTAGCAGCAGTGTGCAGAGGGGACTGATCAGGAGATGATCACAGATGACAGGATCGAACTCTGTGTTCACTTACGAGTTACCAACAGGCCCGACAGCAACCCTAACCGGTGGGCCATCCGTCTCAAGCACTGTCAACCTTCCCACTAGGCTCCGCCCTGTGAATAGTAACAGGTGTGGGACTCCTCGGGTGGGCTGCGGCCTCTCAGAGATCACACGCCCACCTGCCCTCCGCGCATCCTGACTACTCGAGGTCTGTGTGACCTGTCCCAGCCACCCACCACTGACAAGGGAACCAGTGGCCAGCAGCCTGGACCGGGGACGGGACGGGGTCCTCCGACCCAGACCTGGGTCCTGGTGTGGGCACCACCCTCTCCCCACTTTCTGCTGAGAGCATTCTCTATCGGATATAAAATATTTGATACACATTTATATAATGCACGGTGGGTATGGTATTTATTTGTTAATTTACATATTTGATAAATATGTACAACTTTATGAGAAACACATGTTACTCTGTCTGGTGGGAGAAGTTGGGTCGGATGAGAACTTAGGTTTCTGTTGTGAAATGAATCCTAAATGACAGCATTTAGCATCCTGTCCCAAGTAAGAACAGCCTCCCAAGAGAAGTCCAGGAAACCGAAACAATCATGACAAGAGAATGTGCTGCATCAGACTAATCTGGTCCTATTTTTTCCCTACTTTCTTTGACGTTAAGTGCTGTCTGAGAAAAATATGACTCAGCGTGCACCATGTGTCTTTAGTTTCTTTCCGGGGTGTTGCCGCCCGCAGCGACCAGCCTGATCCCGAGGTCCGTGATTCTGCCATCCTAAGGGCCCCTGATCGGGTGCACGTCGGCTGGGGCCTCTGTGTTTGTTTCGCTGGGGTCCTTGGAAACCTCTGCTCTGGCCTCAGCCTCGGCCTCCCCTCGGGGGCGGGGCGTCGAGGCGGCCCTGCAGCTCCCCCCGCAGCCGGGATGCAGGCCGCGCTCGCCCCCGTCCTCCAGCCCCCGCAAGGCTGTGCGCTGCGGCCAGCTCCATCTCCTTGGAAGCCCCCAGCCGCCTCCCGCGCTTCTCAGCACGAACCGCTCCCCTTGGGTGGCTGAGAGTCAGCCCCCACTTTGGCCGGACGCCCCAAACTCCACCCCCGGCCCTGTAGTTGCTCTGACATGCGCTGCCCGCGTGCCTGTGGCTCCCTTGCACCTATAACCTCACTGTTTGTAGCCCTGGGGGCTTTTTCTAGCGAGAAGCACTTCTCGTGGCAGAGGCCAGTCCCGCGGTGACCCCGGTCCCGAGGCGGCCCAGCGCCACACAGCCTGAATCACAGCTCCCGCTGGCCAGGAGCAGGTCTAGAAAAGCAGGGGTTTGGGCAGAAACGGGCACTTAACTCAGGCCCGACCCCACCTCCTTCCCTCTGAAAGGCTTCTCCCTCCTGCCCTCTCCTGTCTCCACGGGCTTCCTGCTTCCTAACTCCTTTCTAAAATTAAAGCAACATATTTATCCTGGAACTCAAACCCCTTTAGGCCAGGGCAGTAATTCTCCAAGCATTCGCATTTTCAGATTTTTATCTCCAATTATGAAATGAAAGCTTTGTGTCTTGTTAAAGGAACGTCTGGTCAAGGGGAGGATTCCTGGGTAAAGCCTCGCTGCACCTCAAATCGCACCAAGGGTTCCACGTGCCGGCCTCTGGCAGGGCCATGTGCCCACACATGGCTCAGCCTGGCCCCCAGCCTCCCTCCTGGACCCCCCCGCAGCCCCATCTGGACCCCACGCCCTGGGGGCTACTTTGACAACCCCAGACTCCTCCTCCAGTGCTGGTCTTGGGATGGGGTGTGAAGGGGCCTCGACGGGATGAGGGGACGAAGGTGGAGAGGCAAGAGCAGACCCAGAGCGGCTGCGGGCCCATAAGTCCTCTGCCTTCACCCCTGGAGTGGCAGCCCCGTCCTGTCCCGGGAAAGCTGGAGTGACACCAGGTCTAAAGGCCAGAGATCCCACAAGAGGAGAGGAAGCCTTTAGAAGCTGCCCTGTCTGTGCAGCTGTGGTGGTCGCAGTATGGGGAGGGGGGGTTGCTCGTCCTCTTTGCTCAGGGCCCCCAGCCTGGGGTGACCCTGCTCCCCGGCCAGCAGCAGATCCCGACCTCTTGGCCTGCACAGTTAGCTTCCTCCATGGCTGTGTCTGCGGGGCAGTAGGCTGTGGTGCACTCATCCTAACATAAATGCAGGGGAGTAATAAGAGGGGCTGGACAGCCCTGGGCCGGCCGGCTTGTCTCCGGCCCCGCGGGTTAACGCACAGTTAACGGGGGCGGAGAAGGAGGTCCTAGGAGCCCTTGACTTGTATCTACAGCCAGTGGGTCAAAGGCAGCGGTGACACCCTGCACTGAGACTGGCACCTGAGGTGGGGAGGGTCTGCCTTGGGGGCCTCAAGCTGTGGGCCCCGATTCTGTCTCTGGGGAGGTGATGTCAGAACTGAGTTGAGTTGTAGGACCTCCGGCTGGTGTCTGAGCATTGCTGGTGGGTGTGAGGAACCCCCTCCCACTCTGGAACTGGTCTCAGAACTCAGAGACCCTGATCTGGATTTGAGCCTCTGAACGGTGGCCCCAGTGGCACGAGACCATAGCCGCCTTTGATCTGGGCCGGCAGGCACCGGTCCCGCTGGCCTCCACCAACCCAGGGGGCAGGAGCGGGCAGTGGACATAGCAGGACCCACAAAACCCAGAGCCCAGAGGGGCCTGTTCCGTGAAACGTGCAGACCACCATGCAGGAGCACGGAGGGTGGACGGCCGGGGGGCAGCGTGGGGACCGAAAATGGGAAGGTTTGGAGAGTGCGGGTCACAGCAAGCATGTTCCAGAGCCACCACAAGCATCTATTCATGGGCAGAGGAGCACACGGTTGGCTGAGTAATGCTAACTTTCAAAGAAGCCGATTTCTTTATCACTTTGATATATTCACAAATGCCTCCACAAAAGACATTTAAAAGAAGACTTGCCGTTTTCCCGGAACCCAAACCAGGCTAATGTCTCTGTAAATACCATAAGGAAACATTGCTTAATAGGTGGTACTGTCTACCGCACGGAGTGCAGGGCTCGTCCTTCCAAAAGTAAATATTGGCGTATAAAGAAAACAGTGGGATTGGTTAAGCCAGTTTTTCAGGCCCAGTGCAGAAAAGTAAAAATCTGATTTATTTCTTCCCCTGTTCTGTTCTATTAAAATGAAATCATGCAGAAAGCAGCTTTCCCATATGTGCGCATGTTTTATAAAGGTGAGGCAGACTGCAAGTGAACAGCCCTCGAAGTACGATGCCCATGGCAGCTGTTTGATGTGTGTGGCACGGAAGCCAGGTTTCCTCAGAGGGTCTCAGTCAACAGTTTGCTGAAGCCAGCTCTCCCTCCCGCCCGGGACAGATTACTCTGCCCGCCTCTTCACGGCCCTCCTGAGTGACAGCACGCTGGGAGCTTAGATCAGCCATGCAGGGGGTTTCCCACCATGGAAACCAACAGACCTTACACCCAGGGCTTCTGATCCCCAGAGACCTGTCAACCACCCAGCAGCACCACTGGGAAAATAAGGCTGTAGAGCAGAAACAGACAGACAAGGGGCTCTGCCTGACCTGGGGCTCAAGCCAGGAAGGGTTCTTGAGTTTCTTAATGGTTGGAAGAACCATCCACAAACACGGTTGTCAAACGCTGAACAATCTTGGAAACTAGCTCTTCCTGCAGGTTTAAAAATGTTTTAAATAAATTCAACCTAAAGTTACAAGGCAAAACCGTGCTTATATATAACACTTTTCATGCGGTAAAGTCATTTCATCAGCAGCTAATGTTGTTGGAATCACAAGTAGTGTCAAGGTGCTTTATACACTTTCTGTGTTGTTAAAATTTAAAACAAGAAACTATCTCCATTCCCACACGTATCGCCCAGGGAGGTGCATCTTCTCGACCGTCACTACAGCCATGGCAGCAATTCCTGTTGCAAGTGTAAAGGAAATTTCCATATGACAAAATCAACTTAGGCTTTCTGGGTCTGGAACAGGATGGTGTAAGCCTACTTTTCTCTGCTATGTCCTCTAACTGCAACTAAATAACCCTGGAAATTATCAACAGAGAATGATAAAAGGATCCTAAAGCCTGTAAAGAAAGAAGGGGGCTGACTGGAGACTTGGAGACTTGAGGAAAAGCAATATGATTCCCCAGGCTCCCTTTATCTGCCATAGGTCTCAGACTAAGGGGCCAGAGAAGACTGCAACTCAGAACCGCCAAGAGGCAAGGTTGAAAAACATTTCTCACTTCTCTCTTTAGCCAGAGGCCTGAGAAAGAGGAAACCCAAGTTCCTCTCCCCGAGCTGGGTCACTGGCAGGTAGGCCAGCCCACCTGCAGGACCAGCCCTCCCCAACTGCATGAGGAATCTCGCTCCAGCTGCTCCTGAGCTTCTGCCCCAGCAACACAAGGCAACCCAGAAGAATGCTGTCCATCCCTGTGGGCAACACCAACAGGGATTGAAAGGGAGCCCCAGCGGTGCCAGAAGAACGTCAGACCAGAGGAGCACAGCAAGCGTTCTGAAAGGTGAATTGATGTCGGAGCCAGTAGGCCAGCACCATGTGCTAACCCTAAACAGAAAACTAGCTGCTCAACAGTCTCCTGAAACAAATGCAAACGTAGACATTCTCAGCAAAGAAATGAAGTTATAAAAAAGAATAAATGGAAATAGCAGAAAAGAAAAACACAACAATCAAAAGGTTGAAACTACTTGATAAGCTCAATAGTTGAATGGTGAAATGAGATAATACACTCAGTGAACTTGAAGACAAATCATTAGAATTTACTCAATCTGAACAGAGAAAAAACAGGCTTCAAAAATGAACAGATTATCGGAGTCTGTCTATGGGATACTAAAAGATCCAACATTTATATTATTAGAGTCCCAAAGGAGGGGAGGTAGGAATGTGGGACTAAAAACTTTCCAAATTTGGTAAAATACATAAAACTATAGATTCAAGAAGATGAGAGAAAACTAAATATAATGAACCCAAAGAAATCCACACAAGTACCATCAAAATGGAATTTCTGGAAATGAAAGACAAAGAAAAAGTCTTAAAAACGGCCAGAGAGAAATGACACATTACTTATGAAAGAACAAGAATTTATGGCAGCAGATTTCTCATCTGAAACCCAGGAGACCAGAGAGAAGCACAACAATTTTCAAGTGCTGAGAGGAAAGAACTGTCAACTGGAATCTTGTATCTGAGTAAACTACACTGAAAGAATGGAGAGGAAATAAAAAATTCTTAGACAAAGGAAAACTAAGACAATTTGTTACTAGCAGACCTATTTTAAAGACTGGCAAAATGAAGCTCTACCAAAGTAAAGAGAATGATAATAAAAGAAGGCTGGAAATTTCAGGGAAAAAAAGGAGCAATGGAAAGACTGAAAATAAAAGTAAATAGGATAGACTATTCCTTGATGAGTTACTTTCATCATATTTTATGATTGAAGCAAAATTTATAACACCATTTGATATGGTGCTAATGTATGTAAAGGAAATATTTAAGCCAAATATATTTTAAAACTGGAGAAAGAAAAGGGACCTTAACTGAAGTAAGGTCTATGCTTCATTCAAAGTGATAAAATGTCAATACCAGTAAGCAGTGATGTCACATGAGTATACAATAATACACAGAACAATCAGAAATAACACTGTAGGGACCCCCTGGTGGTCCAGTGGTTAAGAACCCGCCTTCCAATGCAGCGGACGCGAGTTCGATCGCTGGTCAGGGAACCAAGATGCCACATGCCACGGAGCAACTAAGCCCGCACACCGCAACTAGAGAGAAGCTCGCGCACTGCAATGAAAGATCCCACGTGCCGCAACTAAGACCCAATGCAGCCAAAAATAAATAAATAAATAAATAATCAGAGAATCAAAAATAAAATATCTCTCTTCTGGCAATAAGCATGCTTTTAAAAAAAGAAAAGAAAAGAAAAGAAATAACACTGTACAAAGTTATATGCTCAAAAATTTTAAAAATGTTATAAAGAGGTCAACACGGAATTCTAAAAAATGTTAAAATTAGACATAGGAAAGCAATAAATCAAAAGAAGTGAGAAACAGAGAGAATAAACAGGAAAGAAATAACAAAGAGCAGACCTAAGCCCTACCATATTAATTTTTTTTTTTTGGCTGTGTCAGGTCTTTGTTGCGGCAGGTGGGCTCCTTAGTTGCAGCTCACAGGTCCTTTAGTTGTGGCCCAAGGACTCCTTATTTGTGGCAGGCGGGCTCAGCATGCAAACTCTTAGTTGTGGCACGCATGTGGGATCTAGTTCCCTGATGAGTGATTGAACATGGGCCCCCTGCATTGGGAGCACAGAGTCTTCACCACTGTGCCACCAGGGAAGTCCCAATAGTTACTTTAAATGTAAATCGTCTAAATACACCAAGAAAAGCACACAGGTTGACATGTTGGATTAAAAAAAAAGAAACATGACCCAAGTAAATGAGTACAACACAGTCTCTTGAAACATAACAACATAGGTATGTTTAAATTAAAAGGATAGGAGAGGGAAGAGATACGGGGATATATATATATATATGTATAGCTGATTCACTTTGTTATAAAGCAGAAACACACCATTGTAAAGCAATTATACTCCAATAAAGATGTAAAAAAGAAAGAAAGATAGGAAAGGACATATGATGCAACATGAATTTTTAAGAAATAGGAAAGCTTACATTAATATCAGATAAAGTAGATTTCAGAGCAAAGAAAATTACTAGGGTAAAAAGAGGAACATTACATCAATCCTCCAAGAATATACAGAAATTCTAAACCTGTATATATATGAAACACCAGAGCTTCAACTAACAGAGCTGAAAGAAAAAATAAACTAATTATAGTTGGGGGACCACAACACACACTCTCAGAAACTGATAGAGCTGTAGAATATTACAACTAACATCATACTTATTGAAAAACTGAGCACTTTCCCTCTAAGATCAGAAGCAATGCAGAATGCCTCATCTCAGCACTCATTTAACATAGTCCTGCACATTCCAGCCAATGCAATAAGGCAAGACAAAGAAATAGAAGATGTACAGATTGGAAAGGGAGAAATAAAACTGTGTCTATTTGCAGATGACATGACTGTCTATGTAAATATCCTAAGGAACCTACCAAGAGAACTCATAGAACTAATAAGTGAGTTTTGATAAGCTTTCAGGATACAAAATCAGCACACAAAAATCAGTTTCACCTTTATCTACTGAAAACAAACAAATTGAAATCAAAATTTTAAAAACACTGCCAATTATAATATCTTCAAAGAAAATTAAACATGTAGCTACAAATCCAACAAAACATGAATAGGGTTATGATGAAAATTGCAAAGTAATGATGAAAGAAATTTAAAAAGTCAAAAATACTTGAATAGACATATTGTGCTCATAGACTAAAGGACTCAACATAGAGAAGTTGTTAATTTTCCTAAATTTATATACAGGTTTAATGCAATTTCAACAAAATCTCAGAAAGGTTTGTTTTAGAGATAGACAAAATTATACAAACAAGGATTGGTTCTAGAAGAGCCAAATTCATTTTCAAAAAGTAGAATAAAGTAAGAGGAATCACTCTTCCCCATGTTAGGGATCACTCTACAGCCACAGCAATCAAGACAGTGTGGTGTTGGCCGAGGGATAGACACATACATCAGTGGGACAGAATAGAGAACACAGAAATAAATTCACACAAATACTCCTAGTTGATACTTGGCAAAGGAGCAAAAACAATTCAACAAGGGAAGGAAAGACTTTTTTTTTTTACTTTTTCTTTTATTTCCTTATTTTTTATTAATTTTATTTATTTATTTATTTATTGACTGCGATGGGTCTTCGTTGCTGTGCGCAGGCTTTCTCTAGTTGTGGCGAGTGGGGGCTCCTCTTCGTTGTGGTGCGCGGGCTTCTCAATGCGGTGGCTTCTCTAGTTGTGGAGCACAGGCTCTAGAGCTCACGCTCAGTAGTTGTGGCGCACGGGCTTAAGTGCTTCGCGGCATGTGGGATCTTCCCGGACCAGGGATCAAACCCGTGTCCCCTGCATTGGCAGGCGGATTCTTAACCACTGAACCACCAGGGAAGTCCCAGGAAAGCCTTTTCAACAAATATTGCTGGAGCATTTAGACATTTATAGGCAAAAACATAACACCTTACACAAAAGTCAACTTAGAATGGATCATGGACTTAAATATAAAATATAGGACTATAAAACTTCTAGGGGAAATTTTGGAGGACCTTGTGCTAGGCAAAGTTGTCTTACCCTTAACCCCAACAGTGTCACGTGTAAAAGGAAAAATAATTGATAAAATAGACCTCACTGACATTTCAAACTTTTGCTCTGCAGAAGATTCTGTCAAAAGGATGAAAAGACAAGCTACAGAAGGGAGAAAATATTTATAAAACATATAATCAACAAAGGACTGGTACCCAGATTATCTAAAGAACTCTCAAGCCTCAACTTAAATAAAATGAAATATCCAATTAGAAAATTAGACATTTCCAATAGGAATGTTTTCTTCAATAGACCTGAAGAAACATTTCACCGAAGAGGCCATACAGATGGTGAATAGGCCCAGGAAAAGTTTTTCATCACCATTAGCCACTAGAGAAATGCAAAGTAAAAACATGAGATATCACTACGTACTTCTCAGAAGACTCAGTAAAAATGGTGTGAACATCAAATGCTGGCAAAGATACAGAGAACCTGGGTCACTGATGCATTGCTGGTGGGAATGTAAAATGGTATGGCCACTCTGGAAAGCACGTTGGCAGTTCCTTTTGAACCTAAAAGTGAAATTACCACATGACCCAAAGTGCATTCTTGGGCACGTCTCCAAGAACAATGAAAATTTATTTTCACACAGAAACCTGCATGTGAATAATCATAGCAGCTTTATTCATAGTAGTCCAAAACTCAACACTGTCCAAATATCCTTCAATGGGCGAGTGGTTCAATGAACTGACGTACATCAATACTGTGGGATACTGACCCACAATAAACAGAACAAACCATTAATCCACTCAGTTAGAATGAACCTCAAAGACATTATGTTGAGTAAAAACAGCCAGTCTCAAAAAAATACATATTGCATGAACCCATTTATATAAAATTTGTGAAATAATTACAGAGAGGGAGAATGGTGGTCGCTAAGGATTAGGGATAGAAATGGATGTGTAGCTGTGCCTATTATGGGATAGCACAAGAGAGCCTTGCAGTGATGACACAAGATGACATCTTGATTGTGGTGGTGGTTACACAAAGCTACACACATGATCAAATTGCACAGAGCCAAACACACATACCCACACGCAAGTGTGTATGTAACCAATGAAATCTGAATAAGCTTCACAGATGGTTCCCACAGCGACTTCCTGGGTTTGATGTTGTATTGTATTTATGCATAAAGATAGCATCGGAGGAGGCTGGATCAAGGGTGCGGGGGACATCTCTACATTTCCATGCAACTTCCTGTGAATCTATAATTATTTCAAAATAAAAAATTATTTTTAAAAAGACATATAAAGGTAATGGGATTGATTCTTTATATACTCAGATATGCAAGGAAAATATAGCTTCATTCTTTTCTTAACTACTGTGATCTTGCTTTAATCTCCACATTACTGATATCAAGAGAGGAAAATAATATGTTTTCTCATTTAAAGTATTTCTATTTTTCCTGGTTTAAAAGAATAGCTACACAAGGGCCATATTTTTTATAGATGAATACTGAAATACATAGGAATTAAAGTGACATGATGCTTGGGATTTGCTCCCAAATGTTTTAAAAAGAAAAGGAAAAGGAAAAAGAAGAGAAATGATAAGTGAAGGAAACATGGCAAAGTTTTGATCATTTTAGAATCTAGATAAATGTGGTTTGTTATATTATTTTCTTTATTTTTGTGTGATGTTTGAAAATATTCATTAAATAATTTTCTTTTAAAAAACCTATTAGGGTTTGTTGGTGCAGTGGTTAAGAATCTGCCTGCCAATGCAGGGGACACGGGTTCGAGCCCTGGTCTGGGAAGATCCCACATGCCGCAGAGCAACTAGCCCTGTGGCCACAACTACTGAGCCTGTGCTCTAGGGCCCGTGTGCCACAAATGCTGAGCCCACGTGCCACAGCTACTGAAGCCCATGTGCTTAGAGCCCGTGCTCTGCAATAAGAGAAGCCACCACAGAGAAGCTCGCGCACTGCAATGAAGAGTAGCCCCCGCTTGCCACAAGTAGAGAAAGCCCATGTGCAGCAACAAAGACCCAATGCAGCCAAAATTAATTAATTAATTAATTTTTAAAACCTATTAAACTATGCACCTGAGAGCCTTCCACCCACCTTCAATAGGAAGTGATAAATCTGCAGTATAAAAGCATAATCAAGAGAAGAACTTAATTGAATTCAATAAATGCGTTCCAAGTAATGAATACGTTCAATTAAAGTCATGTGCTCATGGATTAATATCAATATTTGGCAGTGACTGTGTGAAAAGACGTTTTCAAAGGCCAAATATGTGAAATCTCATCCCAGGTCTGCATAAATAGATGGACACTTGCCATCAATTTTGGTGACAGAGAACACTGACCGTGAGCTCATCAAGTGAAATGTTATCCTCCCATGAAAGAACTCTGTTCTTCTCGTTAGCAGACCTTCTTATAAAATATTGTACACAAAGATTATATTTTGAATTTTGTCAATAAAAAAAATCGTAGACATTTGTTTTCTCTCTCCTTATATAAACAGTTATATAATACCCTCAAAGTTGCCTCTTGGCTCGAAAAACCTAAAATATTTACCACAGTAAAAGTTTTACCGTAAGGGCTGGCCGGGGATGGTATAGAGGACGGCTTTCCTCTGCGACGGTGCAGCAGCTCCAGACACGTGGAGAGACCCTGGGAGCAGGCTGCTCGCCCACTGCAGACCCCACGTGTCTGAGGACACAGCTGGCTTTAGAGGTGCCCTGGACATCAGGCAGGCCCTGGGGGTTGTGGAGGTCAGCCTTCCTGTGGCTGGTGCTGTCTTCGCTGAAGCATCCAGTCCCACACACTCCCTGCGGCATCCCCAGAAGCAGGGTCCCATTTCCGGAGGGCACATCAGGAGGCCCGTGTCGGGCATGAACCACAGTGGTCAGTCACAGCCGATCGAACTCGAGGTTCAAGTTCAGGGCCTTGCACACGCGGCCTCCCGTCCCTCGTCCCCGGCAGGTCTGGTGCGTGACCGGCAGCTGCTTTAGGGAGCCCCTCAGCCCCTCAGTGAAGCGGTGGTGTTTCCAGAGCACAGAGCTGACTTTGTGAGCTACCCACCCAGGGAACCCAGAGGGCAGGCAAGTCCGCGTGGGCTCGGTGAGCCGCTGCCCTCATGCGGGCCTGGTCAGAAGCGGGGCGCTGGGGACAGGCAGACAGCCAGGGGGTCGGGCAGCTCACACCACGCAGAGTTGCTTTTAATTATTCTAAACAGCCCACCGGCTCCCTTGGACCAGGTGGCTGGATCCCTTCAAAGTAGAGAACGGGTTTTGTCGTATAAAAAAGAATAAGCGAGCCCACCGTACTTGGATCCACAAGAGCAGAGTTAACCACCGAAGTCTGAATTCTCGTAAATCACAGCTTTTTGAGAAAGCCAGCCCTCTTGGTTGTCGCACCGCGGACGGGCCAGGCTGTGCCCTCGTCAAACAGATCTCCCCCCCGCCCCACCCACACAGACGCCCCCCGGCCTCAGCCCTGCCTGGGGCTGGCACCACAAGGTTGGGGGCGCCGGGACTCGTGGGTCCCGCAGTGCAGGTGTGGCTGACGGGCTGCACTTCTGGGGATCATCTGCTGCAACACAGGGTGCATCCCACACAGCAGAGGAGCTCCATCAGAGGTCGGGGCGATCGCAGACCCTGCTCAGTGAAGCATTGGAGCAGACAGTGCCGGGCAGATCGGCGGGTGGGGACCAGGGCTGTGCTCACGCATCAGGTGGCCCCAGGATCACACTCATCTCTTCTCAATGGGACGGACAAAGGAAAATGTAAGAAAGTGATATATGAAGAATAAAGTCCCTGAAACACTTGTATCATCCCCACAAAGACTCACACAGGACGTGATCAACGTCCCCTATATAAAAACGCACGTGACACATTCCTCTCAGAGGTGAGACGACGCAAGACTCAAACTGGTCTCCTTGTAACATGATATGATGGAAAGCACGTGACTCACAGTGTTTTCGTTAATTTTTCTCGCTCTCTCTCTATCTACCCAGGTTGCCAGCGGTTTCAAAGTTGAGCTAAGGCTCCGAGCAGCACGTGTCTCCGACTATGGTGATGCCCTCCTTCCCACCCTTTGGCTTCTCCTTCCTTACCCTTGTTTTAATGGTCCTGTCGTATGTGAGCTTTAACCTAGGCAACTTCAAATACTTCTGTTAAAATAAGCAGTATGTAATGATGACATTATTTTGTATGTTTGCAAAGTATGAACCCACAGAGAGTAGCAGCAGAGGTCTAGAGGGCAGAAGGAAGAAATCGTAGGAAGCTTTACCCCTGCCCTGAGGCCCCGCCCCCGGGGAGACTCGGGGGCCTACAAGGATGGCAAGGCCGCCATGCGAGAGGCTCTGACCTCAGCAGCTCCAGGCCGGCTGCGGAGGCCAAGGGGAGGGCGATGCGGAGGCCAAGGGGAGGGCGATGCAGAGTCCTGGGCTCCGGGCCAGGTTGGTGGGGGGTGAGTGACAGGCACCGAAGCCTTTACAGACTATGTTGTGTTTTCAAGCTGCATTCAGACCAGAAACATTTGATACGATGAAGCCAACCAAGGTCACCTTAAAATAGAACCTTTTTAAAATCCTTTTTAAAAAATGGGTAAATCATTGAAACCGTGAAAATACATAATGTGCCTCTTTTCTTTTTTCAAATTTAGTGCTTTTGTCGAAATCCACACAGACTTCAGAGCCAATAGAAAAGAAGCAGGTTGTTTGCTTCTCACAGTGTTGTGCAGTCACGGACTTCTCCTGGGAAGGACCGTGGTGGCCGTGGTCCCCCCCCCCCCACCCCCCGCCCTCCCCCCCCCACCCGCCGACCTGCGAGCCAGACTGCCCTCCACTGCCTTCCCGGATCCGCTTCTGGATCCGGAGCCGGCACTGAGCCTGCGTTAAGGGAAGGGTCACCCAAACTGCTGCGAACCAGGATGTGGCTGGTGAAAACCTCGTCAGCAAAAGCAGGGGCCCCTTCCGTGAGCCCGACACCCTCATAACTGCTCTGAGCCCCCTGACAACCCTGAGCCGCCAGCCCCGTGCAGCAGGATCAGAGAGGTGCAGCCCCGCCCTGAGGCCACACAGACCGAGTGCAGCAGGGAGGCTGGAGTCCTGCCCGGCCAGAGCAGAGCTTTTCTGTTTGTTTGCTTTGCTGCTCATCTTTCCAGGATCCCACCCCTCATCAGCGACGCTCTCAGAGCACCTGATCCCAGCCATTTGTACTCCGTGTGGTCCTCCACCAGCCTCTCTCCTGCAGTGTCACATGTACACTGTCTCTCTAACCGCAGACGTGTCCACGACGTCTGGGCCCGGTTCATCTAAGCAGGGATCTGGGACGGCTGCTTCCTTACAGAAGTGTGATCTCAGGTCCGGAAAGATCACAACGTGCTCAGATCACACAGACACACGTCTCTTAGAAAAGACTCTTCATCCTTAAAAGTCATAAGCTTCCTGAAACAAAATTAGCAACTGTTTTATAATTTTAAGGTTGAGAATAAAACCTTTTCATTAACACTCAAAACGCTGAGGGGGCAGATCCAATAACAAATTTCTCATAAGTTACCAGAGGAAGCCTGAGGGCTCCAAATGGGGCTCCTTGGAAAGGATTCTCCCCAGAGGAATTTCCAGCCTCAGCAAGCATGTCGGGGGAGGGGGCTCCTGGTCCCATGCTCCCCTGCCGGTCAAAGCTCAGGCCTGGCCGCGAGCTGCGGGAAAGCCCCAGGGCCCTTCCCAGAAGCGCAGGTCCAGGCCAGGCCCAGGGCAAGGCCCCCATGCCGGGGAAGGGGGGCACCTCCACCCCGGGAAGCCATGGTCCCACGCTGTGGCGGGGACCCCAGAGGCCACCTGGCCTCCTCTCCTACAGCCGCACTGACGTGTCTTCACTCACACCGGCTTTGGCCCTGGATGGGACAGGCCCCCTGTGGGACAGGCCACCCACAGAGGCAGAGCATGATCAATAGCCCTTCCCCACCAGGTGCTGACACACGCTGGCGTGTGTTCCCTGGGAGCCTGCGGGGGATGCAGTCCCACCCTGTGCTGGCAGGGGGCCTGGACTGCAGCCTCAGGAGCCCCCTATCTCAGCTGCCTGGGCCACCCCACATCCCCCATTTCCCCGTTTGCTGGAAAAAGAGTCAAGCCGACCCCCAAGTAAACATTCCTTGAGGAGCCAGGCATTCTCCCCCAGTTAATATCACCGAGGCACAAGTTTCATCCTGCAGGCACCTGTGGGCTGGCCAGAAGCACGTGTGTGCAGACAGGCAGAGGTCCATCTCTGAAACCAGCGGGAACCCCAGCATGAAAACTCCACTCCCACACGTGAAGTTAAACATTTTGCTAAATTACCATTAACTGCCTTCATTCCCTCTTGGGTGGAAATCAACTTGAAAGGGCCTCGTGTGAGAAAAGAAAGTCAGGAATCAGAGGCTGAGAACCTGGCCCCCAGGAAAGACTGAACCTCTGCCCTTGCAGACCCCCCCCTCCCCCGGAGACCCCTCCCTGTGGCCTTCTGTTTCCCAGGAGCTGGGGCCCAGCACCAGCCGGGAGCTCGGCTGCACACCTGCCGCCACCCGCCTGTGGGTCCACCCCGCAACCTCTCGCACACAGGCTCCCTGCCCCTGCCCTTGCCATCCGTCCAGATCTGGGCACTGAAGCCCGGCCCTCTTGCTGGGGCCACAGCCCCGAGGCCTGATGCGTCCTGCCCCCACTGCCTGCACGCGCTGGAGGGAGGAGGGCTCCCCACCTGGGGGGAGTTACCTCGGGCCCTGGGATGGGCAGCTGGAACTGCAGGCACTCTGATGACAGTGGGACTTCAAGGGACTTAGATCAAAATACGTATGTAAACTTGTAAAGGTTTGGAAAAAATCAGACCAAAAAAATCTATGCAAATGTAAGAATCCATGAACTCCACTGCAGACAAACCCTTTCCAGGCAGCCTGCAGAGCTGCAGAATCACCCATACACCCAGCTCTTTTTCTTATACAGGGAGAAGTGCATTTTGCTTGGAGATATATATGTATTCCATTCCAAATGTTATATATTTTTTATATATACTTATAAATATCTCTGTGTATGTATTTAGTACATTAGACGTAATATCTATCCATTGACGTGCAGCCTCCAGACTGCGAGCGATAAGGTTCTGCTGTCTACAAGACCCACGTCTGTGCTAACTTGTTGCAGCAGCAGGAACAGAGTAAGACGCCCACAAAGGGCCCTGGCCCAGCACCTCCTCACGACTCATTTAGACCTGGGCCAGCGCTGGCCACCACGCAGAGCAAAATGTGCAGCTACACTTGCAGCCGGCTTCTTTCCTCCTGGGAAGAGCTGTTCCCGCCCCGCAAGGCCCCGTTCCCGGCCAGGCAGGGGGGAGCCGGCTCAGGCTCACAGCAAGTGCGGGAGGAGGCCCCGGCCGGGGCTGCCTGCCACTCACTTGGTGCTGTGGCCCGACTCTGTCTGATGGCTTCTTCTGTCTCCGTTTTCACTGCTCTGAGATTTCCGTTTCAGTCCACCTCCTGAACTCCACGCCAGGGCCCCTGCTCGGCCTCTTCTAACCCACACTTTCGCTTGGCGGAAGTAACTCGGCTCCTTAAATCTGCCCTCCATCCCCAACACACTCTCTTTGGCAAGAGTCACCCACTCCTCTGTGGAGAGAGAACCTCATTACTCAGGCTGCAGGTACAGGACTGCACGCTAGAGGCAGCCGCCACCTCGCTCAGGGAGGGCCCTTCACACATGTAACGCTTGGAGTCATCGCTTCACCCTGTTTCTCACCTGCCTCCCCCCACTTGGACTCTCAGCTGGCATCACTTTGGGGAGAACTTGTGAACATACGTTTAGTAAATTAACTCCTGCGCGTGCACAAAATCTGATTCTGTATCTATGCCAGGAATCGCTGGGTGACCCTAAATTAAAAATCTTCACGTACCTGGAAAAGTGCTGAAGCTGACCAAGTGTTGAATATGCCCAAGAAATATTTGAAACATGGATCCATTTACCCATCCGTCCATTTACCCATCTGTCCATTTACCCATCCGTCCATTTACCCATCCATCCATTTACCCATCCATATATCAAAGATGGATGGGTGGGTGGATGAATGGATGGATGGATAAATGGATGGATGGATGGAAGGAAGGATAGATGGATAAGTGGATGGGTGGGTGGGTGGATGGATCGATGGATGGATGGATAAATGGACGGGTGGATGGATGGGTCCAACACTTAGCACGCCCAGGGATGCCGGCATCTCTTCACTTTGGGTTACAGTTACAGGGAGGGAGGTAAGAGATGAGGGGCATGGAGCTGTTCCTGACCCAGGGGAGCTGTCCCCTCCCCATTTCCAGAGGGTCTCTGTGTAGAGCTTCATAACACATCCACGAGCTACAGGGGCTTGAGCCGATTGGAATTAAATAAATCGGTCATCCTAATAAATAATAACATTGTAGTGCACCAGCCACACGTCCAATGCTCAGTGACCACACGTGGTCCATGGCTGCCATACTGGAAGACTTCATCTTCACAGAAATCTTATTGGTCAGCGCAGATACAGAGGTTACGTTCTGTGGGACGAGAAAACGTGAGGAAGCCATTTACGGCCCCCCAGAACCCCTCCCCTGAGCAGTGACCTGCTCACCCCAGCCAGGGCTCTGGCCTCATTCCATCGTGACCAGTGCTGGGCAAGGGAAACGGCCTTCGTTTGGGTGTATAATAGGAAACACACATCTGGTCTCCTTCCAGGTTCCTGGCACAGAGCTCTGAAAACCCTTGGAATTTCCTGAGTGATGGGAGCGTCTTTCGTTATTCATAACAAGCCCTTTAGAGCAAAGCTAAATTTATGCTAATGAGGTGACTCTGGTGAGGCCCTGGGCAGTTTCAGGAGGCGGGTGTGGCCAGAAACACCAAATCTTGAAGTCGTCCAGGCAGAAGTGAGGGGGCCTGGGCGCCACCTTTGAACCTGTGTCTGCACTGGGGGCTCTGGTGGGACCGAGCCCCCACCCACGGGGTCTGCTCGCGCTACAGGAATTGGCATCAGCACTGAGTTGTTGGCCCAGCTGGTGTCAGAGAATCAGAGAACTGACGGCTGTGAGGAAAAACCTTCTCAGTTCGAAATGGAGAAAACAGTCTCCCCTGTCCTCTCTCAACCAAGAGACTGTGGGGTGGTGTTCTGGTCACACGGTGCCTGAGAGACGCTGCCCTTGACTGGGGTGGGCTGATCTACGTGTGCGCCGGCTGCACGACAGGCTCTGCATAAGTGCAAGGGGCCAGCGGCTCCAGGTGACCTTTCCTGCAGCTGCATCGACCTCCAGATTCGCCAGGCTTAACTCAAGAGATGGGGGGCTGGGCAAAACAAGTGAGGTTTTGTTCAGAGTAATTATATTCTGACCCGAGAATTTTGAGAGCTATTTTCGGTTTGAGAGAGGGGGAAATTTTAAGTGTTTTTGCCGAAAACACGTAGCTCATTGAA
The DNA here is from genome assembly GCF_000442215.2 of Lipotes vexillifer. Classification (NCBI taxonomy): domain Eukaryota; kingdom Metazoa; phylum Chordata; class Mammalia; order Artiodactyla; family Lipotidae; genus Lipotes; species Lipotes vexillifer. Next base: position 738,218 of record NW_006790942.1, on the reverse strand, counting down.
TCCTACGCCCTCTTTTCTTTAAATACAGGTAGAATGAAACCCAGAAACGATAGTGGCAATGATACGTACATACGAAATACTTTTCCGGAATCTTTCTTTCACAAGCCCTGAGCCTGCACACACAGATGAACCTGCGTGCCCCCCACCCAGGACCTGTCTGTCGAGCAAGGGAAGGCGAGCTGAGGGGTGTGGTCTTCATCACGCCCCTGCCACGGGGAGGAGGGGGACCTGGCCCTGTGCACCGCACAGCACCTGCAGCCGCTCACAGCACTGCCTGGGCGGTCACTCTATTCTGCTGGCAGCTCCCTCCCTCTGTGAAGTCCTGAAAGCAGCTTCTGCCCTTCCAGGCTGAGGGCTCCACGGACTTGACACATCGGCCTCCCACCCTCCAAGGGGCCCCCACGTGCGAGATAACAGAACACCGTATCAGTCAGGGAATTCGAGGAGACAGAGCCAGGAGGCTGTCTGCACCTACACCTACTCTACGTATCTATACGTGTATCGATGCCGATGCTGATATTAATATACATTAACAATGAAAGAGATTAATTATAAGGAACTGGCTCATGTGACTATAGTCGCTGGCGAGTCCCAAACCTGCAGAGCAGACAGATGATGTCCCAGTTCAAGTCCACGGGCCGAAACCGATGGGGAACAAGGAAGGGAAGACCCCCCACACACACACCCAAAGGCCACCAGACAGGAGAATTTTCTCTTACTCGGGGGAGGCCAGCCCTCTGTTCTATTCTTTCTACTGATTGACGAGGTCCACCCTCCGGAAAAGCCATCTGCTTACTCAAAGGATTCAAATGTTAACCT
>NW_006790942.1:736677-737389 GCF_000442215.2 Lipotes vexillifer | reverse complement strand
CCCCCCCCCCCCCCCCCCCCCCCCCCCCCGCCCAGGAACACTCAGAACGAGGTTTGACCGGGTACCTGGGACCCCGGGGCCCAGTCACGCTGACACAGAGCAAACCATCACCTCTGGGTGCACACCAGGCAGAAGGGCTCCCAGGGCAGCTCACAGAGGGCTGGGGCCCAGGGTGCTCAGCACTCCCCTGAACCATCGGAGGCCATGGCAGGGCCCAGGCCCCCGAGACGCTCGAGCAGATTTCCTCTCGGGGCCCAAGTCTCCACTCAGACGAGCTGGAATCCCCGCCCGCGAACGCCGGGCTGCCGTCCACCCCACGGAGGGCCAGTCCCCCCGGCCGAGGGCACCGCCGCCTGCCCCCCTGGTTCCCTCAAGAGTCCCCAGCATCGGCTCCGCAGGAACCCGCAGCTGCCCCACCTCCCGCCCCACCAGGAGGATACTTGGCCCTCCGTCCTGCATCCGCTCAGAAGCCCCAAGAGGCTGGGCCTCGGGAGCGTGTGTCGACCTCTTGGCTATGCAGCAGTCATGGAGGCCCGAGGGGTTGAGCTGCCTGACCATGACCACCCAGAGATCCAAGCACAGCCCCCCTGCCCCCGAGAGACCGGGGGTGCTCCAGGACCCTTCAGTCCTCATCCCTCGCCACAGAGCTGTCGCCGCGCCGGTGCACAGGGTCCCACTCCCGCGCCCTCCGCCGGGGCCCGGGCTCCTGCTG
>NW_006790942.1:734576-736664 GCF_000442215.2 Lipotes vexillifer | reverse complement strand
CCATGTGCTCCCCCGCCCCGCCCCCTAATGGCAGTAGCACTGTCCCAGCATCAGGAGCATCAAGCGTGCGCCCACACCTCCCCCAAACACTCCTCGAGGGACGGGGACCAGCAGCCAGGGCTCCCCAAGAAGGCAGCTCACGGGCCCGCAGTGCCCAATCCCCACAAAATCGTCAGACGGTTTTTCCGTCCACGAGTGAGTCAAGGCCAGACGGGTGAGTCAGCGCCTGGACTCTGCGGCTCCTGGCCTGGCCGCCTCCCTGCAGATCTGCACCTCTGAGCTCCGGCTCGGGCTGGAGCGGCCCCACGGACGGCGCCAGACCGCCTAGCAGGTGAAAGTTCTGGACGTCTCACAGAAAAGTCAGCTCTTGTAAAATTTCCAGTGTGTTTCTGTCAGCTCCACGGAGAGGCTGTGTGTGCCGAGTTGCTGCAGCTCTGCCCGTGCGACCGGGCAGCGAGGCTGTCGTGGACGCTGAAGGCTGCCCGCCCGTACAGCCTGACGAGAACTTAACCTTGGCGTCCACGGTGACAAAGAGGGTGAACCGAGAAAACCAGATGCGTCCGAGTCAAATCACAGACAGCGCCCAAGCCGCTCCCTCTGGGCTGTGCGGGGCACTGGGCGGTATTCTCCGCAATGCTGGGGAGCGGAGCGTTAGATGCACTGGTGCCCTCGGGAGGACGGAGTTGGATGGAGGAGGGTGAGAGGCAGGTGAGAATGTGCGTGGAGGAGGCGTTTGTAGAGATGCCCCCGTGGGCCGGCTGCACCGGCTGCCCTGCTGGAAGAACTACGGTCCGGCTCTCGCTGGCGCGTCAAGGAGGGGGCAAGTGGGCCCAGCACCGGGGCTGGCTCTTAATCCCGGACCACAAAGGATGGCGTCAACCTGAGCGGAAAGGGCAGTTATCCCGTGACGAGCACCTGCATCGTCTGAGCCCCGCACCTGCGGGCTCTTCAGCCTAACCCCTCCGGTGACTGCGGTCCCGGGCGGCCACCTGCCCTCTCACATCACGACGACGGGCCAAGAGACCCACCCTCCGAGAGGAAAGCGCCTGGATTTGTAGGTTTGCTCATTTCCGTGGCGTAAATACTCCCACCCGGGACAAATTCAAGCCCGGATGCTTAACCTCTGGGGACAGAGCTCGTGAATTTCTCCCCACCCACCCTCTCGAGCTGGTCCTGGCCGGCCCGGCCCACATTCAGCCCAAATACGTCCGGAGAGCGACCACTTCTCAGCACCACCTCCTGGTTTGTCCGTCTCACACCTGGCCGTCGCCACAGCCTCCTCGGCCTTTGTCTCCCTGACTGTTCTCAACATGACTTTAACGTTTTAAAGCCGAAGCCAGAGCATCACAGCCCTTTGAGGAGCCCATCCCAGCAGGGTGACAGCCAGTGAGCCTGCGCCACGGCGAGCTTGCGGCCATCTGGGCGGCCTCCCCATCTCGGCCTCCTGCGGTCCCCCGGGGACACCAGCGGGCTCCTGCCTCGGCGCCTGGGCTGCGCGGTCCCGAGGCCACCTCCAGGGCTGACTCCCTCAGGTCCTGCGGGGACACTGTCCCTGACCGGGGCGTCCACACTCTCGCCCCTTCCCGTTTCATCTCTCCCTGGTGTGTCTCACTATCATCACCTACATGGCTCGTGTGTCTCTTCCCACAGAAGACGCAGTCCACGGAGGCCCGCGACCCGGTCTGCTGTGGGCACTGGTGTGTCCCCAGCCTCAAGCACCACCTGGCCGTGGTCAGCGCCCCGCTCTGGCCGATCCCTGAGCCCCCCTCTTGCTGTTCCCCATCCAGTGAGCTACTCCACAGCCTCGCTCCGGGCCAGGGCGCCTCTCCCTGTGGCATCCTCTCCACCCTGGCCACTTAGACCATCTGAGCCACAGCTCAGACACCGACCGTGGGTAAAACCTCCGAATCCTGTCATCCGACTAACTCCTTCAAGCGGGACCGGGAAAAAAGGAATCGTTCCACATGTGCCCATGGGAGAAAGAAGCCTCGCGAGCCCAGGGGCCTGCTCTCCCAGCGGGGCAGGCAGGAGAAAAGGGTCTCCTTCCTCCTCAGCAAAAGCCTTGCTCCCAAGGGAAAGAGCCACTCC
>NW_006790942.1:691927-734359 GCF_000442215.2 Lipotes vexillifer | reverse complement strand
GGGAAAGAGCCACTCCAGCATGCTGACAGGCTTTCCTCACGGTCCTGAGACCACAGACAGGAAGTCGCCACCCTCGGGTCTCAAACACAGCAAGCGTCTCCCTGGGTACTAAGCGCATGGACGGAAATGCAGAGCTGCTGCTTTACTGCCGCCGCCCTGGCAGCTCTGAGCTTTCCAGCGCAGCTGGACTCAAGTGGCTGTTCGCTCCCCCACACAAACTACCGCTTCCAGTACGAGCTGCGGGCGTTTGTGCATACACAATAGGAACAAATTCTAAACTTGTGTGACACTACAGAAAGAAAATGAATTTAGTCAGGAAATATAAACTATTATCAGAAAAATTAATTCAGACCCTGGCCCATGCAACCCCTGAAACCATCCAGGGCAACAGCGCTCTTCTCTGGAGGCGCCACCTTAGTCCCAAGGGAAGGTGTTTCCAAAAGACTGGTCGTTCCTCACCTTATTCCTTCTAAGGCTTCCCCTGGGGCCGTGTGCTTCCTGCAGCTGTGTGACACTAGCTGTGGCTTCTACGGCCCCCCTGCTTCGCTGCACCCACCCGTGGACCCGCCCACGGCCCCACCCAGGGCACCGCACCTTCAGCCTTCCGGCTCTGGAGGAGGAACGAGCCCTGCCCCTTCGCTGACTCCCCCCCTGCATTTCGTTCCCGCAAAGTGGACACTGGCGGTGGGACTCGAACGCCAGGGGCAGGCACGGACTCAGGGGCGCGCGGGCAGGTGAGGCACGCGCGGGACAGGTGCGGGGCGCCCCCCACCGCGCTCGGTCCCCGAAGCGTCCACCCGCGAAGGCGCGCAGGAAGCGCTCCAGCCCCTCCTGGCGCCCCGCTCACCCGGAGCGCAGCCGGTTGGTGGCAGTGACATCTGGCGGCCCTGGGCTGTACCCACCCTGATAGACACACGTTTTTCTGTATGAGGAGCGGGAAAGAAATTTCGGAAAGGCTACGTGCAGCCTGGGCAGCCCCCGAGCGCTAAGAAAAGGGCTGCGGGCAGCCTGTGCTCTGCGTCTCGCGCTGCAGGGCCTGGGCGCGTCTGGCTTTTTCCCCAGGTCCTGTTTGCAAAACAGGTTCGCCGCAGGCAGTGAGCCTCAGCTCCGAGCAGGCGGGCGGGCGGGCTGGTGGGACCGCGGAGCGGGGAGGCAGGATCCGCCCCACAGTCAGCGGGGCTGGGCGCTGCGTTCCTCTCACCGCCCAGCGCTGCCCTTGTCAGAGGGGACCCCTCCCCACACTGACCAGCATCTCCACGTGCAGCCTCTACGCCAGGAACCTGGCAGAGCTGAGGACGGCGCACCTCCCACCAGGACAGAGTCACAACACAGGGTAAAAATGCGGAAGTAAAATCCAAGCCTTAGAGCACGCTTCACGCAGTTTCAATTTGCAAAGAGATTTATTACTTGGTGTGTCAGAAAGTTTGCATACACTTGCCCAGTTACCACAGGCAGAATTCTCGATATTTCTCCGTACGGATAAGAATATTCATCACAGTCACAATTCAAACATACAAAAGTCAAGAAATGTAGAAAACTCATTTTTTACCACCAACTCACTAACGTGACTTATGGATACTTGGCGTATAAAAATCAGAGTGAAAACCATGCAGTGGACCGTCCAGTTCCTGTATCCATACACAGCTGGGTGATGTCCCAGTTAAGTCCCATCTGCATCTGAGAACTGATCTGCTTGTGCTTGAATATAGATGGCGCTCTGGAGCCTTGCGCTTCCCTGATCTCGGTTTTGAGGGCTACTGGTCTTTAGGAAGGAAAGAGAGTCACTGGGAAACGTAACCACACGCCCACACGTGCCCGTGATCTGCAGCATCCAGCATCCTGAGTCCCAGGATTATTTTTCAAATCACTCTAAAAGTGACCACCGCCGTGTGAGTCTTAGTTACATGCCTACCAGTAGTGAGCACATCAAGCTATTTCATTATAAGATATGAAGAGTTTGTCCTTATTTAAGGGAGAAAAAGAGACAAAAAACAAGCAGGAAAAGCTGGCTGACTAAAGACAGGACCAGTAAAAAAGTTCCATCTCAGTCCTTCCCCTGAGATGACCAGTGAGTCAAAGAGACAAGTTACCCGCGGCCTCCAGACCGACGTGTTTCAGATGGGGGCCAGCTGTGCCCCCCACCCTCGCCCTAGTGCTGAGAACACAGGAAGCAGGCCCACCACCCAGCGGGGACTGAACATCTACGCACCGCTACGTGGCCAGCGCACCAGAGGACGAGGCGTGCCCGCAGGGGCTGCTTATCCAGAGTGAAACCCGAGGCAGCCGAGCCCAGAGGAGAGACGGCTTGATTACACAGAGCGCTTTCCTGACGCAGCCAGAGTCACTTTCACCAAAGTAATCAAGAAATACCTTTGTTAGAGAGAGGGGCTCTGCTTCGGCTCAGATGCAGGGCTTACAGAGGCAGAAGCAGAACAGGAGACAGAGGGACGGCCCCCACGCTGTGACCTTTAGCAGGGCCTGTCTCCCACCTCCCCTCACTGGCCCAGCGCACCCTCCTGTGGACAGCTGGACACCCTCACTTTGCTCCGAAGGGTTTATTTGTTGAGAAGCATCCCATTGCACATGACCTTGCCCCCCACAAGAGGTATCCCAGGGCAGAGAAACAGCTCGGCGTGCGCTTCCCCGTGACGTAAACGCAGCGGGCATCATCTCAGAGCGCGGGGTCCAGGGAAGCAGGCAGCTGAACTCTTCTGCCAGAGGGGGTCGCATGGGCACCCGCAGGAGGGTATCGTCCGCCAGGCGCTCTGAGAGTGAGAGGGACTCCGTCCTCTGCTTTTCCCAGAGAGTGAGCCGTTCCCGCTCACACGCGAGCAAACACACCCCCACGCTGTGTCCTGGAGCACTGACTCAACAATGACTCAGGGAAGACTTCCCAGAGAGCGAATCACCGGCCTCTTTCCTGTGCACCCTGGGTGCTCCTGGGAGGTCCTCCGTAAAATTCCTGGCCAGGCCCGGCCCTGCCTCGCTCATGAGATCACAGCCCAGGGCGCGGACCCCCGTCCGCACCTCTCGACGGCAGGGACCCAGAGCCTGCCTGCTGCGCGCTCACGTGCCACTGGGTTCCTGTCTCCTCCTGCTGTCCCCCAGCCTGAGCCCCCTCCCCTTTTCCCAGCAGGGACCACGAAGCCGCCCCAGGACCCCCTGCACCTACACAGCCCCATACAGCACCGCCCACCTGCTTGCACGTGTCCTCCGCCTGTCTGGAGGTCTGGGCTGGACACCGCGCCACATGGCTGACTCCGTCTGGGGTGGAGGGGGGTTCCGAACAGGGTCGGGAGCTGGCTGCCCCAGCCCGTCAGAGCGGCTGGCCTATCTCACCTGCCCGCGCCCGGCAAACATCAGAACGCCTCCTCGAAGGGAAAGGAAAGGACAGGTTCCATCTCTCGAGGGCCCAACAACAAAACACCCTAAACTAAGCCAGGCCTCTCTGAGACAAAATCGATTTACTCCAGTAACGTGTCATCGGACTAGGGCCCAAGCGGCCACATCTAGACCCCCGTCACCTCACACACGTCCCTCCAGCAAAGGCGAGGCACCCAGCATTTACTATGCCTCAGACCCGTTCCAGGCACTGGGGACACAGCAGGGAGGGGACAGAAGCCCTGACTCCTGTCTGCTCTAGTGGGGCAGACGGACCGCAGTGTACCAGTAGCAGCAAGATAATTTCAGGTCACTCCCAGCTCTGAGGTCAGGTGTCGGGGAGGCCCTCCTACCGAGCTGACACTTGGCTGGTGGCCCAGAGGACATGTGGAGGGTGAGTTCTGGGCAAAACAACCCCAGGCAGAGAACAGAATGCACCGCCCCAGAGCAGCTGGACATGGTGAGTCGGGGAAACAGCAGAAAGCTGCGTGCCTGACCAGGGAAGCAGGGCAGGGCCAGCCAGGGGTGGTCTCCTGCCCGCCCGCCACCCGGGGCTGTGCAGCAGCTCCTTGTGGCCACAAAGGCCAGGCTGCGACCTTCCTGCACAGAGGTTGTGGTCTCCCGTGTGGCACTCCAGGGCCTCCACCCTCATCTGCAAAACTGAGGCACAAGAACATCCTCTAAGCTGCTGAGCTGGAGTGCGGCAAACGCTTAACCACGACCAAAGTCTGTCGAGCATCTCGTCCTCCTTGGCCATCGAGTCTGGACTCGCGCTGCTGTGGCCCCGAAGTAAACAGAAGTCGGCGTACCCCCGCCCTGGGGCCGCAGGGGCAGGGTGCGCGAGGCGCCTCGGGATCCCTCCTGACTTGACGTGTTATGTAAATTCAAGTGCATTACCATTAATCTCAGAGTAGATTGATCCTGCTTTCCAGGCGCCGGGTTAGTTTAACGATGCAGCTGCTGTGAGACAGGGAGAGCAACTGTGAAGGCAGGGAAGCCACACCGCAGAGGAGGAGAAAGGCTCCCCAGGCGGCGGGGGGCTGCCCACGTCCCCCAAGCCAAGACCAGCCTTCACTCTGGGAAAAAATAAATAAAGGCCGTGTGAGCGTCTAGAGCCCTGGAATTTTCCCGTATCTAGAGTGCAGCCCGGTGGTCAGGTGCTCACCAAGATTTACTCTCGCACCACTTTCTGACTTTCTGGATTTTGTTTAAAACTATATATTTATGACGTTTTTAATCCCTCAAGTCCGAACTTGCATCACACATCTCAAGCCTTTTGTAGCCTAGAAGCACTTCCATCCCCGTCACTCCCACCCGCCTCAACTGCTCTGTACACACCCATGTGCACACACGTGTACTCACACACACACGTTCACCTGCAGACACAGGCACACACGTACACACTCACACCCATGCACACATGCATGCACCTGTGCACACACATGCATGCACACATGTACACACAACACGCACGCACGCATACATTCACACGCAGGCACCCGCCCACACGTTCACACATGAGCACTCGTGTGTCCGTCCATCAGCACACGGACGCGCCCGTGGGCAGAGCTGCGTCCCCCATGAACACTCACCAGGCCCGTTTGCTCAACCTTCCCAGGGCCGACTGATGTGCTCAGTTAATCTTTGCTAAATGTTAAGAATTCTGTATATCACGTCTCTCAAATAAACTGATAATACGTGTTAATGGAGCGCTTGAAAGCTTGAACCCAGAGGCTTGGGTACGATGGGAATTTCTGGCCCCAAAGGAGGCGCTGGGGGCAGGGTCCTGAGATGGTTCTCACCCCAGGGTCCTGCGTGGAGGCCACTGGGAGGGCCCACGTGCCAGCAGGACCCAGCCGGAGCCCCGTGAAAATTAACCCACTCAACTCTGCAGGAGAGGAAAGGGTGAGAATAAAGTGAAATGGGGTCACGTGCGTTCTTTATTCCCCCCCCCCCCCGGCACCCCCGGGAAGCCGCGTGCCTCGCGCCACCGGTAATCCAGCTTCAGGGGGAAGGGGAGACTTCCGAAGATGGAGAGTCCTGCCTGTGTCCCGGGAGTTAGGAGAAGCCAGCCTAACCTGAAATGATAAACGCCGTCATGAGGTCGTTGTCTCACCGCTGACTTCCAGGCTCTGGGCCTTTCTTCCAAAAGCACGAGCCGGTAAATAAGGCTCCGTGGTGCCCTTCATGTGGTTTACGGTCGTGCAGCCGGGGTGGCTGAGCCCCAGGCGGGAGGCTTTCCGAGATTCCCCCCACCCGACCCCGGCCGGGGGTCACGATGCTTCTGAACTAGCCCAACCCGGACCTCGAAGCACCCAATTCGGAATTCAGACTGGCCACGCAAGTCCTGTGACCGCCTCCAGGCCGGTCCCCCATCCCCAGGGGGCCGTGTGACGTTGTGCTCACCTGCACTTTCCCAATGTCACAACATTTGTGTGTGTGTCCCATGGCAAGTGGCTGGGGGTAAAATACAAAAGCCAAATTTCTGATACACAGTTTCTACTGTCAGGGAAACGTATCTTTTGGGTCACAGAACTAAGAGGAGTGGAAAATGTCAGAAACTGTTGGAGCAAAGTGGTGGAGAGAAAAAAACCTCATGTCAAATCACAGTGGCTCACCAGGAGGAGGCGTCCTGAGAGCCCCAAGGGCAGCCCCGCATCCCTGTGTATCTCACTGGGAGGACCCAGCCCAGCACCACCAACGTGGTGGCGACTTAGCGTGTCTGCGGGACGCTCGCCGTGCAGTCAGGAGCTTTCCAGAGGATTCTCCACCCAGGAGAGGGGCCTCCCTGTCTCCTTAGCCCTCCACATCTGAGCGGCCCGACTCCCTCTGGGGGTCTTTGTAAAACCAACATCGGCCTCCCCGGACCCTCCAACGACTCACTCCTAATTCTGTGCTGAGCAGCCCAGGGCTCAGGGCACCTCATGACTCTTCTTGGTGGCCACACCGCCCACTCCTTAGCTCGACCACCAGCCCCGCCCAGGGTTTCCTAAAGTTCCTGGATTAAGACCAGCCTCCCTCCTGGGGATGCTGCAGCCCTACCTGAACAAGTCAAACGACAACAAACAATATACAACCAGCTCTGAACTGCCCTCCTTGACTCATCTGCCTGTGCCTCTGAAAGCTCTATGGCTTTTGAGTCTATATGGAATTTAAGGTAGTCCTTTAAATTTTAGGCATAGGCCCTCCTCTAGGGAAATAATCCTTTATTCATAACACTGTGTGTGCGGGAAAATTAGATTTGAGCCTGCCTGGGGCCCGGCTGTATTTTCTTATTTCTCTTATCCTTCTACCATGTGAGTCCTGTATTTTTACACAGGATGGTAGTCATGATAAGTAAAGGGGGAAATTAAAGCTAATGATAAAATGAAAAGGCACACAGGCAAAGAGGCCCCTTTGCTCCAGCCCCCAGGTCATGTTGCTGCCTCACGATAAAGTGAAAAGCCGGTTTGGAGGCTGAGTAATGTCACCGCACAATCTACCCGACTCCCGGCTTCAGAAGAAAATCCAAGCGACAACAGACACTGTTGAAATAACTGTCATGATCACCATCCTTACTGATAATATTCCGCTTGGTTTCCTTCCACACGGCAATTTTTCGATGCAATTTTGAACTGTTAACTATTTCTCCTTTATTTTAATGAACGTATTTCTTTTGTGCTTCCACCTAGCGAAGCTTTATTACAGAAACAAACAGAAGGTTCTGAGATTGTCACATACTGAAGCTGAGATTTGCTCCCGGGAGACCAGCCTCGCCTCAGGCAGACGGTCAGCTCCGGACGCGCTGGTCCCTGAAGAGCTGACAGGTGACGGTACAGACAAGACGACGTCAAAGCAAAGTGCACGGACCCGCTCGCACTTCCCTTTTGAAGTTTTTAGACGTAGTCAGTGTCAGATAATTCCCAAGTCAGGACCTCATTTCTTAACAGCATGCAGGGTGTCAAAGGAAAGAGAAAGTTCTCGAGTTCCAAAGATAAATATTCTATTATATTCAGGACCTCTCCTTTCACAAGTCGGGTGCTATCGACTTCAGAACAGCCCTTTATTGATAAAACACCACTCCGAGCTGCTCCTGCGTTGGTCGTGCACGTTCCCTGGCTGCCTCCTTCCTGGGAGGTGCCCTTGGAAGATGGGGACGTTCTTACCTTTGATGCCCTGAAGCCCAGGTCAATGAGGCCAGTGTTCCCTGCCCACGTCTCCCTCAGCGGGACAACTGTACGTGTGGGGCGCAGGCCCGGCACCGCCAGGGAAGCTCAGTCATCAGCGGGGCTCCCTCTGCTGGTTTCCAGCGCCAGGAGCCCACAGACGCCACAGGACTGAATCCTGCACAAGGAATTTTTCATGGAAATCAACCAAACACAACGTCGCGGAAACTGTCAAGACCTGTGGAGAGTCAGGGACAGCTGTTTCACCTCCTTAGAAGTTTCCGTCCCAGGGATGCTGAGAAGACCTGAGTTCTGGGGTCAGAGACACCGGCTCTAACACCCGGGATGCGGCCAGCAGCCCAGTTGCGGCCCCCGAGCCCCGGGACCACACGGGTGGGGGAAGGATGTCTTACACGTGCTGGCTTCTGCGGTGGCTGAAGCCGCTGGGTGTAGGGGCCCACCCGGTACGGCCCCATCTCGGTCCCGGAGGGAGACCCCACCCCACTGCTGAGGTTACTCGCGTGGACCACGCAGAGAAATGGCCCAGCTGGAGGACAGCCAGGCCTGATTCTTAGTGTCCTGGCAAGACATGTAGAAACAACCCATGGAGAACTGTCTTCCTCACCAAAGACGGTATCATTATTCCTGCTAATAATTTAAAGTTCCAATTTCATAAAAGTCATTGCATAATTTCTCCCTGTTTTTTGTAGATGCTTTTTCCTTTTGAAAACTTTCTACCACGCTGTTCGTTAAAACTATTTATTTCTCTTTAAAACTTGAAGTAAACACTTCACTATCTTTTATCAAATAGTACCTGGTCCATTTGGTCGACTGTAAATGAGGACTAATATTTTACAAAGTTTGGAAATGTAAAGCATGAAATAAAATTACCAGCAGTGAAGTCCCTGCTTATACACGAATACTTTCCAGAGCCTCTTTTGAAATACTCAGGACTATAGAATTTTAAATAGGATACGGTATTCCAGAATGGCAGAAGTCCACAGATAAGCCCTGAAACTTACAGCATCACAGAATTTAAAGCCTTAGGTTTAGGCAGAAACCAATTATAATATTTTGACAGCTGGCTTTTACGTTCTTATTTTAGCATTAGCCAAAAATCATGTACCACCGGCTTTAAATCAAGTGGTCAAGTTTCCACTATTCTATAAATGTGTCTGCCCTGCATTTACAGAACAACTGATTGCTTCCCGAGTGTTTTCACACCCCTTCTCTCCTCTGTACCTCCTCTAACTGTGAGGTTGGGGGTAGAGAAGATGGGGATTCCTCCCTTTTGTCCTTGAGGGCACTAAGAAGCAGAGAGGTCAAGCGGTGACGGAGGTCATGTGTCCCCACCCGGGAGCCGGGCTGTGTTTGTGCCCGGCCACTGCCAGCACCCAGCACCCCTCCAGCCACTCTGCCCCAGCACTCCATCCTCGAAGGCACTCACGGCCAGAAACAGAAAGCCTTACTCAGACTTACTTCAGCTGCAAGGAATTTACAGGCTCTCTGACCGAACAGCCCAGGGAGGGTCAGCTCAGTGCATCTGGAGGAAGGCACCCTCTGTCCTGATTCCTCCCCCGGCTCACCCATCTCGTTACAGTGAAGCGCCCAGGGCCACCACACACCCGTCGGCCCTCCCCAGCCAGCAACGGACACTCCTGAGCCCCCCTCCCCAGACCAACCACACCCAGCTCTCTGGCCAGGGCCAGCACGGCACCCACTCACGGAGCTCTGGGAAGTGCACATCACTCAGCACTCACCCCTCAGGGCACTTTGTACTGAGGCCTTCAACCACATCCAGGCAGGGAGTAATTCCGCACAACCTTACCTTCGTAAGTAAGTGCTGCGACTGCGCTCCTTTCACAGACAAGGAAACGGGGCTTGGATCAAAGCACTTGTCTAAGGCCACCTAGCTCAGAGGCCGGAGACCCTGGACTTAAGCAGACGGGCTGATCCAGTACCCCACACTCATCCCTGGCCCGGGGCCATATCCCATGTGCCCTCCCAAAAGGCACGATGCACCTGAGGGCGGGAGTGTCCACAGAAAAGGGACCCAATCTGCTCAACCCAACACTCCCCAAACTCACATTGCCACAGGGCTCTGCTTTCTGACGCCTTTGGGGTTCACCCGTCCACGCACTTTTCCGGCTTCGGTGATATACTTTGTCATGTGATGCTACAGGGAAATTCACGGTGAGTAAGTTCCTTTCCTCAGAGAAGCTTCACTTTCATCTCTAGCTTCACCTTGGCTACAAGTTTCCCTGAGCCCCAGGGTTTCCTGGTCCATCTACACCGACCCAGCTCCCAACACGCTGCGGTCAGCAGAGCTCTGTGTGCATTCACCTGTTCTAGCACCTCTCCAGGTGAGAGTGCTGGGCATTGAAGACACGGTGTTACTAAGACAAAAATAGCAACCCTAACACTTCAGGTCCCGATTCTCTTAAGAACTGCACACGAGGTCTTATTGAGCTCTCGGTAGACAGAGAACCTTGTGCCCACAGACGGTCCTGGGGGAAAGGAAAAGGCCCCGCGGCACCAGGCAGCTTGAGCCCTCGGCAGGCAAGGTGTGCAGCACGCCCCGGCTCCGGGGCTGGCTCCCGTCCGGGGCTCACACTCCCCAGAGCCAAGCCCTCCCCACACCTCCTGCCCCAATGACCGGGATCTGGCCTGGCGAGTCGGATCCACTTCATCGTGTCTGCCACCGTGTCTTGTCCACAGGCTCAGCCGCCAGCCCATCCCGCCCTCCCGGGTCACCTGCGGCCCAGGAACAACTCTTGGGCAGCTCTTCTTTCAAATCACACAACTGGAGGGAGGTAGCTTCAACTGAGTCAAAAGAAGTCTGAGAAAGTCGCTCCCTCCAGAGCCGTTTCAGGTTGAGGGCAGGTCAGGCACGTGGGGCGGGGGCAGGGGGTGCCACGGAGCACAGGGCCCCCCGCGCCTCGTCTGCATCCTCTCGCCCTGCCCAGGCTGCCTGGCGCCCGCGGGAGCCTCACTGGAACCCTCAGGTGCTTCCCGCCACCAAGTGTGGAGAGAAGGTCTCGGCACGATTGCCTGTCGGCACCTGGTGGCCACCGGCCGGGATGTCCTCAGTCCTCCCAGGACACAAAGCACTCACACCGATGACCCCGCCTGTCCGCCAGTCACCATTCCGCGAAGGTCACGGCTTCTTGGGCAGCTCTTCTTTCAAATCACACAACTGGAGGGAGGTAGCTTCAACTGAGTCAAAAGAAGTCTGAGAAAGTCGCTCCCTCCAGAGCCGTTTCAGGTTGAGGGCAGGTCAGGCACGTGGGGCGGGGGCAGGGGGTGCCACGGAGCACAGGGCCCCCCGCGCCTCGTCTGCATCCTCTCGCCCTGCCCAGGCTGCCTGGCGCCCGCGGGAGCCTCACTGGAACCCTCAGGTGCTTCCCGCCACCAAGTGTGGAGAGAAGGTCTCGGCACGATTGCCTGTCGGCACCTGGTGGCCACCGGCCGGGATGTCCTCAGTCCTCCCAGGACACAAAGCACTCCCCCCGATGCCCCCGCCTGTCCGCCAGTCACCATTCCGCGAAGGTCACGGCTTGTCCTCTCCCCGACGGGTGGGATGACACCGCTCGGCCCCATCACACCCCTCCCCCTCCCGACCACCACGACCGCACCCTCATCCTGGGGCTCCAGGCCCAGAGGCGTGGGGCAGGGGTGGCGGATCTGCTCCAAACCCCAGGACCAGCGCAGAGCCGGGGCTGAGGGAGGACGCTCCCTTCCTCCCTCTGGGCATTTCAGGTGGGCTGTGCTGGCCTCGCGGGCACCCTAAAGACAGATCCATCCTTTTGCTTATTTTCTCCAAGACGCCAGAGACTTCCTGTCCTCGTGTTTCTCTAAGTCTCAGGACTGTTGCGAAAACAGGTGGCCTCACCAGAAGCCTCACCAGCCCTGACCAGACACACCGGGTGGCAGGTGGCCGCCTCCCTGGGGAGACGGCCACCCTCTCACCCCACCTCTCCTCAGCGGGTCTGCTCTGTTCTCAGGGTCCGGGCTTGGCTACCAGTGACAGTTTACTTCTCAAGTCCCATCCGTGCCCACGGGCGTCACCGGACCTGCCACCAACATGCCGAACAGTCTTGGAGCACATCCGTTGGGTGACACACGTTTGGGATCCTTGGGATTTGAAACGGTCACAGTTTTGGCGCTCGGGACCCAGCCATGTTCAGTGTGTTTGATGCTCCTCCTGGAGACGGTGCTGGAGGGACACGGCTGTGTCCCCGTGTCCCAGAGAGCCACGCGCAGCTCACCCTCCATGCCACCTAGTTTCCTAAGACCCTTTCCAACGGGCAGGCGTTGACACAGGCAGGACTTGTCCTTCGCTACCTGGAATTCGCTCTGTGACGGTGAGCCCAGCCTGAGCCGCCCTCGCCCTCGATACCTAGTTTAAAGCTGGAGGGAACAGCTGAGAGAAGGGGTTCTGTAACAAGAATGCCCGAGTGGGAGTCCCGGCTCTGCCATTTTTCAGAGGTAGGATCTGGAACAAACTTAAACTCACTTCACCCTGTAAGCCTTCATTTCCTTGTGTGTAAAACGGGGATAAGAGTGGTGTTCCTCACAGGATGGTCAGATTGAGGGAGCTGCTTACCCGTGCAAGAGCTTACCCGTGCGCAGTAGATGCAAAAACGTGACAATCGGCCGCCCCTCCCGGGACATCCGCCTTCGCAATGTGTCTCTGCTGCCCCCTCTCCGGGAGGTGGCGGCTCCCTCCTGCATCTGGGCTTCCCTGCGACTTTCCAGCCAATAGAAAGTGGTGGGAGTAGCAGCTTCGTCTCTCCTGCAGAAGCCCCGTCGCTCGCCGCCCTGGGAACACGCCGAGGCCAGCCTGCTGCACGACCGGCACCCAGTGGCCCCGCCGCCTCACGGCCCTGGCCATCAGCTGGTCAACCGTAGACATCCGCGTGGACCCCTCCTGGACCAGTGGACCTCGGACACACGAGCAAGCCACCCCAAGACCGGCCGAGCCGGGCCCCAACCCAGAGGCTCGTGACCAGTGATGAATGGTCCTTGGTTTAAGCCAATATATTCAGAGGCTGTTTGCAAACACATGTAAAGCTTTCAACTGACAGATTTTTCAGTGTTCAATGATATTAGCAGTTACTTTTTCCATCAAAGCAAATTTAATAACACAGATTCTCGTCTAACACACAAACCTGAAATCTATACAAGTACAATGGCCTGTCTTCACATGCCTTATAGCTACAAAGAAGAGATCACATTACTTGATTTAAGTAGCCAACTTCAACAAATGCTTTCCATTCGGCTGTGGCAGACATCCCGAGCCAGCCCATTTCACATGGAAGGTGCAGGACGTGGAAACGGAGGAGACAGCTGGTGAGCACAGCAGATTCTCGCATCACCGAGGAACATGGGATTGGACTGGACGGTACCAGCAGAACTTCGAGACCTGGGATGGGGTGCGGGACCACTTTCTTGATACCTCGTTCCTCTGGGCTTAAATGCTCACACACATGGTCTCCATGAGATCAGACACAGGAAAGGGGTAAAGAAGCCACTCTCAGGTGGGGTTCGGGGGAGGATTCAGAAAGACAAGGAAACCTCACTCCAGAGGCAGGCGCACCAGCCCTGAGCGCGCCCTGGTCAGGCCCTTGTTTTCAGATCCCTTCCCATGTACGCGTCCCGCGCACTGCCGCCCCCGGGACAAGGTCACGTCCCTGCAGCGTAGAGTCAGAGGAGGCCCCACATGCACCAGCGTGGACCGTGCTTCCTGGTGCCCACCACCTCCCTTCCGATCTGTGTGAGCTGGGATGCACCATCGAGTGTGGTAGGTCCTGTTTCTCTGAGAATACATATCTCTAGGACCGTTTTTCAGTCTGATGTTGACATACAACTGTACAAACAAGTTAATGTTCCCGTCTTGGTTGATCACAAGAGCAAATTCAGAGATGTCCCACCAGAGCCCCACACAGCACGAACCCTGAGAAGCTGTAAGAAAGGAATCCAGCGCAGACAGTGTACCCGGTGCACGTAAACACACACTGCGGAAGTGGCAGAAAATGCAGACTGCCCGCCGAGGGTCATCTTCTTTTCTTTTTTATCAGCATAATCCCATATCACTGGGGGCAGCAACATGCCAGGTTACAAACACTCCCTGCCCTCAGCCTCCTTCACAGCAGGTGCAGCCGTGAGACACGTTCACAACCCTCTGTGCGGTTAACGAGACCTCATGGCCCCCTTTGTCCACAGTGGAACCCAATTCCAACTGACCCACAAAGAGGGCCACTTATGTCCACACACGCAACTCAACTTAAACCATAAGGCACATTATACAAGAAGATGCTGAAATAGGATTTAACACAGTGTCTAATGTGCCACCGTAAGCAGTGACACACATCCAGCCGAGGAGGGACCACTAGTTATACATACATTGGATTGTTCATGGTTTAATGTTCTTCTAAGGCCAAGCCATAACGTCCCATAATGCAAGGTCATTTCCAAAGCTCAGATCTTATCTGCAAAGTAAACCTAGAATCTTGAACTTGAATAAACGTCTTTACTCATCTGAAGGCCAACCCAATTCCAAGAGCCATTAAATATAAACAGACTCTAAGCTTCCTATTGATTTAGGGACACAGAGGAAAGGTACCAGCACAGCCAATTCACTTCATAAACACCCCTGAGCACCTACTCTGGGCCAGACCCTGGCCAGGCCCTGGAACATCAGGGGAGCCTGTGGTTCCAGAAAGCCTTATTCCATGTCACGAGTGAGCAGAGCCAGCTTGGACTGGGGCCTTCGGGACATTTACGTGCCAAGTATATAAGTTTTTGGACTGGCGGAGCATCAGAGTGCAGGAGGTGGTAGAGTCTGAACCAGAGTGTTTGCTGTTTCGGGTCGGATGGATTTGGTGACTTTCAAACAATCTGTTGCTACTGTTACTCCAACCAGCTCTTAGTCTTGCTTTTACGAATTCTGAACTCCTAAATCTGTCTGGCGTTTGGATCCAAAAATAGTTTCCGTTTCTATCCCCTGTTAGCAACAACTCACAAATGGAAAAGTCGGGCTCAAGAGCTCGTTACGAGAGTCGTCAGGAGGCGCCCTTGTCTTCACACCACTTCCCCGTCTCCCGAGAAATCTGGCAACACTTCATCACCCGAGGGCACTTACTAATCTCTTTCCTCTGATGCTTTATAACCGCATCTGTCACTGCAGTGATTCCCTGAACACTGGGCCGGTCCGCCAGCCAGGACCACGCTCTCCTTTGAGCAGGCTCAAGTTCACTGCTCATTACGAGGTGCCACAGGAAATCCACTGATGCGTCTCTTCCAGCAACAGCCACTTAAGCCCATCTCTGTTTGATGATGTTAACTGGGAAATCTCTGTGCTCAAAACTCAGACCCTGCCCTTCCTGGAGCCTGGACGGCCTGGGCTCCCTGCCCCAGAAAGTCACCACCCTTCGCTGCAGATTCTGTATTCACTTTTGTCCACCTTGGCCATCCTGATGAAATTCAATGCAAGGGTCCCAGAATAACCCAACATA
Organism: Lipotes vexillifer; assembly: GCF_000442215.2. Lineage (NCBI taxonomy): Eukaryota > Metazoa > Chordata > Mammalia > Artiodactyla > Lipotidae > Lipotes > Lipotes vexillifer. Next base: position 719,316 of record NW_006790942.1, on the reverse strand, counting down.
AATTAAGTCTGTGGAAATTCAGTGCCTACAGCCAGAGAACGTCAGCACCCTCAGCACCACAAGCAACCAGAAAGGAATCCAAAGTCCTCTCTGGAGGTGGATCTTGTTAGATTGTGGTGACGAATTTGCATACAAAGTCCCAGACTTTCTGTTTTCCACTTGCTGTTTATATTAGTTGGCAAAGACCTTTCAAAGTTAATGACAGGACGTCTGCTTCTGGGAAGACGGAGTAGGTGTACTTTCCTCTCCTGCTCCCACTAAGTATGATGGAAACACTGGGCATTAAATATAAGAAACTGCGAAGTGAGAGGAGAGGCCAGACTGGCCGGCGACCTCGGGGCCTGAGGGGCGGCCACGCCGAGTCCCTGGCTCTGCTCTGCCTCGTGTGTCACAGAGTTGGAACTAAAGAGGCTGGTGACCTGGAAGAAATGCCAACGGACGCGGACAAAGGAGCCTCCGCAGAAGCTGCTCCTTCTGGGCAAAGGGCCAGGCCGAGGGCAGCCCAGCAAGAAAGAGAACTTTTAGAAAATAACCACAGGAAAATCTATGGTCCCTCCACAATACCATGCCAGCAAAGGCCTGGTCAGGAGCTACACTCCCCCTCCTAGGCTGTCAGGAGCCTATGCTCCCCACTCCTGGCTGCCAGGAGATACCCCAGGACCTCAGCCCCCAGGCTGGTGTCAGTGGAGACCACATGGGGAGCCTGGACCTCCACCCTGACCTGCAGTCCCAGGGACCTTCCCTCTGCCAGGTGGGTTAGTGCCAGAAGAGGCCCAGGGGACAGTAGGACTTTCACCACAGCCCAGCAGTAATGGAGTCACCCCTGCTGCGGTGTCAAGGCAGGGCGTGGGGAGGGAAGTCCTACCCCTCACAGCCGGTGACACACCGATGGAGGCCTGGGGGAGTTGGGCCTCTCCCAGAGCAATAATGGGATGTCCCTCAGTGTCAAGGGAGAGTGAGCGGGGATGCAGGACATCACCCCACCTGACAATAATGAGGAAGCACCCTCCTGCCCCCACTGGACCAGTGTCAGAAGAAACACACAGCAACCAAAGGGCTCAAACGTAACAACCAGTGTTCAGGCTCCAATCTAATTCTCTCATCACACCAAGAACCAGAGGATCTCAAACTGAATGAAGCAAGTCAATCTCTAGATGTCATCTAGAGATGACACACATTAGAATTCTCTGGCAAAGACTTTAAAGCAGCCAACATAAAAATACTTCAATGAGCAAATATAAACATGCTCGAAACAATTAAAAATAGTCTCAGCAAAGAGATAGTAAGTCACAGCAAGAAATAGAAGAAAGAAGAACCAAATGGAAATTTTAGACCCGAAAAATGTAACTGAAATTTAAAAACTCAATGAATGTGCTCAACAGCGAAATGGAAGGGACGGAGGGAAGAATCAGTGAACTAGAGGACAGATCAATAGCATTTACCCAATCTGAATAACAGAGAAAATAGACTGGAAAAAAGGTACGAGCCTCAGACTACAGCAAAAAATCTAACATTTGTGTCACCGGAGTCTCAGAAGCAGAGGAGAAAGTGGGTGGGCCTGAAAAATACCCAAAGAAAATGGCTGAAAATGTCTTAAATTTTGCAGAAGACATAGCCTACAGATACAAGAAGCTAAGCAAATCCCAAACAAGATAAACCCAAGACATCTCATCATTAAACTTCTGAAAACTAAGGCAAAGAAAATCCTTGAAAGAATCCAGAAAAAAAACACACCTCACCAATAGTGGGAAGGAGTCCACATGATCATAGATTTCTCATCAGAAACCAGAGGAGCCAGAGCAAATGGCACAAAATGATTCGAGAACTGAAAGAAAAAAACTGTCAAATGGAATTCTATATCCAGTGAAACATTCTTGAGGAATGGAAGGAAAACCAAAAACCCTCAGATGAAGGAAAACTAAGACAAGTTGTCATCAGCAGCCCTGCCCTGAAAGAATGGCTAAATGAATTTCTCTGAACAGAAAGGAAATGATAAAAGAAGGAATCTTGGGACATCAGGAAGGAAGAAAGAACACATCAAGCACAAATATGGGAGAACACAACAACTTTTTCTTCTCTTGAGTATATTATATTATATTATATTATATTATATTATATTATATCATGGAATTGAAGCAAAAATTATAACAGTCTGATGTGGTTCTAAATGTTTGCAGAGGAAATGTTTAAGATAATTGTGTTATAAAAATGGGAAGATGAAAGGACTGGAAGCAGATTTCCACAAGTCATTCCACTGGCAAAATGGCAGCACCAATAAATTGGGATAAGTTATAAAATGTAATACATACTGCAAACAGTTAAAATGCTATATAAAGGGATACACTAAAAAACACTATAGATAATCAAAATAGAATTCTAAAAAATGTTCAGGTAGCCCACAGGAAGGAAGCAAAAACAAAACAGAGAAATATAAAACAGAGAGAACAAAACAGAAACCAACCCAAAATAATGACAGTCTTAAACTCTAACATATTAATAAGTACTTTATTATTTGTCTAAACATAAATGGTCTAAATTGAAAGTAAAAGGATGTACAAAGGTATATCATGCAAACATTAATCAAAAGAATGTAGGAGTGGCTCTATTAATTTCCAATAAAGTAGGCTTCAGAGCAAAGAAAATTACCAGAGACAAAGAGGGACATTATATAATGATAAAAGGGTCACTCCACCAAGAAGACATGAAAAAGTGTGTGTGCACCAAACAATACAGATACAAAATATGTGAAGCAAAAACTGACAAACTGAGAAAAGAAATAAACGAATCCATAATTATAGTTGGAGACTTCAACACCTGTCTCTCAACAATTGTTAAAAGAATTAGAAAATCATCAAAGATAAGGAATAAATCAAGATCATCATTAATACAGTTTCTAATCAACATTTGTAGAACACTTCACCCAACAACAACAGAACACATATTTTTTTAAGGACCCAGAGAAAACACACCAAGAGAGACCACATTCTGTGCCATTAAAAAAAATTCAACAAATTTTAAAGAATTGAAATCATATATTCTTTGATCCCAATGTTAACAGACAAGAAATCATTAACAAGAAAATATCCAAACGCTCGGAAATGAAAAACCCTGTAAAACACCGTTAAAAACGCATGGGTCAAAGAGGAAATCTCAAGGGAAATCAAATAATACATTGAACCCAGTGAAACTGAGATTACAATATATCAAAATTTGTGGGACACAGATAAAGCAGGGCCGGAAGGGAAATATACACCACTAGATGCATACATTAGAAAAAAGGAAAGTTTCAAATCAATAGTTTAATCTCTCACCTCAAGAACCTAGAAAAAGAAGAAAAAAATAAACTGAAAGTAAGCAGAAGGAAGGACATAATCATGATAAGAGCAGAAATCAGTGAAATTGTTTTTTAATAATAGATAACATCAATGAAACAAAGAGTTGGCACTTTGAAAACATCAACAAAATTAGCAAACCTCTAGCAAAACTTATAAAGAAGAAAGGGAGAAAGCACAAAACAGCAATATGAGGAAGGAGGTGGAGATATCACTTTCCCTGCAGACATCTAGAGGATTATCAGGGAATACAGCTCTACAGGCATACATTTGACAAATTAGATGAAATGGAGCATTTTCTTGAAAAACACAAGCTACCACAACTCAGTCAATATTAAATAACTATTCCAAATAGCCCTTTAACTATTAAGAAATTTTAATTTATAATTAGCAACTCCCAAAAAGAAATCTCCAGGTTCAGATGGTGTCACTGGAGAATTCTACCAAATACTTAAAGAATTACTACCAATTCCACATAATCATTCCAGAAAATAGAAGAGAAGGGAATACTTCTGAATTCAAAAGTAGACAAACATCATACAACAAAAGAAAACTAGAGACTAACATCTCTCATGAATATATGTGTAAAAATCCTTTAAAAATACCAGCAAATAGAATTCTGCAATATGTAAAAAGAATTATACACAATGACCAAGTGGGTTTTATCTCAAGGATGAAAAGCTGGTTCAGTATTTTTAAATCAATCATTGTAATCTACCATATTCATAGATTAAACAAGAAAAATCAGATGATTGTATCAATCAATGCAGAAAAATCAGTTGATAACATTCAATACCCATTCTTGATTTTTTTTTTAAATCTCAGAAAACTAGGACTAGAGAGAAACTTTCTCTACTTGATAAAGAAGATCTACAAAACCCTGCAGCTAATATTACACTTAATAGTAAATGACCGAACATTTTCTTCCTAAGATTGTAAACAGGACAAAGATGTCCACTCTAATGCTCTTAGTCAACACAATGCTTGAAGTTACAGCCAGTGCAGTAAGTCAAGAAAAGAAAATTAAAAGGCACACAGATCAGAGAAGAAAAACTAAAAATGTTCCTACTTGCAGATGACATGGTGGTCTACATAGAAAACCCCAAAGAATCTGAAGAAAAGAAACAAATTCCTAGAATTAATAAGTGAGTTCAGCAAGGTCACTGGATATAGAATAAACGTAGAGAAATCAATTATATTTCTACATAATAGCAATAAACACAAGGACCCTTAAATTATAAATACAATACCATTTACAATTGGTCAAAAAAAAAGAAATATTCAGGTGTTAAAGTAGCAAAAAATGTACAGGACTTGGATGAGAGAAATTACAAATGCTGATGAAGAAATCAAACAAAATTTAAATAAACAGAGAAATAATGGTGTTGATGGATTGGAAGAATCAAATGTTAAAAGATACCAATTCTCCCCCAAACTGATATACAGGTTTAATGATTCCTATTATAATCTCACCAAGATATTTTGTAGATATAAACAAAATCATTCAGAAATGTATATGAACAGACAAAAGAACTAGAATAGCTACAGTTTTGGAAAAGAAAAATCAGGTGGGAGGAATCAGTACCCAGTTTCAAGATTTATAACTACAGTCAGCAAGTCTGTGTGGTGTCGGTGAAGGGACAGACACACGGATGAATGGGACAGACTGAAGAACCCAGAAGCAGACCCACACAAATGTGTCCAACTGATTTCTGACCAAGCTGCAAAAGCAACTGAGTGGCATAAACACAGCTTATCCACAGGTGGTGTTGGGGCAATTGGGCGTCCACTGGCTAAGAAATGAGCTTAGACTCAAGTCTCATACCATATACAAAAACCAACTCAGAATATGTTGTGGACTTAAAGTGTAAAACTATAAAACTTTTAGGAAAAACGTATGAGAACGTATTCATGATCTAGTGTTCGGCAAAGAGTTCCTAAACGTGGTATCAAAAGCATGTGGCCAATTGAAACTGTGACGCTGGGGCTGCAGCAAAATTGAAAGACACTGATAAGAGAATGAAAAATCAGGTTACAGACCCTGGGAGAAAATATTTGCGAACTACATATCTGACAAAGGGTATATAAAGAAGAGAGAAAGAATATTAAAGTCCAAAAATTTAGTAGTTAAAGAAAAATTTTAAATCCATCAGAACATGCACAAAAGACACAAAGACATTTCACTGAGGAAGATACAGAGGCGGCAAATAAGCACATGAAAAAAATGTTCTACATCATTAGTAAGCAGGGAAATGCAAGTTAAAGCTATAATGAGAGGGACTTCGCTGGTGGTCCAGTGGGTAAGACTCCACGCTCCCAATGCAGGGGGCCTGGATTCAATCCCTGGTCGGGGAACACAGGCATGCCACAATTAAGAGTCCACATGCTGCAACTAAAGATCCCACATGCCGCAATGAAGATCCCACATACTGCAACTAAGACCCGGCACAGCCAAATAAATAAATATTTTTTTAAAAAAAACAACAACGGGCTTCCCTGGTGGCGCAGTGGTTGAGAGTCCGCCTGCCGATGCAGGGGACACGGGTTCGTGCCCTGGTCTGGGAAGATCCCACATGCCGTGGAGCGGCTGGGCCCGTGAGCCATGGCCGCTGAGCCTGCGCATCCGGAGCCTGTGCTCTGCAACGGGAGAGGCCACAGCAGTGAGAGGCACACGTACCAAAAAAAATATATAAAATAAAAAAATCAACAACTATAATGAGACAGCTTTACACACCTATCAGAATGGCTTAAAAAAATTTTTTTTTAAATAGTGATAACGCTAAATGCTGGGAAGAGTATCAAGAAACTGGACCACTGACACGTTGCTGGTGAGACGTAAAACAATAGTCACTCTGGAAAGGAGTTTGACAATAAAAACTGTTAGCCAAGATCTGAGAAATGGAGATCTGACTGAAATAAAGAGGTGTTTCTCTGAGGTTTATTAGGACTGCAGCCTGCAAGACACAGGTTCAAGATTGGGAGATTGGAATTGACATACAGGCACTACTATATATAAAATAGAGAACTAATAAGGACCTACTGTACAGCACAGGGAACTCTACTCAATACTGACCTATATGGGAATAGAATCTAAGAAAGAGTGGATATATGTGTATGCATAACTGATTCACTTTGCTGTACACCTGAAACTAACACAACATTGTAAATCAACTAAACTCCAATAAAAATTAATTTTAAAAAAGAAGCACTTGAATTGTGTTCCCCTGACTTCAAAATGGGGGAGGCTTATAAAGGAAAAACTGCAAAGTTACAGTTGGTTCCATGAGTGGTTTATCAAGAGTTATAACTGGAGCTGATAAGAAGTAAGGCTGCTTGTCAAGCAAGGGTTGGTTAGGGTCTGAAATGGTTGCATAGTCACAGGCCACCTTGAGACCATAAGGTTGCAACTGGCAGATGCTGTTCTTAATACAGCTGGTGGTATCCTTGGACCTGGTGCAGTTCAGAGAAAGTTCAGCTTCTCAGTGGGGCAGAGACCTGTCTGAGACCAGATCCCCAATGGCCACCCGACTCAATGTTTGTACGTCTGAACTGACTGCTCCATTGTAATTTCATTTGTCATCAAAACTAAACATGCAACCACCATATGACTTAGTTGCTCTCCTGGGCATTCATTCTAGAGAAATGTACAAGCATACAGAAATGTACACCTTTATCTATAATAGCCAACATGGAAGTAACCCAGGTGTCATTCACTGGGTGAACAGTCCAGGGAAATGTGGTCCTTTCACATCACGGAATAATCCTCAGCCATAAAAGGGAATGAGCTACTCGGGCACACAGCAACCTGTATGAACCCCTAGAAATAATTCAGAGTGGAGACATGTTACACACCATATGATTCCATTTATATAACATTCTTGATGACAAAACTATGCAAACAGAGAACAGATGGGTGGTTACCACCTTTCAGGTGAGTGCATAGGGGAAGGTTGTAGATGCGGCTATAAATGGAGAGACAAGGGGTCTTTGTGGCAATGGAGACGTTCTGTATTTTGCATCAATGTCGATATCTTGGGTGTGACATTGCTCTATAGTTTTGCAAGATGTCACCATTGGGGGAAACTGGGTAAAGGGTGCATGTGAACCTACAATTATCTCAAAATAAGAAGTTTAATTTTTAAAAAGTTAATGACAATTCATTGGTGCCCAAAGTCTAATGGGGATACAGGGGAAGAAAAGAATTTTGCCATTTTTACTCCTTCCTTACTCTTTCATCCAGCTGGAAATTGTTCATCCTTCATAAACATTCCATAAAGCTACTGAACCAACTGTGTGCTTGGGATAAATACCAGTCTTTCTTCTCAGCAGTGGAGCAGAGATCACACAGAGTCCACTGAAAAAGGCAGTATGGACAGGAGCCAAACCCAGCCTGCGTGACCTTGGAAAAGTCACTTAGCCTCTCTGGTCTTTATTTCTTCACCTACAAAATGGACCCGAATGTGCCACTGCACCAAACACCAAATTCCCCAGCTCATGCCAGCTCATTCTAAAGGCTAACCTTTAACCTATAAGGAGTCCTGTTCCCACCACCATCTTTATGAGGCCTGAGCCAAAGGAATTAATCCTGTTTCCTTTGCAGTCTCCTTTTGCAAAGGCGCCACACATCTAGGCCCTGTTCTCTGCCCCCAGACCAAGCCCCACGCCCTCTGCGGCCGGAAGGACTTCAGACAGATGCCGGGCTGGTCCTACCTTCCCGACAGCTCTGATCCACAGTGACAAACGCAACTGAGTGACGTGGTGAGAAACAAGCTCACAGACAGCAGCCACAGGTACAGGGTATTTCCTGTGTGATAAGCTCTGTTTTAAGAGCTTGTCAGAGTTTAATTTTTAAAAGCAGCCCAATTTCAAATCTGGACACAACAACCCAAGCGGCAGCGAGAAGCCCTGTCCGCACACAGGATGCAAACACAGAGACACCAGGACGCGAGGCCATCCCCAGCCAGCCCCGACCTGCAGCGGCCTGAGGTCTCCAGCTCAGGCCACCCTCAGACACAGAAGCCCAGGAAGGACCTCAGCGGTCCTTGCACTAGGTGGTCTGCCGCCACCAGGGGTCACCAGCCCAGTGTCCCCATGGCATCCCCAGCTCATGCCAAGGGCTCCTTCTCTGAATCCAAGTATTCCATTTCACTGCTTCCTGGGATCCATGGTACAAAGGCTCGCTCTCAACCTCCAAGCGGATTACGTCGCCTCTCACGATGGAAGGGTTAACCCTGCTACTCCTCTGCTGACTGAAATGACTCAATGGCAGGATTTTGCCAACACTCTTTGAAAGATATTCCCTGGTGGCCAAAACAAAGCTCGAGGGATTGGTCAGACCCTTGTCTACCATCTCCAACCGCAGCCCCTTGGACTGTAACACCTGATTCTCAGAATCACATCAGTGAGAAGTTCCAAAGTCGCCATGCGGCCCACTGGGGCAAGACCACATCTTATACCCGTGGACCCACCTGGCCCAGAGGAAGGCAGGCAAAGGGCCTCCCCGGGGCAGGCAGGGCTCTGCATCCCCATTGAGCCCAGGACGGAGGCTGCCCCAGGGCAGCAGCGCAGGACGTGCAAATAAACGACTAAATAGGTGACGGCAGGGCACTTGACAGAGCTGGTTCGCTTACAGCTGCGCGGCGCTCATGCCGGGCATTTACGGTCTGGAAGCTGCAAAAGTTTGCATCGGGCTTGCTTTCTGTAGGAGCCAACTATGACATTTAAATGAACCATTCCATTAGATTGTAACATTTTGTCAATCTGGAATGCATTTTAATCAAAGCCCCCTTGAAATGGTCTCCTTTGTTGTATTTCCTTGTTGGGTCATTTCAGCAACATCTGCGTGTTTAGACAATAAGAATAAGAGCCGCAGAATATGTGCTGTTTGTACTCAGCTGCTCGTTGGGGGAGACCCACCCCCAGCCCGGCAGTGTTTACGCAAATCAGTGTGGCTGACACAGCCTTCATAAACAGACGAGGAAAGTATAACAAACACGCGGGCCGTGCAGGAAATGTTTGCCTGAGAGCTGGCTTTGCTCTCGGCAGACCGATGAGCAGCTGCTGACATGGCAGATCTGGGCTCCCTGCACCCAGGCTGCGCCCGCGGCCGCACAGGACGGGACGGGCCTGGCCCACCAAGGGGCCACTGAGGTTCTCCGAGTGGGACGTGGCCCTGCGTGCTGGGCCATGGGGCACCCTCTCCGGCCCCGGGACCCCACCAGCTGCCCCCCGTCACGCGGCACCCGGGCTGGAGAGGTTTCCAGGAAGGCCCTTCTGACCCCAGGCCCTTGTGCTCATTCGGGAGACAGGGTGCAGGGGAACCATCACACACACGTGCAGACACACACAGACTGGGCTCTTCATACGAGCAGCCTGGGGGTCCACCAGGAGGAACCTGGTTCACTGGCTAATGCAGCCGTGAGAGAGCGGGAGCCCTGAGAGAACACACCGCGCTGTGCACTGTTGAGATGTGTCACACACACACACTGCGCTTCCTGTGTGAGCTGTGCTCTCCTGTCCCAGACGATATACTAACTGCACTCTGCTACACTGGCCTGTGCTATACAGTGTCCTGCCCTGTCCTACACTGTCCTGGACTGTACAGGACTCTGTGCTCTGCTACACTGGGCTGTGCTACGCTATCTACTGTAATGCTGCACAGCTGCAGAGCACAGCAAAGTGCAGTGCAGGACACTACGGTACAGTGCCACACGGCGTAGTGCAGTGTATACAGTGTGGCACAATACAGCACGACGCAGCGTACACCGCTCAGATGGTCCAGGATGACACAGCACAGGGGAAGCTGGTGCAGCACAGCACACTGCAGTGCAGTGCGGGCAGCGTCCTGCAGGGCAGTACAGCCCAGTGCAGTGCAGCACAGTATATGTGGCCCTCACATGCAGTGTGGCGCAGAGCCACGGGCCACTGTTCTACGCCGTCCTGTCCTCGTGCACAGGGCTGTGCTTGGCTGTCCTGCATGACCCTCCTGCCCTGTGCTGTATGATGACACTGTGCTCTGCTCACCGTAGGTTCTCCCATTCCCCACTGTGCGTCCTACGCACAGCCCCTCCTGAAGGAAGGTGACAGCCTGGCTCACGTGGGACACAACTTGATGAGACCTCGAAAGTTGATCTACCGAGCAGGTTCTGCTGGAGAGACGCGCCCAGATGCCCCTGGACATGGGTGGGGCTGCGAGGTCGAGGTTTCTGGCGCTCGGTGGGGCCCCAGCTCACACACAGGACCAGGAGGCAGATGCTCGGGCTGCTGGAGAGACCCTTAGCCCTCAGCCCCCTCCAGCGCTGCCGAGACATGGGTTCAGACCTTCTGGTGCTCAGTGTGTCACCCGGACCCCAGAAGATTCCCTGGCCCAATGACAGCACAGAAAGAATGCTTAACAAGTTACTGCTTTTCTGCAGATCACACTGACTGAGCAAAAAGCTTCCAGAACAGGGCACCTAGTCAGGCACAGAGACTTGTAGTTAGAAATGAACTCAGAAGACACTTCAAGCCCCTCATTTCACAAGAGGGAACAGACCCGAAGCAGTTTATTCACCCCCGTCACAGGCCACGGAACGTCAGAGTGAGTACGAGCCCACTGCCCTGGGCGCCTCCGTCCACACCACAGGCCGCTGTCTGGGGCCAGAACAGATGAGTCACCTGGCGTCACAGACCAGCTTGGAGCTGTGGTACCACCGCCCCGCAGGCCAGACCCAGAGGGGCAGGCGGAGGGCCGTGCCCGGAGGGTCCACCAGCACAGAACTCCCTCCCACTCGGGGGCTGAAATTCATGTCTCCTCAGTGAGAAGATCAAACCTGATCACTTCGCAGTCAAGATTAGCCACGGTTCCAGAGGACGGGTTACTCACCAGATTACCATCTTGAAAACGTCCAAAAGCTCTATCTCTTCTTGGGTGACGAGTTCCAGATGTCCAGATGTGGGGACGGCTGACTACCATGGTGATCAGACCAACACAGAGAGGCCCCTCCGTACCACACTCCGGGGAGAAGGCAGAACCCAAAATCTCTCTCCTGCCGCCAGAGCCAGACTTCCCACGGGGGCCCTGACGGCTGACCAGGTGGAACCGAGGCCCTAAGAATGTCTCAAATGCCCCTCTCTGCGTTGTCTACCCAAAGCGCCAGCTGGAGGTCTAAGACAACACCACACAGCCCAGAAGCTTCCAGAAGACGGTAGGACTCCTGGAGGAGTCCACTCATGTCGCCGTCCTGACAGAGGGTGCAGGCGGTTTAAGCACAAGCCAGGGGCTGCTACTCACAGGCATCATCATTCTTATGGAAAGTGCGTGATCTTACATGAATCGAGTGTGAGCCTCAGGCCGCACGGAGGCCCTGCTGCGGGTCCCCTGACCGCCCGGCCCGGCTTGAGGCCCAGTCAGACTCCCCAGCTTCAGAAGCCCCAGAAGTCTTCTCATGAAGACAGACCCAGGAGGAAGAAAAGACCTTTTTCTACTACAGCTGGACTTATTTCTTGGCCTCCAAGTAAAAATTTCAGAAAATATTTTTAACCTTATTTAAACAGAAGATGAACACTAAAAACACCTTTGTGCCCTGCCAATTCTTGCTTAGAAGAGCTGCTTGGATCACACTGAGTAGTCAGAAAATATTTAGCTAAAATAGCTTACTTATCATCACACTGCACTCTGTGATATATTTCTGATCACAGGCTCCCCAGCGCAAACCGACCAGGCCACTCAGTGGGAGCCAGGGCTTCTCAGCAGCAGGCCTGGAAAGGGCCTCCTTCAGCTGGTTCCTTTCTGACACAGTCAACACGATAACCGCATCTCAAGGGGAGGGGTGCTCCTGGGGCCACGGTGAGTGAGGCGGGAGCTGGGGACACGGCCGAGGCCGCGGCTTCTAGCCCTGCCACTTGGGCTCACGCGCCGGACTCTGAGCCTCGGCGCCGTGGCCAGAAAACAGGGCCGAGAACAATGCGTGCTCACGTGGCTGGGAGGGCGGGGCCGGGGCGAGGGGCACCATGAGACCCACTTGGCCCGTGTGCAGCACGCACACCCGCCCCCGGGGGCCCCCCGCATCCCCGGGGCTGCCACATAAAAGCGGAAATCCACAAGCGGGGGCTCGTCCTCGTTGGCCGGCACCCACCGCGCCCCTCGTGCTTCCAACTGCCTGGCCCCCAGCCGGCAGCGACCTCTCGGGACCTGTTTTCTGATCTGTGACCCGAAAGGCTGAGCCACAGGAGAGGTCGGCCCTTCAAGCGCTGGCAGCTGTGAGCACCGAGCCCCTCAGCTCGGGGGCCAAGGCCACTTCCGCAGTGTCCCCACTGCCCTCGGCCTGAGCGCTGGCAGGAGCCCCAGACACCGCCCCCTCCATCCTTTCTTCTCCTGAGCAAACGCTTCAGCAGAGCAGAGGGCACCCGGCGAGGCTCAGCAAGAGGGTTCTGGGGGTCATCTCCTCGAGCAGCGCACATGGGCCGCTCCCCACCATGTGTGACCCTGTGCTGGACCCCAAGGGGCCCGAGGGGCACCGGGCAGTGTGCATGGATGGCACTGGCCGAACATTGCATGCCACTGGGCTCCAGGTTCTGTGGGATCAGAATCTTAGGCAGGTGGGGACCCTTCCTTAAGAATACACAGTTACAAATACGAAATGACACTGAAACTTTATCAGAATGAAGAAAGAAACCACAACCAATTAAGTGAGCTCTGGGGACTCAGATCCTTTCTTGTGAAAGCCCTTTACCAGAAATGCTTACGAACGAAGGTTTGCAGGCAGCAACCCGGCTTCCTCCCCACCCAAGACCATCCCGAGGTCCCAGGGCCCTGGCAAGGGGGTCCCTGAGCCACAGACCCTCCCTGCGGCTGGGGGCGGGGAGGACGCTCCTCACGGCCGGCCCACCGGCTTCCCCACACCTGCTCTGGCCTCTATGAACCGAGCCCCTGAGCTGTGTTTGCAGTGGCTTTTCAACCCACAGGAAAAGCAGGGATGCGGCACCTGTTGATGTCAGGGGCCCAAGCTCCACGCGTGGCATTGACGTTAGCCTGAAACAAACACTGAACGGAAGCGGACGTGTGAACGCGGTTCTCAGGGCCCAACGCGCCCCAATGCCCGTCGGCTGAGCCCCCATCCCGACAGCGCTGCCCGGGGCACTCCCGACCCCCCAGCCGGATTCAGGCTTGGGGGGACTCCAAACCGTAAACTGCTGCGGAAATGTATACACACCTCCTCGTCCCAACAGCTCTTTTCTAAGGGATGTTCCTGTGTGATCCAGCTTTAAGTTTTCAACTCTGTCATATTTTCTAAACTCCAGTCTCTTCCATTTACTTTAGGACTGTGGCCCTCGCCCTCCCCGGAGGGAAAGCTAAACAGTGTGGTCAGGACTCGGTGTTCCCAGGCGTCCATGAAAACCTCTGTCCTCACTGCCACTGCCCACCCCCCTCGTGGTCCACCCCTGTTCACTGCCCGGTGGACAGGCGGGCAGGTGCGTCCACGCCCAGGCGAGTCAGGACACGGTGTGCGGGAACCGGTCCAAGCAGCAGGCAGCTCGGCTCCCAACCACCAGAAACTCACGGTGCAGAGCTGGTCTGTGGGCACCGATGGAGGTCCATGCCATGTTGGTGTACGAGAAACTAGGAAACAAGACCTAACACGGTATAACCTTATGTATGTAAATATCTATCTGCCTGCATTTGCATATTTTATATACACACAGGAAGATTCTAGTGTTCAGTCAACAAATTGAGCGATTATTTCTAAACAATGGGATCTTGTCTAACTTTGATCTCCTTACCTGACCTTCTCTCTAGACAGATACAAAAAATATGCACAACATGCAAAATATAAGCTTTACAAGAACAATGAATATTTTTTCAAAAGGAGCAAACGCATGTGAGGACGAAGGGGAGGGGCGGGGGGTCTCAGAGGGAGGTCGGGGGGATGGGCACCCAGGCCTCAGGGCCGCACACGCAGAGGGCAGCCTCTTCCCGAGTTACAAAATGCCCTCCTTTTTGCCGCTTTCTCTCTCAAAACTGCTCCAAATTCCCAATCCTAAAGGATTAAATGGAGATGCAGGACAAGAGGGGTGAATTAAAGCAGGAGGCACTTGGGATGGAAGTGGGGCCTGAATTTAGAATCCAAAGACCTGGGCTTAGATCCGGTCCAACTGCTGAGTGACCGACCAGCAACGACATAGTCGATGACAATTCCCAAACCTCTGTCCGCTCATCCAAACGCATTTTCACCTGGAAACCAGTAAGGCCACGCATTTAACGATATCATCTCCACCTCTAGGTTGTGCCAGAAGGAAAACTGAGTAACTTTACGGCTGTGTTTTTTAGAGCCTCAGGAATAGTCACCAGCCCCCGAAGCCGTGCCCACCTCCCCTTCTCTGGACCAGGGGCGATGCTCACCCAGTCTCTGCCAAAACGGCCCTGCCTACTCATCCGAGAGCCCTGCCCCTCTGTCCCGTGGAGCTCCCAGCCTGGCCCACTAAGGCCGGCAAAGATTTTCAGTCGCTAGCGCTTACTAGAGGATGCTCACAGAAGAGTATTCTATGTAATGTATAACTGATATACTCACGTCATTGTGTAATTGACACGTGAAAGGACAGGCAGCCACTTCCTGGGTCAGCGCCTGCATTTAAAGGATGTGTCAGGAATCCTCCTGGAATTCACCACCGTCCTTTTTGTCCTTCCATCCTAACAGAAGAGCGTTTTGCAGCCGGGACGGCTGGGACCTGTCAGGGTGATTAGATGGAATTCCACTCAGTGGCCCTTCTAATAAAGCCATCATTTTCCCAAGAAAAGGGGCCCCAGCGGGCAAACACCTCCTGCCCTCGTCCCTTGCCTGGAGCACAGAAGGGATATCTGGATATGCAGCCGGCATCCTTGGAACCAGGACAAAAACCGCACGCTGGGCGGGGTTGGGGACGGGCGAGCAGAGGACGCGGCGCCCACGCCAGCCCCAGACTGCCTCTCTCTGGACGTCTTGAGAAAAGGGAAAAACAGACGCTGTCCCATGGTGACTGACTGAACTTCTGGTACTTCTGTCAAGTACAACTCCAGCTGATTAAGAAAACCTGCCTGTTCTGAGGCCTCATCAGCCAGACCCTGAACCTAGATCGGTTCCAGAAGTTCCACTACACATGTCAGGCGCTCAGCTACAGTCACAGCCACACCCATCGCTGGCCTTGGAGCCTGAAACTGGGACAGGACCAGCCATCACCTCCCGGGGCACGTGTCCTGCTGCTGCGGAAGGTCTTCATCCATTCCCAGGGCTCCGACGAGCCCGCAACCAGCGAAGCTCGCTCTGACGTCGTCCCTGAAAGACCCAGGCTGGGTCCACTGTGAGAAGCAGCCGCCACCTGCGCGTCCTCAGCACGCTGCCCCCTCGGCGGAACGGCCGCGCGCTCGGGCGCATCGGGGCAGCGAGACGCGGACGGGTGCTGGAGGCCGGCCGCACCGAGGGCGGCTCCGCAGCCGCGGGCCGGGCCGCACGTGTGTGCACGTGCACGTGGGGCTCTGCGCGCACATGCGCACTGTGTATACACGCGTGCACGCCTTTGTCAGCTAGGACAGCCCTGACCCCAAGCGCCTATTCACCCCGGCAACGGTGGCTGAAAGGCAAACAGTAAATCCCAGAAAGTCGGAAATGAGGAGTTGCTCAGAAGGAGACAAGTTCAAATGTGTGGCCTGAGGCTCCAGGGTCCGGCCTTGTAATCAGTCATTCCCTGCGGCCATTCCTGTGCAGGTGTAGCCCAGCATGGAGCCCACTGCCCACACCCGTGGTGGGGTGACCAGGAAGGAGGAAGGCAGAGGGCTCTTTCCGGCCTGCTCTGTGTGGCTGGAATATGGGCGCGGGGCGGCTGTACAGCTGACGTTGACTCTCCTGTCCCCGCTGGTCTCACCACCGCCCCGAAGCAGGTGGAGACAGATCCAGAGCCTCCAGGGCAGGAGGCCTGGGCACGGGGGTGCTTCTCACTGGGGTGGGGCAGGGAGCACCCACAAGGCTTCCAGCTGCTGCCCTGCCTCAGTGGCACAGTCCATCTGTGGGTCTGTCCATGGGTCCATCCACGGGGACGTGAGGCAGGACCCGGAGGTGGCCCCCTGGGGAGGCTCGGCGGGCACGGCTCTGTGGTTACTGTAAAACACCTCATAGGTAAAACTCTCCATTTTATGCTGATAGCAATTCATCTTCACTCACCTATAAAGGCTCCACCCTTTTACTCTTACCCTTTTATATTTTTTGATGTCACACTTACATCTTTTTATGCTGTGAATTCATTAACAAATTACAGTGGCTGTAGTTATTTTTCATGCTGTTTCTTTAATCTTTATACAATAGTTGAGTGGTTAACACACCATTCTAACATAGAATTAGTTTTCCAATTCTGAAGGCCTATTTTTCACCTATACTGCAGTGCCATGTACTTTCATGTGTTTTTATGTCACTGTTCAGTGCCTTTTCATTTCAGCTTGAAAAACTCCTGTCAGCCTTTCTTGCAGGGCAGGTCTAGTGGTGGTGAGCTCCCTCAGCTTCTGTTCTTCTGGGAAAAACTTTATTTCTCCTCATATCTGAAAAATAGCATTGCCTGATAAAGTATTCTTGGTTAGCAACTTTTATCTTTCAACTCTGAGTAAGTCATTCCACTCTCTCCTGGCCTGTGGGGTTTCTGCTGCGAAATCTGCTCCTGACCTAATAGGGGCTCCTGTGCAGGTTGCTTTCTTTTTCTCACTGGCTGCCTTCAAGATTCTTTCTTTATCATTGACTTTTTGAGTTTCATTAGAATGCGTCTAACGAGAAGGTCTTTTTGTACTGAGATAGTAAGGTGTTCTACCAGCTTCATGGACTCACACTGAGCCGGCTAATTCCTCGCCAGGCTTGGGAAGCTCTCAGCTATCCCTTCCATCTCATTCACTGAATTCTTCAGCTCGAGAATTTCTGTCTGGTTCTTTTTTATAACTCCAATGTCTTTGGTAAAGATCCCTCTGTTCATTTTATTCCTGAGTTCACTGAATTGCCTGTGTTTTCTTGTGCCTATGGAATTTCTTAATAACAGCTATTTTGAATTCTTTATCAGGTAGATTGCAATATTCTAAGTTGAGCTCAGTTGCTGAAGAATTATCATTTTCTTTTTCTTTCTTTATTTATGGCTGTGTTGGGTCTTTGTTGATACTCACGGGCTTTCTCTAGTTGCGGCGAGTGGGGGCTACTCTTCGTTGCTGTGAGCGGGCTTCTCATTGCAGTGGCTTCTCTTTGTTGTGGAGCACGGGATCTAGGTGCACAGGCTCAGTAATTGTGGCTCGTGGGCTCTAGGTGTGCAGGCTTCGGTAGTTGTGGCACACAGGCTCAGTAGTTGTGGCGCACAGGCTTAGCTGCTCCGTGGCATGTGGGATCTTCCCGGACCAGGGCTCGAACCCGTGTCTCCTGCATTGGCAGGCGGATTCTTAGCCACTGTGCCACCAGGGAAGTCCCATCATTTTCTTTTCCTAATACCATATTATCTTGATTTTTCATAATGCTGGACTATATGTGCCTCTACTCTCGCATTTGAATTAGCAGACACCTTTCTTAGTTAAGAATCTATATTTACTCTGTTTCTCTCAATTCTACAGGCTGGCAATTAGAACCCTTCCTTTTGTGTCCCAGAAGGTGGCGCTATAGCTCAGGTTTGCAGCTTCTGGAGGAGCTCCGCGGATACAGAGGGTGGTGCACACACAGGAGCTGGCATGGAGTGGGGATAGGAGTGGACTTGGCACTGGGCTTTGGGGGTCCCCACGGGCCCAGTAGGGGACCCTCGAGTAGGGCACTGCCAGAGGTCCAGTGGGTGGACCTCCTGCCAGAATCCCAGAGCAGAGAGCAGGAGACACGCCCCTTCAGTGCCGTTTGATACTGTCTCTCTCGCCTCTCTTTCCTCTCTCCGTCCCCAGTCAGACGTCCCTCCTCAGAAACCCAGGTGCTGCAGGAGAGAAACGGGTCCCTCCAGCTGCAGCCCTACAGCTGGGTCAGCCAGACGGTCACTCACGCTTTCCACGTTCTCGGCCAGAGAGGTCACCTCTGACACCTTGCAGCGTCACCCTGGGGAGGGAAGCTGACGGGGGTGAGTTCCTCCACCCCCTCTCCCTCAAAGCCCATCTCTACCCTGCCCTGAAGGGGGGCCCGATTTCCCAGCGGCAGGCTGGACCCCCAGGGATCCTCTGTCAGCCACAGATGCCTGCCCGGGTCTACACTCCGAGGCTGCCTTTCCCCATCGTGACATGCGGCAGTGGGGCAGGCGCACCCACTCCCTTGGATCCACGGCCCCACTGAGGCCTGTCTGCTGACTTTCATTTGCACAGGTGGGTAGACGCTTCCAGGTGTCCTGGGGTAATGTGCCGGTTAGGCTCAGTCATGGGGGGCCAGTTAACTGTAAATCAAAGGGGAGAGAAGAAAGGAATGACTCATGCTGCCAGGACGCTGACCCCACCCCGTCCTTTCACATCCAACCTATGTGTGGCCTTAGAGCCAAAGTGAGCTTCAGGAAGGGAGCGTGTAGTTGGATCATGTTTTTGTTTTTTTAATTCATCCTGCCAATCTCTGCCTTCTGTTTGGAAAGTTTAGTCCGTTTAAATTTTAAGTCATTGCTTATAAGGAAAGGCTTCCTTCTGCCATTTTGCCATTTGTGCCTATATACCGCATATCACTTTTTGTCCCCCATTTCCTCCATTACTGCCTTTTATGTTTAGTTGATTCTTTGTAGTGACATTTTGATTCTTTTCTCACTTCCTTTTGTGTGTATTTTATGCTGCTTTCTTTGTGGTTATCATGGGGATTACATTTAGCATCCTAAAGGGACGACAATCAAATCTGAAATTTTGGTATCAGCTTCAATCACATACAAAAACTCTATCCCCCACAGTTCCAGATTATTGAGGTCACAAACTACATCTTTATACATCATGTGACAACTTACATAGATTTTTATTCTTATGCATTTATCTTTCAAACCCTGTAGAAAATAAAAAGTGGAGGTATAAACCAAAATTACAGTAATACTGGTGTTCACGTTTGCCATGTATTTACCTGTACCAGAGATCTTTATATCTTCCTGTGACTACAATTTACTGTCAAACATCCTTGCATTTCAACCTGAGAGATCCCATCAGCATTGCTGGTAGGGCAGGTCTCGTTGTAATGAACCTCCTCAGCTTCTGTTTGTGTGGGAATGTGTTAGTTTCTTCCCCATTTGGAAGGACAGTTTTACCAAACAGAGCATTCTTGGTTGACAGTTCTCTTTCAGCACTTTATCATCCCACTGCCTTCTGGCTCCAAAGTTCTTCTGAGAAATAGGCTGATCATCTTATGGAGGATGCCTTGTACGTAATGAGTCGCTTTCTGCTTGTGGCTTTCAAGATACTCTTTGCTGTGTCTTTTGACAGTTTGATTACAGTGTATCCCCAGTGAGTCACTCTGAGTTTATCTAACTCAGAGTTATTGAGCTCTCTTATTTGTAGATTCACATCTTTCATTAAACTTGGGGAGTTTGGCCATTATTTCTTCGAGTAGTCTCTCTCTCTCACTCTCTCATTTGGGGACTCCCATAATGCAAACATTGGTCTGCTTATAGTATCACATAAATCCCGTAGATTCTGTTCACTTTTTAAAATTCTCTTTTCTGCCTGTTCCTCAGACTCCATAATTTCAATTGTCCTATTTCAAGCTCACTGATTCTTCTGCCTGCTCAAATCTATTATCAAACTCCTGCAGTAAACTTTTCATTTCATTTATTGTACTTTTTACCTCTGGTATTTCTGTTTGGTGTGTTTTATAATTTCTACTTCCTTGTGGATATTCTCATTTTGTTCACACATCATTTTCCTGATTTCTTTCAGTTCTTTTTCCATGTTTTCCTCTAGGTCTTTGAGCACATTTAGGAGAGTTTTTTAAAGTCTTTGTCTAGTAAGTCCAATGTTTGAGCTTCCTCAGAGACAGTTTCTGTCAATGTTTTCCCTCTGAACATGCCATGTTTTCCTGTTTCTTTGTATGCCTTGTGATTTTTTCTTAAAAATGGGGCCCTTTAATATTACAGTGAAGCATCTCTGGAAATAAGATTGCCCTCGTTCTCCAGGAATTTTTTGTGTGTGGACCCTGCAGTAGACCATTAGTTCTGAGACTTTTCCAAACCATTTTTGCAAAGACTAGTCTTCGTCCCATGTGATCACTTGAGTCTGTCCTTTACACTGTGTTCAGCTAATGTGAGAGTCTTCCTCGAATGTCGCAAGTCTTCATCCGTTGGCTCTGTCTGGGGGGGCTCCTTCAACACTCAGTCAGGCTTGCTTTAGCCTAGGAATCAGCCCAAGGTGAAAGCTTAATGCCTTCTCGTGTCTTTTCTGAACATGCATCTCGCCAAGGTATGCATTTGGATTTCTAATGCTCCTGCATACACAGCTGCTTTTGAATGCCTTAATTTCCAGAGTCTCACTCCAGCTTCTCCCCCAGGCCCTAGACTGTCTACTGTATGTCTTGCCCTAGGCATCTGTGAACCTGTGTAGCTGTTGGGGGCACCGCCCACAATTTTTCCTTCTAAGTTCTGAGTTAGGCAAAACAGATGAGCACCTTGCATTAGTCTTTTAGGTATCCCCCACACAGTTTAGAATAGACAAACAGTAATTTCCCAATAACGTCTGCTCTGCTCCCTCCAGTTTAAGGGAGGGACCTGGGAACTAGGCTGCTGCAGCCTCAAACCTGCCACCACCCCAGGGAAGGAGTCGGGTAAGAGTAAGTAAGAACACCACAAAACTTCCTGACCACTTTGAATATGGCTTTTCCTTGACTGGGTGTTTGCTTGGTGGCTGTAAACTGACTGTTTTCCAGAGCCCTGACAAAGCTGGTTGAGACAGTTTCTGTTTGTTTCTTTCAGTGTTTCCATGGGGAAGCAGCAGCTCAGAGCTTCTCAGACCACCATTTTGCTATTAGTAACCCCTCTCCCAGTCCTTGTTTTTATTTTATCACTTTTCATTCACATTTCTTGAACGTCTAGTGTAGTGACCTTTTGAAACAAAGTACAATATTTACCAATTTACTTATTTGGCCGATTGGATTTTCATCACACTAACCTTTCAGATGATCTCCTCTAACATGACCCGTACCTCCACCAGCTTCCTGTCACCCACGACCAAATAAGCAAGCCCCTCACTGTTCTTCAAGTCTCTATTTAGAGTTTTAAAAGAATAGCACGGGGACTTCCCTGGTGGTGCAGTGGTTAAGCCGCCTGCCAATGCAGGGGACACGGGTTCTAGCCCTGGTCCAGGAAGATCCCACATGCTGCGGAGCAACTAAGCCCGTGTGCCACAACTGCTGAGCCCGCGTGCCACAACTTCTGCAGCCCACGCACCTACAGCCCGTGCTCCACAACAAGAGAAGCCACCACAATGAGAAGCCTGGGCACCGCAAGGAAGAGTAGCCCCCGCTTGCTGTGCACAGCAGTGAAGACCCAACACAGCCATATATATATATATATATATATATATATATATATATATATATATATAATTAAAATAAAATAAAAGAATAGCACAGTCAACCAATCATTGTGTTCTCCCAGTCTTCTGTCCTGTCCTCTTAATGTTCTCACCAGCATCTATCCCATAATCAGAACCCTGTATTATGGCTATTTTGGTTTTTAATGAATCATAAACTAAGGTTCCCAAGCCATGATATCTCCCCAGGGAAAACAGCCAACAGATGCCAACAGCCTTGCAGATGCCAGAAGCACTAAGAGGCAAAGGTGATAATTATAGATGCTCATCCACTCCCCAAATTCCATCATAAGAAATAATTTTGGTTCCCATTTAAAATTTTTAAGTAGAATTTTACTTGCAGCAGTGAAAACCAGGAGGTAGTTTATCACAAAAAACAAAGACTTTGAATCAAACAGACCAGCATTCAAATATCGACGTTGACACTTACTAATAGCAAATTACTTAAGTTCTATAAAACTCATTTTCTCATCTAAAAAAAAAAAAGTAGAGAAAACAACTATCTTGCAGGGGTAACATGAAAATTAAATAAAATAGCACATATAAAGTCTTAATACTGAATTTAAAGGTCCCTTCACTAGGAAAAAGAAGAAAGACAATGAAAATTTCCCCAAAGCTAAGAATTCTAACGAATTTTATTCAAGAAATATTACATGGATGCCAAACTGTTGGTTTATATGCTCTCTCCTTTCCATTGCTATAACAGCATATAAATGTGATGTGACACATCAGGCAGTTCTAGGGTGGGTGTCTAGTGTATTTTGGGAAGACAGATGGAGGAGCCCATGGGGGATATTTGCATGAGGAGTCAAGATGCCCAAGAAAGTTTTCTTCTTAAGAGAGGAGAGAGTCCACAGAGGTGGCCCAAATCCAGCGAGTACATGTTGGAGGTGAGCTTTCTCTGAGTACAGACAGCACAGCGATGCACGCTACTCAGAGCACCTCCGCTCTGCTCCCCAGCTCATGTCTGACTCCCAGGGAGAGAGGAATGAAACACAGACCAAGTAGAAACGAAAGCTGATTCGTCCGACTCCCTCGGGACATCAAGGGCACACGTCCACGCTGGTCTATAAAGGAATGAAACACCAGTCAAGGAGGGAGACCCTCCCCCACTCTGGCACAGCCTCAGACCGAGAGCTCAGGAGCTATAGACCAGGCAAGAGGGGCCTCCGCACCCACCTCTGCCCGTCGTTGAGCAGCAGACAAGAAACTGAAGGACGAGCGCCAAGGCCACATTGTTCACACGAGGTCCAGCCCGGCGCCGTCCCCCAGGGATGCGGTGCCCCAGCTCCAGCCCACCATCCTCAGCACGAAGGGCAGCTGTGTCCAGGCGCTGTGCCGGTCTGCGGGTTGGACCGCTGCCCTCAGCTTGAGGGGGGGATGCTGCCCTTGCACACGGGGGACGCTTGGATGTGAGAACGCTTTACACACGTGTGGAAAGTTAACCTACCTTTTCAACCCTGCCTCAGCATAAACGCAGCAAACCCTTACATAGCTGAGATTCCCAGCGGCACCCAGGTCGCCAAGAGCCCCTCCTCTTGCTTTTCTTGCGGTGTCTATTCACAGATCCCGAGGGGTCCACATGTCAGTGCGGTACTCACAACCGCTGCTGAGAAACCACAGTGACTGAGAAACAGCTCACAATCTTAAACCATTTAAGCTACTCGTAAACTTATGTATGTTGGTCTAAACACAACACACGAGCATAATACCAACTCTTTACATCGGCAATGAGATGACATTTAATGCTAGAAATACAAATTTTTTCATGTTCATGAAAATACAAATATGACAAAAATTACGTAAGACATCATCAAGCTTTTTAAAATTAAATTTAAATGTTCAGTTTTATCTCAATAATTTTGATTTAAGATGAATATTCATTTTTAAAATTTGCTCTTTAATATTTTAAAAGAAAAAAGATTTTTCAAAAACATGAAAATATTAATTTTTAATAACTTTACACTTGTTTTAATTTATATTTTTATAAAATACTTCCATTTTAATCATTTAGAGCATTACTGTCAATTGAACACAAATTATGTAAAAACCTTTATTAGATCTATATAATTCGTGATTTAGCTGAAATTAGGCAAGAGAAAATAAATTTTATGTGCTATATATATATATATTTTTAAACCAGTGTTCTTTTTTAAAATATTTATTTATTTATTTTTGGCTGCATTGGGTCTTTGTTGCTGCGCATGGGGTTTCTCTAGTTGTGGCGAGCGGGGGCTACTCTTTGTTGCGGTGCATGGGCTTCTCGTCGTGGTGGCTTCTCGTTGCAGAGCACGGGCTCTAGAGCACATGGCCTTCAGTAGTTGCAGCACACGGGCTCAGTAGTTGTGGCTTGTGGGCTCTAGAACACAGGCTCAGTAGTTGTGGCGCACGGGCTTAGTTGCTCCGCGGCATGTGGGATCTTCCCGGACCAGGGCTCGAAACCGTGTCCCCTGCACTGGCAGGCAGATTCTTAACCACTGCGCCACCAGGGAAGCCCTGTGCTATGTATTGATTGTGTATGTTTTATTTGATTATTCATTCAAACATCTACAGAACACCCATACATAATAATAATTATTATTCCACATATTATTATGTGGAGTAATAAATTCATCCTTGATATTTTGCTTTCAGCCATATAAGAATTGTAGCTTTACATATATTTTTATTTTGTCATTATGAAGACATTTATCAGGATAAAACAATAGAACATGTACATTTGGTACCTGTCTGTTGCTTTGATTTATAACTTTAATATTATACGTGCCATGTGGGCCACAACTGTCTGGGGCAGGCTGGATGGAGGGGCCCAGAAGTGCCCCAGGCCCAGGACCTCCGAGGGAGGAACTCCCTAAACCAGAGCAGGAAACTGGGAAATGACAGCTCAGCTGCTCAGAGCACAGCACCCCAGCCCACGAGACTCCCAGAAACAGCTGGGGAATTGGGGATGAACTAGAACCCACACCGTAATTGTGTGGAAAATATATAGGAAGTTTCTCTGAGTTTCTCTCCTTGTGACCATTTCTACCCCAAGACCATGTGGCCTGAAAAATATTAAATTACAGAAAGAAACAGAGAAGTCCCTCTCCTACCCAAAACTTCCAAAACAATGCGCTTTGCGAACATTTAGACATACCTTAATTCTGACCTAATAAGCAACTTAGTATTCAGACAACCAGGAAGTGAAACCCAGGGACAAGCCAGCCAAGCTGAGGTCCAGGGGCTCAGGAAAGGCAAGCGGTTCCAGCACACGCCACCCAGTGACCTGCGTAAACACATCCTCTCCACACAGGGTGACCCCCTCGGAGTGGTCAGTGTTTACAAACACAGCACAAGCCAGGAATAAACTCCCCGGAATCGCTGCAGGCAGACCACCAGCAGTAGGGACAACACCACATTCCTTACCAGAGGGCCCAGTGAAACCCAGTAGCACCAGAGCAAAACGCCCATGGGCAGTGGACGGGCCAACGCCTGATGCCGCCAGCGAGACAAGTGGCCCGGGAGCGGAGGCGCCTGTGCCCTGCCCTCGTGTCACAGCCGTGGGGCGTGGGCCTCCACCCACCACTCAGAGCCGGCCCTGGTCCTCGAGTTCCTGTCCCCAAGCACAGCTTCCTTGATTTGATCTGTTTGGGGAAAGCGTCTAGGGGACCTAGGCTGACTGCTCCGCACAAAATGTCCTCGAGAAGCTGACTTTTTTGTTAATAAGACCTAACTGAACTGAACGGGCACGAAAATGGTCCACAGACAAAACTGGCCGTAGCACGCACCACAGCTACTCAGCCTCCTGACCGCTACAGAGATGCCTGCATGGCCGTACCCATCCCAAGAGGCGGGTGCGGGCCGCGGATTAAAGAAATGTGGTCTGAACACATGGCAGCTTTAGAAAGGAAGGGAATTCCGACACACGCTGCAGTGTGGATGGACCTTGAGGACACCATGCTCAGTGACGTAAGCCAGACACAAAAGCACACTTGCTGTACGTTTCCATTTATGTGAAGTCTGCAAAGTGGCCAGTTCATAGGAACAGAAAGAACGGTGGGTGCCGGGGCTGGGGGAGGGGAGTAAGTGTTTAGTGGGGCAGAGTTTGTTTTGCAAGACGAAGACGTTCTGGAGATCTGTTGCACAATACTGTGAATATACTTAACACTACTGAACCGAACAGTGAAAAATGGTTAAGATGGCAAACTTAATGTTACGTGTTTCCTACCACAATAACAAAAGCTATAAAACACAAACACGTCTTGCCTGACCAAGAATTTTGAGTTCTTTTTTTAATGTGATGAATGAATACATAATCCAAAACTGTTCAGAGGAATTATTACTTGTAATAAAAAAATTGAATTTAAAAGTTAAACCAAGAAAAGGGGGAAAGAACCCTGGAACTGAAGAAGCCAAAGGAAGCCCCGGAAGCGGGGGGCCGTCCACGCGGGCCCGAGTGGTAACTGGATGACGCATGGTGACGTATCTGGATGACGCATGGTGTCCTGAGCCAGACATGGCATCAAGCAGCTGCTGCCAGCGTCCCCTGCATCTGGTGAGCAGGACCTGAGACCTTCCTGCCTCTGTCCACGCCGGCCTGTGTCCCCCTCAGCTGTGTCCCGCTCTCACTTCTGTCCTGAGTCTAGTGGCCTGGGTTTCCATCACTGGAGCACGTTTAGATATAGCCCAACATTCACAAAACAAGTTCACTCACCTTCTTCTGAAATTATTACTTTGGAGAAGACAAATTACGAAATTGCTTTACCTAAAACACCTTCACTAAAAGAGCTCATATGTCTTCATATAATATTAGGAAGCCATTTTTAAAGGCATTTAGGCTCTTTTAGTTTTTTTTCAGTCCATCATGCGACGTGAAAACTTCCTTACTTAAAATGTTGAGACCGGCCAAAGATTTCATATGCTGCGCTAATAAAAAATCAAGTGGGGACTTCGCTGGTGGCACAGTGGATAAGACTCCGTGCTCCCAATGCAGGGGGCCCGGGTTCGATCCCTGGTCAGGAAACTAGATCCCACATGCATGCCACAACTAAGAGTTCGCATGCCACAACTAAGGAGACTGATAGCCACAACTAAGACCCAGTGCAACCAAATAAATAAATAAATAAATTTCTTTTTTAAAAAAATCAAGTGGACAAAGCAAAAGCTCTGAAATGCCCCTAAACAAACTTGGAAATCTCTCGTATCGATTAAAAACATCCACCCACAGGGTAGATCATGAAAATTGTGCTTTCATGTCACCAGAGTCTGACACCTGAAGAGCAGACAGTAAATAATAACCAAATTGATAAACAACAGAAGGAAGCCTCCTCCTTCCTCGGGGACTTGATGAGTGAGAGCTGACGATGTCGGGAGCCTCGCTAATTCGGTCCAGATGTGCTGCCTCGGTGCTGCACTTCATAACTAAGGCTGTGTGTTAAGTGAGGAGGGGTCTAGACTCCACCCAAAGCAAGCAGCTGACCCAGGGCGCACCTGCCCTGTGTGAATAGGAACGCGCTTGGCCCAAGTGATTGGGGGGGGGGGGGGGGGGGGAACGCCCCCCCCCGGGTTTTCTTTTTTTAAAAAAAACGCCC
>NW_006790942.1:690196-691263 GCF_000442215.2 Lipotes vexillifer | reverse complement strand
TGGGGGGGGGGGGGGATGTGGGCATGACCCTCCCCGAGATTTCCTTTTTTAAATAAAATGCCCCCAAACAACTTTGCTGTGTGCTCAGCTCAAAGCAGCAGCTACAAGACCAGGCCCCCCTCAATCAGATGACTTGTGGACCCACCTCAGTCCTGTTTGGAGGACGTTTAACACAACCTTTGGATAAATCCCCTTGGCTGAGTGAGAGTGCATTCCACCCCGGACAGCAGCCACACTGCACAGGCGATGTTTTATCATCATCTCAGTGCAGTGCAGCCCACAGTGTGTGGTTCAGAGATAGCACGACCCCAACTTTTCTTAAGGGAGGCGAAGGATGCAAACGTCCAGGTGCCGACAGGGGCTGCGGGCCTCTGGCTTGTCAGGCGCTGGACCTGGAGACTTCAGTCACCCCAATTCCCGCAGCTCTGTGACGCAGGAGGACCCAGATGTGGCGGATCCTGCAGAAACACGGCCCCGCCCAGCCTTCCGCCCCGTCCAGAGCACACGCGGCTCATCACGTGGGCCCACAGGTCACCCACCAGCACACCCTCTGAACGCGGAGCAGAATCGCACAGCTGCTGACTCAGGTCTTGGATTTGCACACAACTTCCCTCCTCATCACCCTGGGAATGCAGGCTTCCCATCACCCGCCCCCTCCCACCCCCAGTCCTGCACGGTCCAGCTGCACCGATTCTGGGGTGAGTAACGGGTCTGAGAACGTCTGCAGACGCTTAGACGTGGTTTTGTTCCCGTTTGGTCCCAAACGGTCACCCCACGTAAGCACAGGAGAAGCGCCAGCGCAGAGGACCCTGCGGCGACCGGTCGTCAGGGATCTGAAGAGTGAGGGGACTGAGGCGGAGGGTGGACACGGCCGCCCTGGAGCCCGGCTGTCTGGGTGGGAGTTGGTGTCCCTGAGTCTCAGTTTCCTCAGCGTCAAGTGGGGATGATAACTGTACCACCTCTCGACTGGGAAACCTACAGGGGCCTCCACCACCTGGGAAAGGACACACCTGTCCCCGAAGTAAACCAGGCTCTGTGGCAGGAAGGGCAGAGGAGAAATCGGAGGG
>NW_006790942.1:689328-689929 GCF_000442215.2 Lipotes vexillifer | reverse complement strand
TTTTTTTTTTTTTTTAATTTATTTATTTATTTATTTTTGGCTGCGTTGGGTCTTCGTTTCTGTGCGAGGGCTTTTCTCCAGTTGTGGCGAGCGGGGGCCGCTCTTCATCGCGGTGCGTGGGCCACTCACTATCGCGGCCTCTCGTTGCAGAGCACAGGCTCCAGACGCGCAGGCTCAGTAGTTGTGGCGCATGGGCTTAGTTGCTCCGCGGCATGTGGGATCTCCCCGGACAGGGGCTCGAACCCACGTCCCCTGCATCAGCAGGCGGACTCGCAACCACTGTGCCACCAGGGAAGCCCCCCACATTTGTTTATTTATTTTTGGCTGTGTTGAGTCTTTGTTTCTGTGAGAGGGCTTTCTCTAGTTGTGGCAAGCGGGGGCCACTGTTCATCGTGGTGCACAGGCCTCTCACTATTGCAGCCTCTCTCGTTGCGGAGCACAGGCTCCAGACGCGCAGGCTCAGTAGTTGTGGCGCATGGGCTTAGTTGCTCTGCGGCATGTGGGATCTTCCCGGACAGGGGCTCGAACCCACGTCCCCTGCATCAGCAGGCAGACTCTCAACCACTGCGCCACCAGGGAAGCCCTGGAATATACTTCTTTT